>NC_141874.1:587562633-587887216 GCF_056163025.1 Triticum urartu | reverse complement strand
CAGGAGTTGCTCACCGGAATGCCATCTTTGGTATCAAGGCGGACAGCGCCAGGCCTAGTGACTCGTTTCACCCGGTAAGGGCCTTCCCACTTCGGCGTCAACTTGTTGGAATTCTTGGCGGACTGAACGCGCCGAAGAACAAGGTCGCCTTCCTCGAGACTTCTGGCGTTAACTTTGCGGCTATGGTAGCGGCGCAAAGTTGCTGCTAGCGAGCAGCTCGCACAGCAGCCTAAAGACGGTCTTCCTCAAGGAGCAGCGCGTCATCTTGTCGCAGCCGCTCTTGCTCGAGCTCATCATAAGCGAGCACTCGAGGTGACCCGTATACGAGTTCCGTGGGGATAACTGCCTCTGCTCCATAGACTAGAGCAAAAGGTGTCTGTCCAGTGGCTCGATTTGGCGCCGTTCTGATCGACCAAAGAACCACCGGCAGCTCCTCGATCCAGTTTCTTCCGCACTTGTGCAGCCTGTCGAAAGTTCTGGTCTTGAGCCCGCGCAGCACTTCAGCATTTGCCCTCTCCGCTTGACCGTTGCTTCTCGGGTGAGCAACAGAAGCGAAGCAGACCTTGGCGCCAAGATCTTGGACGTACTGCGTGAAGGTGCGGCTCGTAAATTGCGTGCCGTTGTCGGTGATTATCCTGTTAGGGATCCCGAAGCAGCAAACAATCGACCTGAAGAACTTGACTGCTGACTGTGCTGTCACCTTCCTCACTGGTTCCACTTCCGGCCACTTTGTGAACTTGTCGATTGCAACGTACAAGTACTCAAAGCCCCCAACAGCTCGGGGAAAGGGGCCGAGGATGTCGAGCCCCCAGACCGAGAATGGCCAGGATAAAGGGATCGTCTGGAGAGCTTGAGCTGGTTGGTGTATCTGCTTGGAATGAAACTGACACGCTTCACACTTGGTTACTTGTGCAGTTGCATCCTGGAGGGCTGTTGGGCAGAAGAAACCTTGCCGGAAAGCTTTGCCGACAAGTGCTATTGCGCCAATGTGGTGACCACATATGCCTCCATGTATTTCTGCCAACAGCTTTTGTCCATCTTCCCGGGGAATACACTTCAATTTCACACCGTTGAGTCTTCTTCTGTACAGTGTCTTGTCGACAAACTGGTACATACTTGACTGCCGGGCTACTCTCTCCGCTTCTTCTTGCTCTTCGGGAAGTCCTCCTGTCTGAAGGAAATGGACAATCTGCTGTGCCCATGTTGGAGCTTGTGGCTCAACAACAAGGACTAAAGGCAAATCTGCTGCTGCGGGAACATCCGCTTCCACGGCAAGAACCTGCGGCTCTGCCGGAGCTTGACGTTCCCCGACAAGCTTGCCGGAGCAAAACTTGTCGGGAGCTTCTGCTTCAACGGAACAAACCCTAGGGCTTGCCGGAGCATCTTGCTCCTCAGCGCTCTTGGTGTTGATCTTGGAGACTGCTGCGGGAATATCCGCTTCTACGGCAAGAACCTGTGGCTTTGCCGGAGCGTGACGTTCCCCGGCAAGCTTGCCGGAGCAAAACTTGTCGGGAGCTCTTGCTTCAACGAAACAAACCATAGGGTCTGCCGGAGCAGACTGCTCCTCAGCACTCTTGGCGTTGATCTTGGGGACCTTCTTGGCGGCGACTTCGGGGAGCTCTGCCGGCAAATAGTCACCAGAAACCAACTTCCTCTTCTTGCTCTGTCCAGTTGATGGCGTTACGGACGGCTGAGTCAGCTTGAGCACAAAGATCCCTGGTTCCACAGGTAACTTAAGTGCGACACACTTTGACAGGCCATCTGCAATGGCGTTCTGAGCTCTTGGAACATGCTCCATTTGTAGGCCGTCAAAGTGTTCTTCTAGCTTTCTCACTTCGTCGACGTAAGCTTCCATCAACGGACTCTGATAACTCTTGTTTACTTGGCGGACGACAAGCTGTGAGTCACCCCTGACAATGAGCTTCTTGATCCCAAGGTCTGCCGCGATCCGGAGACCGGCAAGCAAGCCCTCATATTCTGCAGTATTGTTCGTTGCTTGCTCTTTGGGGAAGTGCATCTGGACTACGTACTTGAGGTGCTCACCGGTGGGTGCGACAAGCAGCACGCCAGCGCCGGCGCCTTGCAGCGAAAAGGCACCATCGAAGTACATCAGCCACTCTTTGCTTGCTTCCTTGTCGGGGATGCTCATTTCTGGAATTTCTTCATCTGGTGTTGGCGTCCATTCTGCTATGAATTCTGCCAATGCTCTGCTCTGGATAGTTGAAGTGCTTTCAAACTTGAGGCCAAAGCTTGACAGTTCCAGTGCCCACTCAACAATCCTGCCTGTCGCTTCTGGATTCTGCAGTATCTTCTTCAGCGGAAAGCGAGTGACAACTGTGATCTCATGTGCTTGGAAGTAATGGCGCAGCTTTCTCGAGGCCATGAGAAGGCCGAAAAGCAATTTCTGCACACCAGAGTACCTTGACCTAGCCCCCTGCAGAAGGGAACTGACAAAGTAAACTGGGCGCTGCACCATCTTCTTGTGTATCTCGTCGTGTATCTGCGCAGATCCATCTTTGTCGAGACCAGAGCTTGTCGGGGAGGCTCCCTGCTTGTCGCTGGATGCGCTTGCCGCGGTTGCTGGCTCATCATCTGCCTCCCTCTCTGCTACTAACGCAGCACTAACCACTTGATTGGTTGCCGCTATGTATAGCAGCAACTTCTCTTGTGGCTTAGGTGCGACAAGTATTGGAGGGGAGGACAGGTATCTCTTCAGGTCTTGCAGCGCAGCCTCCGCTTCCGGAGTCCATTTCATTGGACCTGCCTTTTTCAATAATCTGAAAAACGGCAGGGCGCGCTCAGCAGACCGAGAGATAAACCTGCTGAGAGCAGCCACGCAACCGGCAAGTTTCTGTACATCCTTGACGCGCTTTGGTGCTTCAATCTGCTCAATGGCCTTGATCTTGTCGGGATTGGCTTCAATTCCCCGTTGAGACACGAAGAACCCGAGAAGCTTGCCGGAGGGAACTCCAAACACACACTTCTCTGGGTTGAGCTTGAGGCTGATCTTGCGCAGATTTGCAAAGGTCTCGTCTAAATCTTGCATCAGGGTTGCTCTGTCCTTGCTCTTGACCACTATATCATCCATGTAGGCTTCCACATTTCTGTGTATTTGT
Source organism: Triticum urartu (assembly GCF_056163025.1). Taxonomy (NCBI): domain Eukaryota; kingdom Viridiplantae; phylum Streptophyta; class Magnoliopsida; order Poales; family Poaceae; genus Triticum; species Triticum urartu. The sequence goes on along the minus strand of NC_141874.1, from coordinate 587,884,100 downwards.
GGCTCAAGAGCAACATGGACTACTCTTGCAAATGTCGAACCAGCATTTTTTAATCCGAAAGGCATCCGTACGAAACAGTACGTGCCACATGGAGTAATAAATGCGGTCTTCTCCTCATCCTCTTCTGCCATGAAGATCTGATGATATCCTGAGTATGCGTCAAGAAATGAAAGCAAATCACATCCGGCGGTGGAGTCAACAATCTGGTCAATGCGCGGCAAAGGAAATGGATCTTTGGGACAAGCTTTGTTAACATCGGTGAAATCGATACAAAGTCTCCATTTCCCGTTTGCCTTCCGCACGACTACAGGATTGGCCAACCACGTGGGATGGAGCACTCCTCTGACAAGGCCTGCTGCTTCCAGTTTCTTGATCTCTTCTGCAATGAATTCTTGGCGCTCCACTGCCTGCTTCCTGACTTTCTGCTTGACGGGCCGCGCATGGGGACAAACGGCAAGGTGGTGCTCAATTACCTTCCTGGGAACACCGGGGATGTCAGACGGTTGCCATGCAAACACGTCGACATTCACCCGCAGGAAAGCAACGAGCGCGCTTTCCTATTTAGGGTCGAGCGTGGCACTGATGGTGAAGGTACCACCAGTGCCGTCCTCCTTGGCGGATACCTTCTTCGTCTCTGGCGGAGCTGCCATCGTCTTCTTGCACTTGCCGGTGGAGCTCGATGGTGCGTCCTCGACGGCAGCGCAGCACTCCGAAGAGGTGCGCTTGCCGGAGTGGGCATCAGAACTCTTGCCGGACTTGGTCTTCTTCCCCCCGGGAGCTTCAGCGGCAAGTGGATTGCGATCTGCCGTGGCTGCTGCTTCCCGATAGATCTTGTCGGCACAGATAAGAGCATCCTTCTTGTCGCCGGGGACAGAAATGACGCTTATTGGGCCTGGCATCTTCAGCATGTTATATGCGTAGTGAGAGGCTGCCATGAACTTGGCGAGTGCTGGACGGCCAAGTATCCCATTGTAAGGCAATGGAATATCGGCAACGTCGAATGTGACCTTCTCAGTCCTGAAGTTTAGCTCGTTGCCAAATGTTACCGGCAGCGTGACCTTCCCCTTTGGCTTGCTCCTTCCCGGATTGATTCCTTGGAATGTGCCAGTCTCTTCAAGCTCGCTGTCGGGGATCTGGAGTTTTTGGAGTACAGCAGAGGAGATCAGGTTTAAGCCGGCCCCGCCGTCAACTAGCATCTTGGTGACCTTGAGGTTGCGGATAGTTGGTGAAACCAACATTGGCAAACACCCGACCGCAGTTGTGCGATCAGGGTGGTCCTCAATGTCAAAGATGATAGGCGTGCTGGACCATTTCAGAAGTTTGCGCGATTCGACAGGTGGTTCCGCTGCATTGACTTCCCGCACCCACTGCTTGAGTTGGCGGTGTGAAGTGTGCAGGGAAGCGCCGCCGTCAACGCACAAGACCTCTGTGGCTTTCTGAAACTCCTGCTCACTGGTCTCGACATCATCCATGTCTTCGTCGTCGTCGTCATCTTCATCGTTGTCGCGGCCGCGGGGAGGTCTGTCTCCTTGCCGCTGCTTGGCCTTACCGCGGCGTCCTCCTCGACCGGCGCGCTTCTTGCCAGATTCTGCAGCGCCACCTTGGGCCCTCTCCTTGTCTCGCCGCTCGTACTCAGCCTTTTGCTGCTGGACAAGCTGCTCGACCTTTTTGCAGCTTTGGAGGTCATGACCCTTGGTGCGGTGAATCTTGCAGTATTGCTTGTCGGAGCCGTCCTGCTTGTCGGCGGCTGCCACAGCCTGGCAGTTGGTGCACGCGGCAATCTCCATGCCGGAGCTACCAACTTTGGCCTTCTTGGCGCCACCTTCGTTGCCGGGCTGCTCAACGACTAGCACCTCTTTGCCTTTCTTCTTCCTGTTCCGCCGCCGGTTTTTCTTTGCCGGGGCAATATCCTCACTGTCAGATCCTTCTGCTCCCGTCTTCTCTCCGGGGAGTCTCCTCCCTTCCTCAGCGCGTGCACACTTGTCGGCCAGGGCATATAGCTCACTAACGTCTCTGATCCTGCACATCGCCATCTCCTCCCGCATCCTGCGGTTACGCACGTTCTGATGAAACACGCTGATGACCGCGGCGGGGTGGACATCTGGGATGTTGTACTGTACACGGCTGAACCTCTGAATATACTTGCGCAGGGGCTCTCCTTCCTTATGGACGAGCAGATGAAGATCACTCTCTTGGCCATGAGGTTTGTGGCCGCCTGTAAAGGCGCCGACAAACTGATGTCATAGATCAGCCCAGGAGGATATGGAGTTGTCCGGCAAGTGCATGAGCCAGGACCTGACGTTGGGCTTGAGCACCAACGGGAAGTAGTTGGCAAGGATCTTGTCGTCCCGGCCCCCAGCAGCCTGCACCGCGATGGTGTAGATGCTGAGGAACTCCAACGGATGCGACTTGCCGTCGTACTTCTCTTGTACATCTGGTTTGAAATTCTTCATACTGGGCCACTGGACTTGCCGCAGCTCACGAGTGAACGCAGGGCAACCTACCGCGTACGGCAAGTCACCTGGTTTCCCTGGCGCATGCATGTCAACAGAGGGCCCAGCGCGCTGGTCTGATTGACGCCGCGCTTCTCTCCGGCGCTCAATGCGAGTACGAGCGTCTTCTTGTTGTCGTTCTTGAAGAACTTGGCGCTGATCGCGACGAGCTCGCGGATCTGACGACGCGGTGGAGTCGCTGTCGAGGTGGACCCGGCGAGTCGGCGATCTTGGCCTTCGGGGTGGAGAATGCACAGTAGTTGCACCCCCACCAGTCTTGTCGTCTCTGGCTCGTGCCTGGCTGGCTTGCCGCGGCTGAGACGTGCTCGGCTACCGTGGAGTGTCGCCGTTGGCGAAGCCGATGAGACTCTGGATAGTGGCCCTCCAGTCGTTGATCTTGTCCGCCGCTGGAGGGTAGTCTAGGAGCAGCTGAGCTCGCGCCAGAGCTTCTGCTGCGGTGGCGGGTGGCGGTGGCGAACGGTGCGAGGAGCGGGATATGCTCGGACTTCTAACTACGTTAGAAGGAGCAGTATCTCGTCCAGGCGACCGTGTCTCGCTCGCGCCAGCAGGTTGACGTGCATGGTGGTCCTGAGCGCTCCGAGATCCACCAGCTCGATCTTGATCTAGCGAACGCATGGTACCGTGAGTACCATGACGCTGCCGGTCCCGCGCCTCCTGAGATGGGCGCGGTGCATGCACGGACACCGAGGTCTTGGAGTGCGCCCGGTCATTGTGGGAGCCGGCTACGCCGCCGATGGGCAGCGCAGCCTTGTCCTGGGACCTGGCAGCACCGTGAGTTCCCTCGTCGACGCGTGTCCTTCCGCCGGCGCCTGCGCCACCAACCATTTGCTCCGGCGATGGCTGGCTCGGCGCGGACGGAGCAGCTGCCTCCAAAACTTTCTTCTTCGGCGGCATGTTGATGAAGATGATGAAGATCTAGCTCACGAGAACGCTGGATCTGGTTCACACAACTTCGACGCCCCCTACCTGGCGCGCCAAAGATGCCGGGGTGCTGATCCACGGGCACCTATGGGACCGGCGGGCCGGGTCCCTTTCGGTTCGGGGGGGGGGGGGGCGGAGATCGTGCGAAGAGCAAATCAAGGCGAAACACGTGAGCGATTTACCCAGGTTCGGGCCGCACGGATGCGTAAAACCCTACTCCTGCTTCATGGTTTTGTATTGATTTCTAGCTCGGGAGCGCGGAGTGCTACAGTACACACCAGGGCCAGCAAGACCGAGCGTGAGTGTTCGAACTGGCTAACCCCCCTCTACGTTGCACACGGGCCTCCTTTTATATTCTCAAGGGGCTACCGACAGGTGGCAACGGAGGTAAAGGGCAAAAATGGAAAGGTGCTGTGGTAGGCACAGCTACCTGCTACAGTGTATCATACCTAACCCTGACGGCAGGGGACAAGGGTCTTAAATGCCCGTCTGTGTCGCCTAAACAGTGCGAAAAGGGACCGCCAGGGACGCCACCGTTCGCCACGATGGCGATCTTGTCAGCGCTGCTTGCCACCGCACGTCCCTAGCTGCACAGCCTTCCGCCACGTACGCCTGAAAGGGCCCCAGAGCGACACGTTGGTGGATGTGCTGGAGTGCGGGCGCGGAGAGGTGGCTTGCCGCGGCGAGCGCCTTGCCGCGGTCGTTGTCTTGCCACGTCCGGGAGCTTGTCGCTCACCGGGTCTTGCCGGAACGCGTGGTGCGCCGCGGCAAGTTCCTTGAAATGCCTTGAGTGGCCTTCCTGGCAAGCTCCTCTTGCCGGGGTCTTGTCTTCTTGACTTGGACACTTTGTTCTTGAATGGCTCCAAAGGAACCACGGAGGATCTTGGCGGTCACCCGGCAAGCCTTGCCGCGGGATGCTGCGACTGCCCGTGCACAAGTTCGGGATACTAGGGTACCCCTACTCTAGTACACCGACATCGGGTGTGATAGATTCTAACGTTCGAATACAACGGGTGTAAGCCAGATTTACACATGAAAAAACTTAGGTTGACTTGGCGAGCCTAGCATGTACATACATGGCCTCGGAACACGAGAGACCGAAAGGTGAACATGAGTCGTATAGAAGATACGATCAACATGCAGATGTTCACCGTTGATGACTAGTCCGTCTCACGTGATGATCGGACACGGCCTAGTCGATTCGGATCATGTATCACTTAGATGACTAGAGGGATGTCTATCTGAGTGGGAGTTCATTGAATAATTTGATTAGATGAACTTAATTATCATGAAGATAGTCTAAATTGTCTTTGCAAATTATGTTGTGGATTAATAGCTCGCGCTTTAGCTCTTTGTTTTAATACGTTCCTAGAGAAAGACTAAGTTGAAAGATATTGTAAGCAATTGTGTGGACTAGGGCCGTAGTCTGAGGATTGTCCTCACTGCTACACAGAAGGCTTCTGTCCTTGATGCACCACTCGGTGTGCCAACCCCTATAGCATCGTCTGTGGATGTTGTGAACATCTGGTAGACACGTTCTGATGACCACCTGATAGTTTAGTGCGCCATGCTTTATGGCTTAGAGTCGGGGCTCCAAAAGTGTTTTGAACGCCATAGAACATATGAGATGTTTGAAGAGCCGAAATTGGTATTTCAGGCTCATGCCCGTGTTGAGAGGTTGAGACCTCTGACAAGACCTTTGCCTACAAGATGGAGGAGAATAGCTCGGCCAGTGAGCATGTGCTCAGAATGTCTGGGTACTTCAATCACATGAATCAAGTGGGAGTTAATCTTCCAGATAGGAGAGTGATTGACAAAAGTTCTCCAGTCGCTATCACCAAGCTACTAGAGTTTCGTGATGAACTATAACATGCAAGGGAAGATAATCCCGGAGCTGTTCATCGTGCTTAAGGCCGTAAAGGTAGAAATCAAGAAGGAGCATCAAGTGTTGATGGTAAACAAGAGCACCGGTTTCAAAGAAGGGCAAGGGCAAGAAGGGAAACTTCTTGGATGGCAAGCCATTTGCCGCTCCAGTGAAGAAACCGAAGAACCCAAACCCGAGACAAAGTGCTTCTATTAGGGGAACGGTCACTAGTAGCGGAACTGCCTCAAATACTTGGTAGATAAGAAGGCTGTCAACTTCAACAAAAGTATATTTGATATATGTGTATTATTGATGTGTACCTTACTAGTACTCCTAGTAGCACCTGGGTATTAGATACCGGTTCAGTTGCTAATATTGGTAACTTGAACTACGAAATTAACGGAGACTAGCTAAGGGTGAGGTGACGATGTGTGTTGGAAGTGTTTCCAAGGTTGATGTGATCACCATCGCACGCTCCCTCTACCTTTGGGATTAGTGTTGAACCTAGATAAATGTTGTTTGCATTGGTGTCTGCGTTGAGCATGAACATGATTAGATCATGTTTATAGCAATACGGTTATTCATTTAAGTCAGAGAATAATGGTTATTCAGACTACATGAATAATACCTTCTATGGTCATGCACCCAATGTGAATGGTTTATTGAATCCCGGTCGTAGTTATACACATGTTCATAACATTGATGCCAAAAGATGTAGAGTTGATAATGATAGTACCACTTTCATGTGGCACTGCCGCTTAGGTCATATTGGTGTAAAGCGCATGAAAGAACCTCCATTCTAATGGACTTTTGAAGTCACTTGATTTTGAATCACTTGACACATGCGAACCATGCCTCTTTGGCAAGATGACTAAAACCCCGTTCTTTGGAACAATGGAACGGGCAAGTGACTTACTGGAAATCATACATGCTGATGTGTGCGGTCCGATGAGTGTTGACGCGCACGATGGATATCCTTATTTTCTCACCTTCACCGGTGAATTGAATAGATATGGGTATATTTACTTAATGAAGCATAAGTCTGAAATGTTTGAAAAGTTCAAGCAATTTCAGAGTGAAGTTGAGAATCATTGTAACAAGAAGATCAAGTTCCTTTGATCTGATCAAAGGGAAAGTACTTGAGTTATGAGTTTGGCAATCACTAAAGACAAGGTGGAATCGTTTCACAGTTGACACCGCCTGCAACACCATAGCATGATGGTGTGTCCGAACGTCGTAATCGAACCTTATTGGATATGGTGTATGATGTCTCTTACCAATCTACCGCTATTTTGGGGGTTATGCATTAAAGACAATTACGTTCACTTTAATAGGGCACCATCTAAGTTTATGGAGATGACACCATATGAACTATGGTTTGGCAAGAAACCAAAGTTGTTGTTTCTTAATGTTTGGGGCTACGATGCTTATGTCGATAGGCTTCAGTCAGAAAAACTCGAACCCAAGGCAGAAAATTGTATCTTCATATAATAACCAAACAAGATGATTGGGTATAACTTCTATCTCAGATTTGAGGGCAAAGTGTTTGTCGCTAAGAACAGGTCCTTTCTTGAGAAAGAGTTTCTCTCGAAAGAATTGAGTGGGAGGAAGATAGAACTTGATGAGGTTGTTAAACCTTCACTTCAACCAGAGAGTAGCGCAGCACAGGAAGATGTTTCTGTGGCAACTATGACAGTTGAAGAGAAAGCTAATGATGATGATCATGAAGCTTCAGATCAAATTACTATCGAACCTCGTAGGTCGACAAGGGTGTGTACAACTTCTCAGTGGTAACCCTATCTTAAAGGTCATGTTGTTGGACAACGATGAACCTATGAGCTATGAAGAAGCGATGGTGGGCCCGGATTCCAACAAATGGCTAGAAGCCATGAAATCCGAGATAGGATCCATGTATGGACTTTGGTGGACTTGCCTGATGAATGGCAAGCCATTGAGAATAAATGGATCTTTAAGAAGAAGACAGACGCTGATGGTAATGTCACCATTTGTGAAGCTCGACTTGTCTCAAAGAAGTTTCCGACAAGTTCAAGGAGTTGACTATGATGAGACTCTCTCAATCATAGCGATGCTAAAGTCTGTTAGAACTATTTTAGTAGCTGCTGCATTTTCATTTACGAAATCAGGCAGATGGATGTCAAAACAAAGTTTCCTTGACGGTTTCCATGAGGAAAGGTTGTATGTGATACAACCGAAAGGTTTTTGTCAATCCTAAGGATGCTAAAAGGTATGCAAACTCCAGCGATCCTTCTATGGACTGGAGCAAGCATCTCGGAGTTGGAACATATGCTTTGATGAGGCGATCAAAGCATTTGGGTTTATACAAAGTTTGCAAGAAACTTGTATTTGCAAGAAAGTAAGTGGGAGCACTACAACATTTCTGATAGGTATATATGGATGACATATTGTTGATCGGAAATGATGTAGAATTTCTAGAAAGCATAAAGGGTTGTTTGAATGGAGTTTTTCAAAGGAAGACCTGTGTAAAACTGCTCACATGTTGGGTATCAAGATCTATAGAGATAGATCAAGACGCCTGATAAGAGTTTCACAGAGAACATACCTTGACATGATCTTGAAGGAGTTAAAGATGGATCAGTCAAAGAAGGAGTTCTTGCCTGAGTAGTGAGGTGTGAAGTTAAGACTTGAAGCTCGACCACGGCAGAAGAAAGAGAAAGGACGAAAGTCGTCCCCTATGCCTTAGCCATAGGCTCTATACGATATGCCATGATGTGTATCGTGATGTGCCTTGCCAGGTGTCTGGCAAGGGGGTACAAGAGTGATCCAAGAGTGGATCATTGGACAACGGTCAAAATTGTCCTTAGGAATGAGGAAATGTTTCTCGGTTATGGAGGTGATAAAGAGTTCAGCGTAAAGGGTTACGTCGATGCAAGCTTTAACACCTATCCGGATGACTCTGAGTAGCAAAACGGATACGTATAGTGGAGCAACCATTTGGAATAGCTCCAAGTGGAGCATAGTAGCAACATCTACAATATGAAACCGAGATTTGCGAAGAACACACGGATCTGAATGTTGCAGACCCGTTGACTGACACTTCTCTCGTAAGCATAACATGATCAAACCCTAGAACTCATTGAGTGTTAATCAAATGGTGATGTGAACTAGATTATTGACTCTAGTAAACTCTTCGGTTGTTAGTCACATGGCGATGTGAACTATGAGTGTTAATCACATAACTATGTGAACTAGATTATTGACTCTAGTGCAAGTGGGAGACTGTTGGAAATATGCCCTAGAGGCAATAATAAAATGGTTATTATTATATTTCCTTGTTCATGCTAATTGTCTATTGTTCATGCTATAATTGTATTAACCGGAAACCGTAATACATGTGTGAATACATAGATCGTAATATGTCCCTAGTAAGCCTCTAGTTGACTAGCTCGTTGATCAATAGATGCTCATGGTTTCCTGACCATGGACATTGGATGTCATTGATAACGGGATCACATCATTAGGAGAATGATGTGATGGACAAGACCCAATCTTAAGTGTAGCACAAGATCGTGTAGTTCGTTTGCTAAAGCTTTTCTAATGTCAAGTATCATTTCCTTAGACCATGAGATTGTGCAACTCCTAGATACCGTAGGAATGCTTTGGGTGTACCAAACGTCACAATGTAACTGGGTGGCTATAAAGGTGCACTACAGGTATCTCCGAAAGTGTTTGTTGGGTTGGCACGAATCGGGACTGGGATTTGTCACTCCGTATGACGGAGAGGTATCTCTGGGCCCACTCGGTAATGCATCATCATAATGAGCTCAATGTGACTAAGGAGTTAGCCACGGAATCATGCGGTACGGAATGAGTAAAGAGACTTGCCGGTAACGAGATTGAACGAGGTATGGGGATACCGGCGATCGAATCTCGGGCAAGTAACATACCGATAGACAAAGGGAATTGTATACGGGATTGATTGAATCCCCGACATCGTGGTTCATCCGATGAGATAATCGTGGAACATGTGAGAGCCAATATGGGTATCCAGATCCCGCTATTGGTTATTGGCCAGAGAGATGTCTCGGTCATGTCTGCATGGTTCCCAAACCCGTAGGGTCTACACACTTAAGGTTCGGTGACGCTAGAGTTGTTATGGGAAATAGTATGTGGTTACCGAAGGTTGTTCGGAGTCCCGGGTGAGATCCCGGACATGACGAGGAGTTTCGGAATGGTCCGGAGGTGAATATAGATATATTGGACGAAGGGTATTGGAGTCCGGAATTGTTCCGCGGGTACCGGGTGACGACCAACGTGTCCGAAAGGGGTTTCGGAGGCCCCGACAAGTATTGGGGGGGCCTTATGGGCCAAGGGGAAGGGGCACACCAGCCCACTAAGGGGCTGTGCGCCCCTCCCACCGCATCTCACGTAACCAAGAGAGGTGGGGGCGCCTCCCCTAGGGCAGCTGCCCCTCCTGGCTTGGGGGACAAGTCTCCTAGGGGTGGGGGCGCCCAAAACCCATCTAGGGTTCCCTCCCTGGCCGCCGCCCCCCTAGATGGGATCTGAAGGGGCCGCCCCCCTCCCCCCTTCTCCTATAAATAGTGGGGGGTGGGAGGGCTGTCACAAGAGCCAAACCCTTCCCCTGGCGCAGCCCCTCCCCTTCTCCTACAGCTCCTCCTCATCCGTAGTGCTTGGCGAAGCCCTGCCGGAGAACCACGAGCTCCATCACCACCACGCGGTCGTGCCGTCGGAGTTCTCCCTCAACTTCTCCTCTCCCCTTGCTGGATCAAGAAGGAGGAGATGTCCCCGGGCTATATGTGTGTTGAACGCGGAGGCGCCGTTGTTCGGCGCTTAGATCGGAATTGACCGCGATCTGAATCGCTGCGTGTACAACTCCACCAACCGCGTTCTTGTAACGCTTCCGCTTAGCGATCTTCAATGGTATGAAGATGCACTCCCTCTCTCTCGTTGCTAGTATCTCCTAGATTGATCTTGGTGACACGTAGGAATTTTATTGAATTATTGCTACGTTCCCCAACAATAATACCATAAGAAGACAAGAAATTACTAAATTTACCATTGATATATTTAGTACCATTATCGGGGCGTAATATTTTCACATTCATGCCAAACTGGTTATGCACCATATTAAAAAAATCTTTGAATGCAGGGAGAACTTTAGATTTATGCTTTGGGAGGTACATCCATGTGCACCTACTAAAACCATCAGTGAAGGTCAGATAATATCTATCCCCTGTGAGGGCAGTTACAACTGATGAACACCATACATCCGAATGCACCACATCAACTTCTCTCATTACTACTAGGATAATTGGCTCTAGTGTGTTTAGCCAGTTCACACACATCACACAAAAGGTTCTCCTTACAATAATTTTTAACTTGAGATGGAAACATGCGACCAAGGGCTTGGAATGACAGATGCCCTAGTCTATAATGCATTAGCAGAAATTCATTAGTGGTCAAGCTATTCATCATACTGAGGGCATACGGAGATGGAGACGAGTTTGTACATGAGTGAGGGTCGAAGGATGCCTTGCAATTACGTGAGTTTGTAATTGAACTAACTGACAAGAGGTCCACTAGAAAATTAGGGACATGCAAGATTGGGCTTAAGGACAGAGATGGAGTACAATTAACGTTCCCATAACCCATTATCGGAGCTAAGGATCCATCAACTATGCGTACCCTATCCCTTCCAGAACAAGGAGTATATGATGAAAAGTTCTTAGATGAGCCTGTCATGTGATTTGTGGCCCCTGAATCAATTATCCAAGATGTTAAAAAAATTCTTCGTACCTTTCCCAGAATGAGCATCAAATGTAGCTTCAGCAGGGCCTTCTTAAGTATTCGCCATAAGTTTGCCTTTGAATTCTTCAAGTGCTTGGGTTGTTACAGCATACCGTTCTCCCCCAAATAAAGTAAGATGAGCTCGATCTGGCCTCCTTGCATTACTACCGCCACTAGTGAATCTGTTAAATTTTTTCGGTTGCCATCCAGGAGGATAACCAACTATATCAAAACAACTCTTCTTCAAATGGCCTGGTTTTTTACAGTGGTCACACACCATATTAGGCTTTCTCGTGTAGTCAAATCTAGTAGCATTTGCTTGCTCATTTCTTGAAGTACCAGGAGACTGAATTTGCTTAACTGAAGATAGTGCAGCTCTGCTATCAACATTTGTTTGTGAATTTGTGATCTGATTGGCCAGCCGTGTTTCTTCCTCAAGTATACTTGAGATGGCTTGATCCAATGTAGGCCAATCTGCTGTGGCTTGTATGAGTTGGGAACGGAGATTGAACTCTGAGTTCAGACCATCAAGAAAAGTCTGAACCAACAATGGTTCAAACCACTCTTGAAGGAGGGGTACGTCCCTGGGATCATGTGCCTTAAATGATCTAAAATACTCCAGGTCTCTATAGAGTTTCTTGATTTCTCTCGCAAATTCAGTCACTGTCTTCTACTCTTGCTTGATCTGCCTCAATTCATGGAAAATCCTACTAACTTGCATCTTGTTTGATTTCCCTGAGAACTGTTTCTCAATGCTTATCCACACCTCAGCTGCAGACTGAAACCCTTCAACTTGTTCCCTAACAGTCTTCTCCATCAACCCCAACAGCCATACCATAACTCGCTTTTGATTCTGATCCCATTGCTCTTGTGTGACATCCGTTGGCTTTTTTTTTACCATCCTTCAAAAATTTCTGAAGTCCATGTGACTCTAGAATCAATGTGGCATTCCGAGACCAGCTAAAAAAATCACCCAGACCAGTTAACCTGACAGGATTCGGTTCCAGGGTCTTCAAAATTTCATAAGTACTGCTTGTCTTTCTTTGTGCCTGCTCCATCAGCTGTGAAATCATACGCTACATACTTTCACACAATTTCTCAATACCGGAATCCCTACTGGTATCTCCCATGACCACTGAACAATTAGTGTATTTCTAGGCTCACACACAGTTCAATCCTCTCTACACCGAGTTACCACAAAGCAGGAAGATTCAATCCACCACAAGCTGCTGGACTGAAAACACTTCTACCTTATTGAGAGAAAAGGCAATGCCAGCTGGTCCGTGGTAGTTCCTACTTAAAGCAGCATAGGAATACTTTAGAGTCACTAGTAGAAAACCCCCATTCGCCCCGGTTGATAAGGGCCTTTTGTCCCGATTTGTGAACCGGGACTAAAGGGTCGTTAGTAATGCCCTAACCCTTTAGTCCCGGTTCTTACACGAACCAGGACAGATGGGCCTCCACGTGGCCGGTGCGCCGAGCCCAGGCAGGAGGGCCTTTGGTCCCGGTTGGTGGCACCAACCGGGACCAATAGGCATCCACGCGTCAGCATTTTAGGGGCTGGGGTTTTTGTTTTTTTGAAAGGAGGGGGGTTGGGGGTTTTGGGGGTTTAATTTAGGTGTTTCAAATATTGTGTTTGCTAGCTAATTAATAGAGAGAAGTGTCCTCTCTTATGTCCTTGCTTGGACGATGTTATATATACATATATATAGAGAGGACTGGACACGCTAGCTAGTAAGCAAATAAAGGAAACAGAAGATCGTCATGAACATATGCATATAGAGAGAAGTGATATCGACCACCTCTCCTTCTCCGAGAGATTGGTCGAACAACAAGTTCTCGTAAATCTAGCCGACACTACTGGCTACATATATACAATAATTATCTCTTACAATATAATCTCCTAATTATATATGAACACATGGTCCACATAGTATTCTCCGCTTCAGCGATCACATGGTCAAGGAAGAATGCCGCCAATTCCTCTTGAATTGCTCGCATACGATCTGGTGCTAGGAGTTCATCCCGCATCCGAAACATCTAATTTGAACAAGGGGGTCAATACATATATATATATGAATAAATGAAACTCAACACAAATGATGGTAATAAAATAAAATTGTGAATATTATTGCTTACGCACTTCATATTGTTCGTCAGAGTACCCTCGTTCACAGGTCGTGTGGCGGATGGACTCGCAAACGTAGTATCCACAGAAATCATTCCCTTGTTCCTGCCACAACCACTTTACAAGAAATAAAGGTCAATCAAACTGATAAGCAAGCATGCCAAATGGTATTGATGAAACTAGCGCTTGAATCACTAGGAGATGCGCGGAACATGTTACTATGGTACTTACTTTCGGGTGTCTAAATTGCAGCTTCTTCGGCAATCCCAGAGCTTTTTTGGTAAATTTTCTCCAAACCCTGCCAGACAAAGAAAACAATTACTTGATATATCAGGAAATGAACAAAGTTGCTGATATGGTGGATAATGATCGATTTAACTTACTTCTCGAGCATTTGAGTCATGTACGCATACTCCTGGGGATCTTTTCGTCTCGAGTCTAAGACGGTTACTAGTCCCTGCTCAAGATTAATCTCTAGGAGAATATAGTGGAACCTGCGCATGCATGCATAACTCATCAATTACATTACTATAACCTGGACTAATAAGGGAAACCGAATATGCACAAGACAGTAACACTCACTTGAAGTTGTAAGGAAAGAGTATTATATCTTTGTTTTCATTTATTACCAACGATCGTAGCAAGTTGGCCTCGGTATCTTCGACATGATATTTAACCTCAGTTGCATCTATGAGATTTGTGTTAATGAACCCAATATCACCAATTTGTCTTTTATTCAATTCAGCGATCTTCAATCTGCATAATATAGTGAGGATAATTATAAATACATGCAATGAAAGAGCTGACCTATATAGAGAGACTTAATGATAGAAGTAGTACTACTTACAGACAGTAGCAAGTGACCGTTGCTTTATCGAGGGCCTTTTGATTGAAAAACCGGAAGAACTCCTCAAATGGAACATTCAACAGTTCAATTCCAACGAGGTCATGCTCCTCTCTAACTCTCAGCGTCAAAGTATCCCTCCCCCCCAGACTCTCTACAGGTTTTCATGTACCAATCATGGAATCTTCGCATCATCATTGTTATAGATCTTTCATCTTGAGGAGAGGCTTCTCGTACTCGTATTTGTGTTCCTCCACCTCCAAGAACTCGTAATGTACATCGTCGGGCAGGTAATCTCCAAGATTGCTATAATCGGGCACCATCCTCGGATCATTAGTAGGCACCTTGAGCGGGGGGCACGATTGGTTCGCTTGTTCGCCGAGCTGGGGAATTTTTTCCCAGCTCGTCGTTCTTTTAACCTTTGATCACTGACAGTACTTCCCTACCGCTCCGCTTCAACAAATGACTTTGCAATAATGCGGACATAGTTGCCTTTCGGCGGAGACTTTGCTGGTTTTTTCAGGGCAGCCAGAGTGCACTTCGCTTTCACCGGATCTACCTTCTCCTCCGGAGGTGGATGTTTCTTTGCTTTCACCCCTTCAAAGAAGTTCCTCACTTCGGCTCGCGCGATCTTGGCGTTCTCCTCCGGGGTCCTCTCGTATGGTAACTTCTCTGGAGTCTTCAGAGAAGGATCGAATCTGTATTGCCTCCCGCCTCTGGTTGTACTGCTAGACGCCGGCAGAGCAGACGGAGCGGCTGCGGCTGTCTTCTTTCCTTGCTTACGAGGTGGAGGAGACGGACTACGACGCGCCGGAGCAGCCGGAGCGGCGGCGGGTCTCTTCCGCCCTTGCTGATGAGGCGGAGAAGGAGGAGGCTGGCTTCTCGGGCGCGCCGGCACAGGCGGAGTGCCGCCACGCGCCGGAGAAGGAGGCTGAGTGCCCTGATCACTCGCCGGAGGAGGAGGCGGAGCGGGAGGCAGAGTGCCCTGACTCGCCAGAGGAGGAGGAGGAGGCGGAGGCGTCTAGTTCAGAAGCTTGATGAGCTCCTTCCTCCATAGGCATGGAGTCAATAGACAAGAACCCAGCCGATTCTCCCCTTCACCGGTAGGGTAGTTGTAACACCCCGAGACCGATGTGCCAGTTGTCGTTCAGTTATTCGCTGTTGTTGCGTTGTCTTTGCTTGCGTGTCATGCATTGCATATCATGTCATCATGCGCATTTCATTTGCATACGTGTTCATCTCATGCATCCGAGCTTTTTCCCCGTTGTCCGTTTTGCAATCCGGCGCTTCGTTCTCCTCCGGTGGTCATTCTACCTTTCTTTCTTGGGTGGGGGTTAAACATTTCCGGATTGGACCGAGTCTTGCCAAGCGGCCTTGGTTTACTACCGGTAGACCGCCTGTCAAGTTTCGTACCATTTGGACTTCGTTTGATGCTCCAACGGTTAACCAAGGGACCGAGAAGGCCTCGTGTGTGTTGCAGCCCAACACCCTTCCATTTTGGCCCAAAACCCACCTAACTCTGCCCCATCATCTAGAGCGTTCGATCACGATCGCGTGGCCGAAAACCGCACCTCATTTGGACTCTCCTAGCT
Organism: Triticum urartu; assembly: GCF_056163025.1. Classification (NCBI taxonomy): domain Eukaryota; kingdom Viridiplantae; phylum Streptophyta; class Magnoliopsida; order Poales; family Poaceae; genus Triticum; species Triticum urartu. The sequence goes on along the minus strand of NC_141874.1, from coordinate 587,868,451 downwards.
CCCTCTACCTATAAAAGAGCACCCCCTCCCCGAAATTTCGGATGAAACCCTAGTCTTCTTCCTCCACCGCGCATCCGGACGCGTCTGCACGCGCCGGACATGTCCGCTCACTCCCGCCACCTCACCCTAGCCAATCAGTGCTTGCCACATCAGCTCCGCCGCCGCCTCATCCAACCGCGCCCACCTTTTTGTTTTTTTGCTCTGTTGGGCTTGCCCAGTTTCAGCCCGATCATGTTTTTTTCAGTGTCTGCGAATTTGTCCAATTATTCCAGGGATTTCCAGTTTTACAGATTAGACCCTCATGTTCATGCATTTAATAACTCATGAACCGTGCATCGGATTAAAATGATTTATATATGAAACTTGCTCAGAATTTTGTGAAGATTAATAATAACCAAATTTCATCCATGTTTAAAATATTTAAATGTTGTTTGCATTAGTTTGCTCCTATGCCATGCTAAAATGATTTAATTCATAACTAAATAACCGTAACTCCGAATTTAATAAACTTTATATGTAAATGGGGTGGAATTTTGCCTAGTTTAACATGGTGGCATCATCTTGCATGTTTAACAACTCTAAAATAATGTTTAGGGCAGAACAGTACCAAACCTTAAATTATGCATATGAGGATTTTCCGGAATTGTTGTTCGTTGCTTCCGGCCTCATTTAAATTTGCCTAGATAGGTAGTTTTGTTGTGCTTCACCTCTTGCCATGTTAATCAATATTTAATATTGTTGGGGTACATAAACGAGAGAGAACTAAATAATTGATGTGGTGTTTCGTCAATATGCAACCCGTTGCATATTGAGCTCCACTAATTTGTAGGATTGTTTGGGCCCTTTGCCATGCCATGCTTCATTAAACCGGACATGCATCATACTCGTTTGTGCATCATGCCATGTTGATGTGTTGGTTGTTTACTATGTTGTGTGCTTCTTTTCCGATGATTGCTTCTTCGGGTTGGTTCCGATAACGTCGCGTTTGTGAGGATCCGTTCAACTACGTCCGTTTGTCTTCTTCATGGACTCGTTCTTCTTCCTTGCGGGATCTCAGGCAAGATGATCATACCCTCGAAATCACTACTATCTTTGCTATGCTAGTTTGCTCGCTCTTGCTATGCCAATGCTACGATGCCTACCTTTTGCTTGTCAGCCTCCCAAATTGCCATGTCAAACCTCTAACCCACCATGTCCTAGCAAACCGTTGATGGGCTATGTTACCGCTTTGCTCAGCCCCTCTTATAGCGTTGTTAGTTGCAGGTGAAGATTGAAGTTTGTTCCTTGTTGGAACATGGAGATGTTGTTCCTTGTTGGAACATGTTTACTTGTTGGGATATCACAATATATCTTATTTAATTAATGCATCTATATACTTGGTAAAGGGTGGAAGGCTCGGCCTTATGCCTGGTGTTTTGTTCCACTCTTGCCGCCCTAGTTTCCGTCATATCGGTGTTATGTTCCCGGATTTTGCGTTCCTTACGTGGTTGGGTTATAATGGGAACCCCTTGACAGTTCGCTTTGAATAAAACTCCTCCGGCAAGGCCCAACCTTGGTTTTACCATTTGCCACCCAGCCTTCTCTTTTCCCTTGGGGGTCGCGCGCCCAAGGGTCATCATTATTTTAACCTCCCCCAGGCCAGTGCTTGTCTAAGTGTTGGTCCAACCCAGAGCACCGTGCGGGGCCGTCCCTTGGCAACTTGGGTTACGTTGGCTCCCGTACGCTTAGCTTATCCGGTGTGCCCTGAGAACGAGATATGTGCAGCTCCTATCGGGATGTCGGCGCATCGGGTGGTCTTGCTGGACTTGTTTTACCATTGTCGAGGATGTCTTGGAGTACCGGGATACCGAGTCTGATCGGAATGTCTCGGGAGGAGGTCTATTCCTTCGTTGACCGTGAGAGCTTGTGATGGTCTAAGTTGGGACACCCCTGCAGGGATTTGAACTTTCGAAAGCCGTGCCCGCGGTTATGGGCAGATGGGAATTTGTTAACGTCCGGTTGTAGAAAACCTGAACTTGACCTTAATTAATATGAGTCAACCGCGTGTGTAACCGTGATGGTCCCTTTCCGGCGGAGTCCGGGAAGTGAACACGGTTGTTGGAGTTATGCTTGACGTAGGTAGTCCAGGATCACTTCTTGATCATAGTTTCTCGACCGCGCTTTGCCTTCTCTTCTCGCTCTCTTTTGCGAATATGTTAGCCACCATATATGCTAGTCGCTTGCTGCAGCTCCACCTCATACCTTTACCTTACCCATAAGCTTAAATAGTCTTGATCGCGAGGGTGCGAGAGTGCTGAGTCCCTGTGGCTCACAGATACTTCCAAAACCAGCTTGCAGGTGCCGTTGAACCATGCAGATGACGCAACCAAGCTCAGGAGGAGCTCGATGAAGATCTTGTCCTTTATGTTGTTTCGTTTTAGTTGATCAGTAGTGGAGCCCAGTTCGGGTCGATCGGGGGCCTTTGTCCCATTTGGGGTTCTTCTTTTATTTTGGTTCCGTAGTCGGACCATGTGTGTATTCGATTGATGTAATGTTTATTCATGTAATTGTGTGAAGTGGCGATTGTAAGCCAACTATGTATCTCTTTCCCTTATGTATTACATGGGTTGTGTGAAGATTACCTCACTTGCGACATATGCCTTCAATGCGATTATGCCTCTAAGTCGTGCCTCGACACGTGGGAGATATAGTCGCATCGAGGGTGTTACAGTAGTCAAGCTGGAGGTCCTCAAATCCCTCCGTTATTTTGTCCACCATCACCTTGGCATATCCTTCTGGAATCAGACTAGAGTGAAAAGTTGCGCCGGGTTTAGTAGGTCGAACAGAGCCGACATCCGCCTTGACTTTGAAGTTCTGCCATTGCGTCATAAGGTGGCAATGTTGAGACTCCGTGATAACATCCATGTGGTAGCTAGCAGGAGCCGTTAAGACATGCTTCGGCTGAAGCAGCTCGGTGGAAGCCACACTGCTTCTCCGCTGAGATGGCGGGGTAGCTTCGGGGGTAGTTTCGGCAGGTCGCTTGCTGCGAGCTACTTCTCGTTCCTCTAGCGCTTGAACCCTTTTGTGAAGCGTCTGAATTTGGGCATGCTCCACTTTTTTCCTCCTCTCCTGGCATTTGTAACCGCCTGCGTCCGGAAAACCATCCTTCCACGGAACAGAGCCTGGCGTGCCTCGTGTCCGTCCAGGGTGCTTAGGATTCCCGAGGGACATTGTGAGCTCGTCGTTCTCTCTGTCTGGAACGAACGTCCCTTGCTGCACTGCATCGATATAGTGCTTTAGCTTCTTGACTGGTATGTTCATTTGCTCGTCCGTCCAAACACATTTCCCTGATACAGGGTCCAAGGTTCCGCCAACCCCGAAGAACCAAGTGCGGCAACGGTCTGGCCAGTTCATTATCTCGGGTTCGATCCCTTTATCAAGCAGATCATTCTCAGCCTTGGCCCACTTAGGCCGGGCTTTGAGGTAGCCACCTAACCCCGTGTGATGGTGAAGCTTCTTCTTTGCAACACTTTTCTTGTTTGTCGCCGACATCTTCTTACTCTTTTCCGATGTCTTGTAGGCCACAAATGCGGGCCAGTGATCTCTGATCTTCTCATATCTGTCGATGAGTTCTGGTGTCTCTTCATTGTCGACAAACGTTTTTAGCTCATTCTTCCACCTCCTAAGTAGGTCTGCCATCTTCTTAAGAGCATGAGACTTGATTAATTGCTCTTTAACTGGCTTCTCTGGATCCTCCTTTGGCGGTAGGGTGAAATTTGCCTTCAGCTTAGTCCAAAGATCATCTTTCTGCATATCATTGACATAAGACACCTCAGGGTCTTCATTCTTAGGCTTACACCATTGCTGGATGCTGATCGGGATCTTGTCCCTAACAAGAACCCCGCACTGAGCAGCAAATGCTTCCTTTATCCGGATGGGTTCGATCGGCATGCCATCGCGCGCGATTGCTGTGATCTCAAACCTTTCATCCGAGCGCAACTTTTTCTCCGGGCCTTGTCTCTTTACCAAAGTTGTGCTCGATCCGGAGGGCTAGAAGAAAGAAGAATTAGACGAGAGTTAATTAATATGTGTACATACCAAAACAATGAATGCATCAATTAGCTAGTCATCACAGGCTTAACTAATATATTTACCTGGCCGGACTCTGTTCGGTCACCGGAGCCATCACCACGGGCTCCTTCTTGCACCAGCATTGGGTCACCAGAGCCATCATAATCATGTCTTTCCTCCTCCATTCTTCGATCACCGTAGCCTGCTTCTTCTTCACCCTGTTCTGCTTCCAGACCATCATTGTTGTTAAGATACGACATGACATCACCTCCTGTTAAGATTATGTCCCCAACACCCATTCTTGTTCCTCGTCTCGTCCGAACTCCATTGTTTCTGCAAATATTACAAAATGGCAATGATTACACAAACATGACAGCATGTGGATATATTAGTGGCAAACGTAGACCTAGCTTATTCCGGGTTTGGGGTGGCCTCGGCAACGCTTCAAGGGTAGGGGCGCGGCGGGAGGGGGTAGGAGACCGACATCGTTTTTTCTAGGGTTTGGGTGTCCTCGAGAGTTTTGGTCGAGCGAGAGGGCCGCGGGGTGCTCCCGTGGTATAAGTTATCACGGTCAAAGTTATCCGGGAGGGGGTTATATCGACAACGACGACATACATACATGGGAAAATAATGTTATCATGGAGGGGGTAGGTCGAACCCCCCTTGTGTTGAAGTTATCGGGACACGGGGTATATCGACAACGACATATCCGATAAAAAATAAGAAGACGAAGAAGAAATAAAAAGAGGAGAAGAAGATATTAATAGAGGAGAAGATTGAAGAAAAAAAAGAAGAAGAAAAAGAGGAGAAGAAGAAAGAAATAGAGGAGAAGAAGTTCTCCTCTATTCCTTTCTTCTCCTCCTCTTCTTTTTCTTCTTTTTTCTTCTTCTTATTTATTTCTCCTCTTCTTCCTCTCCTCTTCTTCTCCTTTCTTGCTCTTCTTGTTTTCCCTTTTCCTCTCATTCTTTTTCTTCTTCTTCCTTTCCTAGCTAGATATATAAAACTTTTCTAAAATGTAACTTTTGCATACATACATGGGAAAATAATGTTATCGGGGAGGGGGTAGGTCGACCCCCCTCGTGTTGAAGTTATCGGGACACGGGGTATATCGACAACGACATATCCGATAAAAAATAAGAAGACGAAGAAGAAATAAAAAGAGGAGAAGAAGATATTAATAGAGGATAAGATTGAAGAAAAAAAAGAAGAAAAAAAGAGGAGAAGAAGAGAAAATAGAACATTCTATTTTCTCTTCTTCTTCTCTATTCCTTTCTTCTTATTCTTCTTCTTCTTCTTCTTCTTCTTCTCCTCCTCTTCTTTTTCTTCTTTTTTCTTCTTCTTATTTATTTCTCCTCTTCTTCTCCTTTCTTCCTCTTCTTATTTTCCTTTTTCCTCTCATTCTTTTTCTTCTTCTTCCTTCTTAATATCACTTAGCAACTTTCTGACAAAATACATGAAGTAGTATTGCTTGTTTTTTCTTAAAATGTTCAAATAGAAAATTTAGAAAAAAGTAAAGGTTTTGCCTAATGCATTTTTCATATGAATATACAAACATTTGCATATTCTACAATAATTAATATCACCAAAAAAATCTATGAACAGAAAAAAATTGTAACTTTTCTAAAAATCCATCTTTTGCATACATGAACATATATATACACAGAGAGCATACATACATATATACATTTTTATAAAAATGAAAAAAACAAAAGATCTAAAAAAAGGACATATACACGCTCCTTCTTTTCCTTCTTCTTCTTCCTTCTTCTTCCTTCTTCCTTCTTCCTCTTTTCTTCTCCAACATAACACATTTTTTTTCTTAAATGTTACATATGAACATATAAAGAGCATTATACAACATATACAGAGCATTATATATACAATGAACATACATACATACATCTTAAAAAAAATTAAAAATAGCCCGTGGTGGTCGGCGACGGCGACGATGGTTGGCGGTGGCGCTTACGGATGGCATGCGGGGACGACAATGAGAAGGAAAGGGGAGGAGGCAGGGGCTCACAGCGCGGGGAGGGGTCGAGGTCGCCGGCCGGAATCGGTGTGGCGGCGGACGAACGGCCTCGGGGATGAACGGGTCGCGGGAGACGGCGTGGTGCTTCCCCGGAGCGACGACGACGATGGGCGCGGGGAGGGGTCGGGGCCGACCTGAGGCAGAGGCAGTGGCGCGTGGGGCAGGGACGGCGACCGAGCGACGCGGGGCAGCGGTGGCGTCGAGGCGGCGAGGTCGGGGCAGCGGTGGAGCAGGGCGGTGATGGCGTCGGGGCGACGCGATGAGGCGGACGGCGACGACGCGGGGTGGCGCGCGGCGACGGGGGCGGCGATGATGGGCGGGGGCGACGACGGCGGCGGCGACGGGCACGGGCGACGGGGCAGTGGGCGGCGGGGCAGCGGGAGAATGAGGAACTGAATGAAAATTTCACAAGTGTTTTCTAATATACCGAGAGGATTGGTCCCGGTTCGTGGAACCAACCGGGACCAATGGCCCCCTTTAGTCCCGGTTGGTGGCACCAACCGGGACCAAAAGTCTCTTTTCAGCAGCCCAAAGGGTGGGAAGCGGAGGCCTTTGGTCCCGGTTGGTGGCACCAACTGGGACTAAAGGGGGGCATTGGTCCCGGTTGGTGCCGCGAACCGTGACCAATGCACCCCTTTAGTCCCGGTTGGTGGCACCAACCGGGACCAAAGGCCTTGTGCTGCCCCGCGTCAAAAGTTTAGTACCACCTCGCTAGCTGAGAGAACTCGAGAGTGGTTTATAAGCGTTGCTGCGCCCACCCTCTCGAACTCCTCTCAATTGTAGGCTTTCGGGCCTAACCGTACGCTGTGTGCCTGTGGGCCTACTGGGCCTCCTGCGGGCCTGAATCCTGGCCCATGGTAGGGTTTCTAGTCGTATTCACGCCGTGGGGGCCCGGTAGGTGGCACTTTTTTTTGTTTTCTTTGTTGCTTTATTTATTTTATTTTGTTTGTACTTACAACAAAATACTTATTGTTGCTATTTTTATTTATTTTATTAAAGGTTAGTTTTAATTATTTTTCTTTTAGGTCACAAAAATTATAAACTTTCTGTTAGTGCCATTAGTTTTCAAATTTGTTTTTTTGTTTTCTTTGTTGCTTTATTTATTTTATTTTGTTTCTACTTACAACAAAATACTTATTGTTGCTATTTTTATTTATTTTAGTAAAGTTTATTTTTAATTATTTTTCTTTTAGGTCACAAAAATTATAAACTTTCTGTTAGTGCCATTAGTTTTCAATTTTTTTTGTTTTCTTTGTTGCTTTATTTTTTTTATTTTTTTCTACTTACAACAAAATACTTATTGTTGCTATTTTTATTTATTTTATTAAATTTTATTTTTAATTATTTTTCTTTTAGGTCACAAAAATTATAAACTTTCTGGTAGTGCCATTAGTTTTCAAATTTGTTTTTTTGTTTTCTTTGTTGCTTTATTTATTTTATTTTGTTTCTACTTACAACAAAATACTTATTGTTGATATTTTTATTTATTTTATTAAATTTTATTTTTAATTCTTTTTGCTTTTAGGTCAGCAAAATTATAAACTTTCTGTTAGTGCCATTAGTTTTTTCTTTCCATTTTTTTCTTTTGTTTCTTGCATTATTTATTTTCTCTTAGTGTTATTATTTTGAAAGTCCTGATGTGTTCACATGTAATCCAGTCGATGCACTGCTCCGGGTGTTTGGAGCGCAGACTGTTTTTGTGTTCATTGACATACGGGGTCACCAAGGTAGAGTTCTGTAGAACTGTATAGTGTGCTTGAGACCAAGAATATCCGTCCCTGCATATTATTGAGTCCCCTCCCAGCGTGCCTTTTCCTGTCAGTCTCCCCTCATACCGCGATTTAGGGAGACCTATCTTCTTAAGGCCAAGAATGAAGTCAACACAAAACCCAATGACATCCTCTGTTTGATGGCCCACGGAGATGCTTCCTTCTGGCCTAACACGGTTACAGACATATTTCTTTAGGACTCCCATGAACCTCTCAAAGAGGAACATATTGTGTAGAAATACAGGCCCCAGAATGACAATTTCGTTGACTAGATGAACTAGGACGTGCGTCATGATATTGAAGAAGGATGGTGGGAACACCAGCTCGAAACTGACAAGACATTGCGCCACATCACTCCTTAGACTTGGTACGATTTCTGGATCGATCACCTTCTGAGAGATTGCATTGAGGAATGCACATAGCTTCACAATGGCTAATCGAACGTTTTTCGGTAGAAGCCCCCTCAATGCAACCGGAAGCAGTTGCGTCATAATCACGTGGCAGTCATGAGACTTTAGGTTCTGAAACTTTTTGTCTGGCATATTTATTATTCCCTTTATATTCGATGAGAAGCCAGTTGTGACCTTCATACTGAGCAGGCATTCAAAGAAGATTTCTATCTCTTCTTTCGTAAGAGCGTAGCTGGCAGGACCTTCATACTGCTTCGGAGGCATGCCGTCTTTTTCGTGCAAACGTTGCAGGTCCTCCCGTGCCTCAGGTGTATCTTTTGTCTTCCCATACACGCCCAAGAAGCCTAGCAGGTTCACAAATGTTCTTTGTCACGTGCATCACGTCGATTGAAGAGCGGACCTCTAGGTCTTTCCAGTAGGGTAGGTCCCAAAATATAGATTTCTTCTTCCACATGGGTGCGTGTCCCTCAGCGTCATTCGGAACAGCTAGTCCGCCGTGACCCTTTCCAAAGATTATGTGTAAATCATTGACCATAGCAAGTACGTGATCACCGGTACGCATGGCGGGCTTCTTTCGGTGATCTGCCTTGCCTTTGAAATGCTTGCCTTTCTTTCGACATTGATGGTTGGTCGGAATAAATCGACGATGGCCCAGGTACACATTCTTCCTACATTTGTCCAGGTATATAATTTCAGTTTCATCTAAACAGTGCGTGCATGTGTGGTATCCCTTGTTTGTCTGTCCTAAAAGGTTACTGAGAGCGGGCCAATCGTTGATGGTTACAAACAGCAACGCGTGCATGTTAAATTCCTCCTGTTTGTGCTCATCCCACGTACGTACACCGTTTCCATTCCACAGCTGTAAAAGTTCTTCAACTAATGGCCTTAGAAACACATCAATGTCGTTGCCGGGTTGCTTAGGGACTTGGATGAGAATTGGCATCATAATGAACTTCCGCTTCATGCACATCCAAGGAGGAAGGTTATACATACATAGAGTCACGGGCCAGGTGCTGTGGTTGCTGCTCTGCTCCCCGAAAGGATTAATGCCATCCGCGCTTAAATGAAACCATACGTTCCTTGGGTCACTTGCAAACTCAGGCCAATACTTTCTCTCGATTTTTCTCCACTGCGACCCGTCAGCGGGTGCTCTCAACTTCCCGTCTTTTTTACGGTCCTCACTGTGCCATCGCATCAACTTAGCATGCTCTTCATTTCTGAACAGACGTTTCAACCGTGGTATTATAGGAGCATACCACATCACCTTTGCAGGAACCCTCTTCCCGGGGGGCTCGCCTTCAACATCACCAGGGTCATCTCGTTTGATCTTATATCGCAATGCACCGCATACCAGGCATGCGTTCAGATCCTTGTATGCACCGCGGTAGAGGATGCAGTCATTAGGGCATGCATGTATCTTCTAGACCTCCAATCCTAGAGGGCATACGACCTTCTTTGCTGCGTATGTACCGTCGGGCAATTCGTTATCCTTTGGAAGCTTCTTCTTCAATATTTTCAGTAGCTTCTCAAATCCTTTGTCAGGCACAGCATTCTCTACCTTCCACTGCAGCAATTCCAGTACGGTACCGAGCTTTGTGTTGCCATCTTCGCAATTGGGGTACAACCCTTTTTTGTGATCCTCTAACATGCGATCGAACTTCAGCTTCTCCTTTTGACTTTCGCATTGCGTCCTTGCATCGACAATGACCCGGCAGAGATCATCATCATCGGGCACATCATCTGGTTCATCATGATCTTCAGCAGCTTCCCCCGTTGCAGCATCATAGGGCACATCGTCTGGTTCCTCTTGATCTTCAGCAGCTTCCACCATTGCAGCATCACCGTATTCAGGGGGCACATAGTTGTCATCGTCCTCTTCTTCTTCGCCGTCTTCCATCATAACCCCTATTTCTCCGTGTCTCGTCCAAACATTATAGTGTGGCATGAAACCATTGTAAAGCAGGTGGGTGTGAAGGATTTTCCAGTCAGAGTAAGACTTCGTATTCCCACATTTAGGGCATGGACAACACATCAAACCATTCTGCTTGTTTGCCTCAGCCACTTCGAGAAAATCATGCACGCCCTTAATGTACTCGGAGGTGTGTCTGTCACCATACATCCATTGCCGGTTCATCTGCGTGCATTATATATAATTAAGTGTGTCAAAAACCATTACAGAACATCATGAATAGATAATTAAGTGACCAAATTAATAGAAGTTCATCATCATATTAAAACCAAAGTACATACATAGTTCTCATCTAACAACATATAACTCTCCAGAGCATCTAATTAATTAAACCATACATTGAAACTATGTAAAACATTTCAATGCGAAAACAAATGCGATCATAATCGCAACCAAGGTAACAATTGATCCAACAGCATAATGATACCAAGCCTCAGTATGAATGGCATATTTTCTAATCGTTCTCATCTTCAACCGCATTGGATCCATCTTGATCTTGTGATCATCGACGGCATCTGCAACATGCAACTCCAATATCATCTTCTCCTCCTCAATTTTTTTATTTTTTCCTTCAAGTAATTGTTTTCTTCTTCAACTAAATTTAACCTCTCGACAATAGGGTCAGTTGGAATTTCCGGTTCAACTACCTCCTACATAAATAAAATCTATGTCACGTTGGTCGGCATAATTGTCATAAACAATAAATGAACCAAATAGTTATAAAAAGATAATATATACCACATCTGAATCATAGCCAGGATGAGGGCCGACGGGGGCGGATACCAAAACCATCGCACTATATAATAACAAGCAATAATAAAAGTAAGAAAATTGGACAAGTATCTATCTAAAGTAAGAATTTTTTCTTTCAGAAAGAAGATAAGAACAAGAGGCTCACCACGGTGGTGCCGGCGACGAGATCGGCGCAGGCGATCGACGGTGGTGAAGACGGAAATGGGACGTGACGGGCCGCTAAACCTAGAAAAAATCTCGAGGAAAATGGAGTTTTGAGGTCGAGCTTTGAGAGGAGAAAGCTTAACTAGTGTGGCTCGGGCATTTCATCGAACACCTCATGTGCATAGGAGGTGAGCTAGAGCACCACCAAGCCCTCCCCTCGCCGGCCAGAGAAAAACAGAGCACTGGAGTGCTCTGCTCGCGGGCGAGGGGTATATATAGGCACCTCATTGGTCCCGGTTTGTGGCATGAACCGGGACTAAAAGGAAGCCTGTGGTCCCGATTCAAGCCACCAACCGGGACCAATGGTGGTGGGCCAGGAGCGAGGCCCATTGGTCCCGGTTCGTCCCACCAACCGGGACCAATGCCCCCACGAGGCCCGGCAGGCCCCTTCCAAACTGAACGGCCATGCGTGCACAAACAAACCAGACGGCATGCTGGGCATCAGCTGCGGGACAGAATATTGCCTTGTGGACTTGCGTTGCAGCCGTCAGCACGACCATTGCTGGCCAGCAGACTGACTAGATGCATGGGGCGTAGGTGGAGAGAAGGAGGAGCACAAGCAGAAGTATGATGGACATCATTTTGCCTTCTCTTGCTTTGTCCATGGCCAACGATCTCAAACAGAGAGCGGCGGTGGCGGCGGCTTGCAGCGAGGAAGGCGATAACGAATAGATTCATTTTCTTCGCTTGCTCTGTTTAAAAAGAGGTTGTGGGTTCTTTTTTTAACTAGTAATAATATACATGCAATGCACGTTTATATTAGATAGGATATTAGTTGCACATTATATTAGGTACGATATATCTATTGCAGGTTAGTATATTTGATAAGATATCAATTAATTTTTTCGCGGGAACGGTAGGATATTAATTACAAAGCAGATTTCACGGGATAGCGTTGACTCAAAACGTGTTTATAATCAATGGCCGTGGTGGGTAATTAGAGCGTTAAACGTGTTTGGTGCTCAACATTGGAGAGATTTGAACCGCTAGATAACATGATTTGACGGTCAAGATGGTTTGAATCTGCCTCTTTGGGTCTTTTTATATTGGTATAGATACAGAAGAAATACTGCAGTTTTGGCAATATTGCAGTTTCAAATACTATAGTTTTTTAGTTGCCAAACAACTCACAGTAATTAAAACCGTAGTAATTTAGAAAACGGTAGTATTCCTATAATACTTAGAAAAAACTGAGCTATCAAACAGAGCCTCAGTGTTTTCTTTTGAGATATGCTATATAAAACTCAACTAGTTAACATAATTTTTTAGGTAATTGCACTGTGCTTGAACTTGCAAAATACAACAAACTGATTTTATAACTTGGCATATTCAATAAGATTCAAATCTCAGTGAGGAGCGTGTGTGGCCTATTTTTTGTTTTTCTTTTTCCAGAAATGGGGTTCGAACCAGCAACCCATGGCACGGAACCTTTTTGCTGTAGGGCCTTGGGTGCAAGACATCAAGGAAATGCTCAACTCATTGATGGATTTCAAGGTTTCTTGGGTTCATCGGTTTGGGAATGTTGTCGCTCATAAACTAGTTAAAGTAGGAGTAGGAGAGGAACGGTGCGAGACTTGGTTAGCTTCGCCACCAGATTTTATCTTAGATGTAATTTCTGATGACATTTCAGACTTTGTTTAAATAAAGCGGCATGAAGTTTCCCTAAAAAAAGCAACCCATGGCACGCATGTGGGTGTGGCCAGCCAGTAGACCAAATAACCAAAAAAAATTAAAGACAGTACAGACGTAAGCGTTCATACAAACACGTATACACTCACTCCTATGAACACATACATGCACACCCCTATGCAGAAATTTTGAAATTAATTCAGGAATAATGCGAGCACTAGGACTTGAACCCCGGTGTGCTGGGAATAGCACTATCCCTATAACCATCCAACCACAAGTTGGTTCGCATATTTTGTTGTTTATATACTATAAGGCTGATCAACAAAAATGAAGTATTAAAAAAACATCTATAACTTTATTCATACTCATAACAATTATAGCTACACTGATTTTGACCTAAAGATTTAAGAAAATACAAAGTAATTCCTATGACTAAGAATTACCATGAAATGTCTTGAATACACCTTCTTTGCGGTATCAATCTCCGCTCGAAGAAATACTCCAAAGACTTCGGTAAAGAGGCTGCAATTGGACTGGAGCAACTATGTTGTCACTCTTTCATCCACACGAACATTGTCACTAATGGTTTTTGAAAGCGTCTTTGAGTCACCCATCCAAAAAGATGGGAGAAAGTAATTCTTCAAGCAATATAAATGTTGGGTCAATTGTTCGAACTTGTACCACTACAAACCACGACATATAATGTTATAAAAGATAAATTTCTGTTTATAACATAATGTGTTGGTGTGGGTAAAACAGACCACAGTGAAACCCATTTTCAATGTGTTATTTTTTTCCATTTAGAAATTTGCAAAAAAGTATGTAAATTATAATTGTGTGTGTGTTATAAATAATATACATATAATTGAAATGAAATACATATAAAAAGTTCATATAATTTCATAAAATATCTATGGAATATTTCAACAAAAAAATTATGAAAATAAATTTATAATTTTACAAAGTGCTAGAATTTTTAATAAATTATTTAAGTAATTTTATAAATTTTTGTATATTTAAACAAATCACCATATAATTTTAAAATTTTCCAGGTTTTAATAAAATATTCATGCAGTACATAAAAGCGTTCATGCTTTAAGTATTTGTTTGTGTTGTTTTAAAAACCTTATACAATACATAAAATTTTTGTGTGTTTTCAAAAGAAATGAGCCTAGTGCGCCTTCAGATTGCAGATTGTCACATGAATAATATTTGAATCATATAAAAAATTAAAATTTATAAATATTTAAAATTGTATGAATATTTTTTAAAGTAACACCTGGATTCTTTCTAAAGTGACATGTAATTTTTTCATTCTTTTTAAAATTATGTTTGTTATACAGTCACAAATATACATATTACACTTTAGAAACATGAGACCTTTTTAGTTGGAGTGGTATCCGAGGCTGTTATATAACATTTGGTCAGATGTTTGAATCACAGACCCAACACATTTTTATGTTGTTCCGCCTAGTGTATATAAAGTGTATGGATCCCTACAACCCAACAAGTGGGTGGCGATCGACTAGCTAGACACACCTACATGCTAGCAGCAGGTCACGTGTTCGAACTCTGACTAGACCAAAGTTTTAGGCCCCCTTTGGAGACCTTTGGTTTGTAGGAATGAATTCATATTCCTATGTAGGATAGGAATCAATCCTTCACATTTTAAAAGAAAAGACATAAGCCTCGACTTAGTGAAAAAAAAACCTATCCTATGCACCAAATGACATCTTTTTCTCTATAGGAATTGAGATACATGTCATCTCACTTCTTGTGATTTTCGTATTCCTATATTATTCATCCTATGAACCAAAGGAGGCCTTAATTTTTATTCTAGAAATGTGTGTTGTTTCTCTCCAAGGTCCTATTTGTAAGAAAAATAATTTTAGGGTTTATTTAAAAAAACTAGGCCACACGCCCTCTTTCCTACCATCCAGTCATTGACAGCGGGCCGCATGCCACGTTGCATGCCTTGTCAGCGTATACAGATGAGATTTGAACTGTATTTGCACGTTCATGCCAAGTTATGAAACCAGTTTGATGTATTTTTCAAGTTCAAGCACAAAAGTGAATACCCATGACCAGTTTAAGCACCACCATTGTACTTATGGTCTCATTCATTTCGTCAGCCGTTGGATATTTGCCGCATCGCGATTTGCGTTTTGTCGAGTTGGTGAAAGTTAATCGCACGGAGGTACCATAATTGGGGCAGTATGTCCGATTGGGTGATAATTAACTTGATTTTGCTGAAAACTCAAACTTTTGCATCCAGTAGAAGAATTGTTAAAATTCACTAGAGCTTGATAAAATTCTATTTTTTTAGAAAAGATTGATATACAAATTTTATCTGTTGTCCTAATTTTTCAGAATTTCTAGGGTTACAGACTTTTGGCTAAAGTCCATATTACTACAGACTGTTCTGTTTTTGACAGATTCTGTTTTCATTGTGTTGTTTGCTTATTTTGATAAATATATGGGTAGTATCGGGGGGGGGGGGGTATGAACCATTGAAAAGTTGTAATGTAGTAGATATAACACCAATATAAAATTGGAATGAGTTTACAATAGTACCTAAAAATGGTTATTTTCTGTTGAGTTTTGTGTTGTGAAGTTTTCAAGTTTTTGGTGAAGTTTCGATGGACTACGGAATAAGGGTGGCAAGAGCCTAAGCTTGGGGATGCCCAAGGAACCCCAAGGTAAAATTCAAGGACAAACACGCATCTAAGCTTGGGGATGCCCCAGATGGCATCCCCCTTTTTTCTCTTCAATCCATCGGTAAAATTACTTGAGGCTATATTTTTATTCACCACATGATATGTGTTTTGCTGGGAGCGTCTTGTATTATATGAGTCTTTGCCTTTTAGTTTTCCACAATCATCCTAGCTGTACACACCTTTTGAGAGGGACACACATTAATCATGAATTTATTAGAATACTCTATGTGCTTCACTTATAACTTTTGAGCTAGGCAGTTGCTCTTCACTTATATCTTCTTAGAGCACGGTGGTGGTTTTATTTTGAAGAAATAGATGAACTGTCATGCTTCACTTATATTATTTTGTTAGTCTTGTAAATAGTATGGCAATTTGCTTAGGTTATGAATTTAGTCCTAATATGATGGGTATTCAAGACTGATATAATAAAAACTTTCATGAAGATCATTGAATATATGAGAAGTTTGATTCCTTGCATTTGTTTTGAGATATAAAGATAGTGATATTAGAGTCATGCTAGTGAGTAATTGTGGATTAGTAAGAATATGTGTGTTAAGGTTTGTGATTCCCAAAGCATGCACGTATGGTGTCTAGTTATGCGATGAAGTTGGAGCATGATTTATTTTTGATTGTCTTCCTTATGAGAGCGGTCAGGGACGGGCGATGGTCTTTTCCTACCAATCTATCCCCGTAGGAGCATGCGTATTAGTACTTTGTTTCGACTGCTAATAAACTTTTGCAATAAGTACGTGAGTTCTTTATGACTAATGTTGAGTTCATGGATTATATGCACTCTCACCCTTCCACCATTGCTAGCCTCTTTGGTGCCGTGCATTGCCCTTCCTCACGTTGAGAGTTGGTGCAAACTTCATCGGTGCATCCAAATCCCGTGATATGATACACTCTTTCACACATAAGCCACCTTATATCTTCCTCAAAACAACCACCATACCTACCTATTATGTCATTTCCAAAGCCATTCCGAAATATATTGCCATGCAACTTCTACCGTTCCGTTTTACTATGACACATACCGTGGTGTCGTTTTTTGTCCAGAAATAAAAGTTCTCGGAATGGGCTAAAAATTTACGGTGATTTTTATGGACCAAAAGAGACCCCGAAGCACCGGAGCTAGGCCAGGAAGTGACCGAGGAGGCCACAAGCCTAGGGGGCGTCCACCCCCTACGGCGCGCCCCTGGCTTGTGGGCCCCTCGGGCACCCCTTGACATGAGACCGACACAAAAAATTCTTATAAATACCAAAACCCCCAAAAGAACCCAAGATGAGAAGTTCCACCGCCGCAAGCCTCTATAGCCACGAAAAACCAATCGGGACCCCATTTAGGCACCCTGATGGAGGGCGAAATCATCACCGGAGGCCATCTTCATCATCCCGGCGGCCACCATGATGAGGAGTGAGTACTTCATTCTTGGGCTGAGGGTATGTACTAGTAGCTATGTGTTTGATATGCCTCTCTCGTGTTCTTGATTTGGCACGATCTTGATGTACCGCAAGATTTGTTACTATAGTTGGATCATATGGTGTTTCTCCCTCTCTATCTTCTTGTGATGAATTGAGTTTTACCTTTGAGGTTTCACTATTATCGGATTGAATACTTTTATGGATTTGAGAACACGTGATGTATGTCTTGCGTAGGATACCCGTGGTGAAAATGGGGTGTTCTATTGATTCACTTGATGTTTGTTTTGGCACTCAACTCGTGGATCACCGAGGTGACATTGGGGTAATATATGCATAGGGGTTGATGCATGTTTTCATCCTTTGAGGTTCTTTGTGTTGCATTGAATATTATGAATCGGAAGTTGATTGATGCATATCGTATAATTGACCCATGAATACTTGTGGTGACATTGGAATGTCTAGGTGACATTAGGGTTGATTGATGTTTATCATATGGTGTTATTTTAGTATGAACTCTAGGGCTGTTTGTGACACTTATAGGAATAGCTCAAAAGATTGATCAGAAAGAATACCTTTGAGGTGGTTTCGTACCCTACAAGCAATTTCATCTTATGTTCTCCGTGATAGGAACTTTGGATTGACTCTTTGTCGCACATTGAGGGATTGCCATATGATTTAATTATTTTATCATTGTTGAGAGACTTTGCACTAGTGAAAGCATGAACCCCAGGCCTGGTTTTCAAGCATTGCAATACCGTTTATGCTCACTTTTACTACTTTCTACCTTGCCGTTTTTATATTTTCAGATTACAAAAACTATATCTACCATCCATATTACACTTGTACCATCATCTCTTCGCCAAACTAGTGCACCTATACAATTTACCATTGTATTGGGTGTGTTGGGGACACAAGAGACTCTTTGTTATTTGGTTGCAGGGTTGTTTGAGAGAGATCATCTTCATCCTATGCCTCCCACGGATTGATAAACCTTAGGTCATCCACTTGAGGGAAAATTGCTACTGTCCTACAAAACTCTACGCTTGGAGGCCCAACACAAGTTTACAAGAATAAGTTGCGTAGTAGACATCAAGCTCTTTTCAGGCTCCGGTGCCGGGGAGGTGAGTGCTTGAAGGTATATCTTTAGATCTCGCAATTGAATCTTTTAGTTTCTTGTTTTATCACTAGTTAAGTCTATAAAAAAAACTACAAAATAATGGAATTGAGGTTGCCTCATATGCTTCATCTTTAATGTCTTTTGTGAAAATGATGGAAAGGAAAATTTTGCTCAATTGATAGAAGAAGATTTCAATAAAATGTTTGGCATAAAATCTTTGAGTGATGAGCATGATTTCAATGTTGTTAGTATGAATTGTTTGAATATCCATGATGCTAATGATATGCAAAGCCATAAGCTTGGGGATGGTATGTTTGATTAAGATGATATTTTTAGTCCCCCAAGTTTTGATGAGAAAATGTATTATGATGAAAGCATGCCTCCTATTTATGATGATTATATTGATGAAAGTGGGTTTGGAAGAGTGTCAACTCTAGGTACTAATGATCCTACTATTTTGGAGGGTGTTGAATCTTATTGTAATGATTATGAAAGTGGATTTGGAGAGGTCATGACTTTATTTAATGATGAATCCATTATTTCGGAAGAGGTTTCAATTGATTATGATAAAAAAGTTGCTATCTATGATGATTATTGTAATGATAACCGTGAAACTTATCATCATGATTTTAATGCTCAAATTGATTACGTAAATCAAGTATCTCATGATAGTTATTTTGTTGAATTTGCTCCTCCCACTACTATGAATGAGAAGAATTTTGCTTATGTGGAGAGTAGTAAAATTTATATGAATATGAATCATGAAAAGAATGCTTTATGTGATAGTAATATTGTTGAATTCATTCGTGATGCTACTGAAAATTATTATGAGAGAGGAAAATATGCTTTTACATATTGCAATAATATCAAGTTTCCTCTCTTTATGTTGAAAGTTTTGAAGTTGCACTTGTTTTGCCTTCCGATGCTAGTTGATTCTTGCTGCCAAAAATTATTTGCTCACAAAATCCCTATGCATAGGAAGTGGGTTTGGCTTAAATGAGCTAGTCATATGCTTCATGATGCTCTCTTTGTGTTCCAATTCTTATCTTTCATGTGAGCATCATTGAAATCATCATGCCTAGCTAGCTAGAAAGGCATTAAAGAAAAGCGCTTGTTGGGAGACAACCCAATATTTACCCCTACTATATTTGTGTTTCCACATGATTAAGCTATGGTAGTAATCATGTTTTATTGTTTTTTTCCAATAAAGTGCCAAGTAAAGCCTTTGGGGTAGTGTGGATGATAGTTGACTTGATTCTGTGCAAAACAGAAACTTCTGCTTCCAGTAACAGAATTGTTTAAATTCACTAGATGTGATAAATTTCTGATTTCTTACACATTATTTATATACAAATTTTCTAAGTTGTCCTTATTTCTCAGAATTTTTGGATTTACAGAAGTATGGTCATTGTCCAGATCTTTACACACTGTTCTGTTTTTAACAGATTCTGTTTTTAACAGATTCTGTTTTAACAGATTCTGTTTTTAACAGATTCTGTTTTAACAGATTCTGTTTTTAATAGATTCTATTTTCAATGCATAGTTTGCTTGTTTTAGTGTTTCCATAGCTTATATTAAGTGATATAAATTGTGGAAATGATAAGGTACAGTAGGAATTGTGTGAGAACAATTATGAATCTTATCTTGACAGTACCAAAGTGAATGATTTGTCTTTATCATACTAACCCATCTCACGAAGTTCTGTTAAGTTTTGCGTGATTGAAGTTTTCAAGTTTTGGGTGAGATATCGATATGAGGAGAGTAAGGAGTGGCAATACCCTAAGCTTGAGGATGCCCAAGGCACCCCAAGGTAATCACTACAAAAAAAGACACATCCGTGACATTTTGGGCCGAACGAATTTTTTTCTGTTATACTTATGACACTTCTATGACGATAATTGTGAGAAAACTCGGTATCATCATAGATGTGGTGGGGTCCTACTTCTATGACAAAAAATCATGACAGAAAATGGGCTTTTCGTCTTAGGCGGGCCGGAGACGCAGCTGCATGACATTCTTTGGGCCGTCCATGACGGCGAAAACTGTGGTAGAAGTGAGGGCGAGGAAAATATCGGGAGAGTTCCCGGTTACGGTGGGTGGTCGAGGGCCGAGCGATGCTCATTTCTCTCGTACGTATGCGTGTGTGTGCGAGGCGTTGCGCTCTAACTAAACCCGAGTGAGGCGTTGGGCTCTAACTGAACCCGAGCGATTGCACTGTAGGCTACGCGTTACTGAACTCGAGCGATCGATCGATCCCTTGCTGTTAACTGAACCCGAGTGATTCCTTCGCTACTGCTGCTAACTGAAGCCGGTCGAACACTACTGCCTCCTTCCCTGGATGAACAGTGAGCGTTGTTGAGGTGGTTTGGATGAACAGTTCTCGGTGGGGGTTGGATGAATAGGAACCCGTGGTAGTAGAGGCCGTTGCCGCTGGATGAACAGTACCCCGATCGATCGAGCCGGTGGATGAACATGACCCCGTGGAGGGCTGGTTGAACAGTAGATGGTGGAGGGCTGGTTGAAAAGTAGCCGGTGGTGGGCTGGATGAACAGTAGCCCGTGGAGGGGTGGTTGAACAGGACCCCCGTGGAGAGGGCTGGTTGAACAGTAGCCGGTTGAGGAGCGCGCAGTGGAGGCTGGATGAACAGTAGCCCGTGGAGGCAGTCGACGGTGGAGATGAACAGTATCCCGTGGAGTCCCATTTTGCGGTATGCCACACCCCTCTCGATGAAAAGGACCCCGTTTCGACTGTAGTGCTCTAACACAAGTCTGTTTCCTCGGTTTTGCGGTACGCCACACCCCTCCCGATCAACAGGACCCCATTGCGACCGTAGGAGGTCGGTTTCCTCCGTTTTGCGGTACGCCAGACCCCTCCCGATGAACAGGATCCCGTTTCCACCGTGGCCGGTTAAACACAAGGCCGTTTCCTTCGTTCTGCGGTACGCCAGGCCTCGTTTCCATCGCCTGTTCCGTCCAAGCCGGTTGGCTCCCGATGAACAGCACGCGTTCCGTTGCCTCCCGATGAACAGGACGCATTCCGTTGCCTCCCCATAAACGCAACAACGACACATTTTCTCCGTTCCGACCCAGCCACAACCATGTACATGAGCCCTGGCCGTACGTATGCACGAGTAGGTGTTCGAGACCCCGCCCGTATGTACATACGCGGCCATATTTACTTTCTTGCACCCTGGCCGCTTTACGTACGTGTGCATGCTATGTGCGCGCCTCTACTACCACACTTGCGCGCCTCTACTACCACACGTGCCCTTCCTTACACGGTCATGGTTCATCGCTGCAGCCTGCAGATAGACCGATTGACCAGTATGTACGTACACGTTTGTGACCAGAATGACAACGCTACGTACACTTCGACCGGGTGGGTCCCGACTGTCAGGCACTTCCTTGCGTGCGAAGATGTAGCTGGTGGGTCCCAGCAGTCAGGGGGTGAATCGGTTTTTGCCCATAATAGGGATGCACTTCCTTGCGTGCGAATATGTAGCTAGTGGGTCCCAGTAGTCAGGGGGCGAATAATTTTTTTGCCCGTAATATGGACGCACTTCCTTGCGTGTGAAGATGTAGCTGGTGGGTCCCACCAGTCAGGGGGGAAACATTTTTTTTGCGAAATACAGTGGCCCGTCCAGTGGGTCCCTGCTATCAGGCGGAGGAATCATTATTTTGCGCGTAATAAGGAGGCACTTCCTTGCTGCGGCTGTGGACCCAGCTGTCAGCCTCTCCATGTACAGTACTCTTGCAATGGAAGTCGTTCCTTGACCATGTTGACCACGTCGCGCCGAGAGCACTGAGGCGGTGGACGATGGTGATGCCTAGGAAGGGGAAGACGCGTCAGTGGATGCCCACACGGAGAGGAGTACGAGGGTTCACTGGTTCGGCCGCGGTGTGAGGATGCCGTCGCCGCAGGGCCTGGCCAGCGATGGGATTGGTAGGGAGGTGAGGACTCCACAGCAGCACAGCCGGCCACGGGAGGCAGGAGCAGGCGGCATGACTGGAGCTGCTTTGGGCGGATGGAGCAAGAAGACCAGAGGTTGAAGAATCGCAACGGCCGTTGGATGGACATCGTACGATCACTGCAGCTAGAATCACTTATATTGACTATGTTGACAAAGCCCCTGGTACGCGTCAACTTAGTAGGCCGATAGGTCAGCCTCCGAAATGGTGCGCCCCAAATGTCAGGGGGAGGAATTATTTTTTGGGCGGCTGAAGCTAAAATAACCGAGATTGAAGCAGAGGCACGACATCTGTTGGATGGACATCCAACGGACACTGCTGCTAGAACCGTGTGTTGACTATAAGTTGACAAAGCCTTGCATACACGTCAACTTAGTAGGCCCACAAGTATGTGACAAAGAACTTATATCCCATTTGCGATTTGTAAGAATGCACAACCCATTTTTGAATTCTAATGGAATTTACTACAACCCATTTACAGTTTGTTAAAAGTACAACCCATTTTCTAGCTAGGACAATGATTAATAATTTCAACCAACCGTTCAAAACAGAATTCAATGAAATTTCCCACATTTTGATAGGCTCCGAAATATTTTTGTCCAGAAATTTCTAGTCATATTAAATACAATTTAAATATAAATTTCTATTACGTAAAAATCCAACTAAACATTGTGCGTGCAACAATTAATGAAATTAAAAAATTTCAAAATCCAAAAGTAATATTTTATAAACTAATTACGTGTTTGGTGCATTTTTTATAGTTACTGCCTATTTTTTATAATTACATGCCATTTATTATTTCTTAGAGCCCATTTTCTTGTTAAGCCTAATGCATCCCCCCTAGGAAAGATTTGTAGCCCAGCGGGGCAGAGAATAACAAGTTGACCCGGATTGTGTACAACTGTCGGCCCAGTTGCATTGCTGATGTTGAAAAAAGGTCTGTGTAGTACAGTACAACCTTACATGGCTACTCAGCCCACATTCAGCGACGCCGGAAAGGCCCAAACAAGGCTTCTGTACAACTTTTTGAAGTCACTGAGCTCAATTAATAACTTAAGAAAAAGTAGAGTACAGTAGAACCTAATTAAAAGCTGTCACGAGCGAAGAAATAATTCAACGGGTCCCACTTGTACGTGTGTGTGCATGTGTGTGTGTGTGCGTGTGTGTGTGTGTGTGTGAGACACCCATCGGTCGATGCTCGTAAATACATCTTTCAGCCATATGCATTGATGCTGCTCAGTAAAAACTTATATAGTTGACACAATCATATAGAACATCATAGCACACTGAACTTGCATACAAAAATTACACGCAGGCGGCACAATTAGGATGGAAGCAGTGGGTCGCTACAGGTATGGCTATGTTGAAACCAACGAACTCGTACATAACAGTTCATCATCTTTATCAATGACAGGGAAATATCTTGAATGCTGTGTAAAGAAAACAGACAGACAACACAATATATAAGTTATGCTAGAACATTAAGTTGACGTACAACCCTTTCTAAAAAAAGTTCAGGTAAAAAAACAGAACAGGTCATCTGACAAGATTCAGTTGTTACCTGAAATTAGAGCACATCTAGGCAGCCAGCCCTGCCTCTTCTCCCAAAGAAGCAGTGGCCTCTGTCGCGCGATGAAGTAGGCCCTGTGCCATCCATCGTTCCGAGCAACACATGGAAACTTTGACGTTGACTCCTGTAATGGACGTCGTCGACGGACCCGGGCACCAGCGGCGGCGGCAGGACTTCGATTGATGGATTGACCACTTCTTCGACATGCACGAACACTCGATACAGGTACATCCCTAATGTGGTCCGCGGTGGTCTTGGTGGCAACGAATAGTACAACCCCGGTTCCTGCACCAGTATCTCAACACCAATCACCTTCGGTATGGTGGACGGCTTCTTCATCCATGCCATAACCATTAGAGCCCAGCTATCTGGAGGAACAAACATACTTATGAGCTCACCTCCAAGGTCGTTGATAAGATCATTCATAGACTCGTTGTTCCAAGCACATCGAAGCATGCCGTGGAAGGTAAGATTTGTCAATGCGGCTATATCTCCCACGTGTCGGGGTGCGACTTAGAGGCATAGCCGCATGGTAGGCATGTCACAAGAGGGGTAATATTCACACATCCCATGTACTGAATAAGAAAGGGATAAAGAGTTGTCTTACAATCGCCACTTCATACAATACAAGTTAAACATACATCATCCAGAATACAACAAGGTCCGACTATGCAACCAAAATAAAAGAAAGACAACCCCAAAGGCTAGATCCCCGATCGTCCCAACTGGGCTCCTCTACTGATCATCCAGAAAAGAAACATAGTAACGGACCGAATCCTCGTCGAACTCCCAGTTGAGTTCGTTAGCATCCCCTGCACTGGCATCATCGGCACCCGCAACTGTTTGGAAGTATCTGTGAGCCACGAGGACTCAGCAATCTCACACCCGCGAGATCAAGACTATTTAAGCTTATGGGTAGGAAAGGGTAGTGAGGTGGAGCTGCAACAAATCACTAAGCATATATGGTGGCTAACATACGCAAATAAGAGCGAGAAGAGAAGCAACGCAACGGTCGAGAATCTACTTACGCTCAAGCATAACACAAGAATAGTGTTGACTTCCTGGACTCCGCCGAAAAGAGACCATCATGGCTACACATGCATTTGATGCATTTTAATTAAGTCAAATGTCAAGTTCTCTACAAGCGGATATTAACAAATTCCCATCTGCCCATAACCGCGGGCATGGCTTTCGAAAGTTCAAACCCTGCAGGGGTGTCCCAACTTAGCCCATCACAAGCTCTCACGGTCAACGAAGGATATTCCTTCTCCCAGGAAGACCCGATCAGACTTGGAATCCCGGTTACAAGACATTTCGACAATGGTAAAACAAGACCAGCAAGACCGCCCGATGCACCGACATCCCGATAGGATCTGCACATATCTCGTTCTTAGGGCAACACCGGATGAACACTACGTACAACTAAAACCAACCCTCAAGTTTCCTCGAGGTGGCGCTGCAAGTGGCTCTGTTTCAGACCAACACTTAGAGAAGCACTGGCCAGGGGGGTTAAAATAAAGATGACCCTCAAGAGCGCGACTCCCAAGGGAAAAGGTAGGTGGTGGTGAGGCAAATGGTAAAACCAAGGTTGGGCCTTGTTGGAGGAGTTTTATTCAAAGCGAACTGTCAAGGGGTTCCCATAACACCCAACCGCGTAAGGAACGCAAA
Organism: Triticum urartu; assembly: GCF_056163025.1. NCBI lineage: Eukaryota > Viridiplantae > Streptophyta > Magnoliopsida > Poales > Poaceae > Triticum > Triticum urartu. The sequence goes on along the minus strand of NC_141874.1, from coordinate 587,843,173 downwards.
ATCAAGGAACATAACACCGGTATGACGGAAACTAGTGTCGGGGTATGGGGTCCCGGCAAACCCTTAAGGTTTGAACACTGGGGTGCGCACGAAGTCTTTCCCTCCAACCGATCTACGCTCTAGCTTGCTAGGATCTCGCGGACGAACTCGACGAACTCACAACACAGAAGGACACAAGGTTTATACTGGTTTGGGCCATCGTTGTGGTGTAATACCCTACTCCAGTGTGGTGGTGGTGGATTGCCTCTTGGGCTGATGATGAACAATACAAGGGCAGAACGGCCTCCTGAGGTTGAGGCGTTCTTGTGCTCCGTGAGCTTGTGTGTGAGGTGGTCTCTCTTTTTAGCTCAAGTTTTCTCTCTTTAGCTGTGCCCTCCCTCTTCTTCCACCCCCTCCACTGTGGTGGCTAGTCCTATTTATAGAGGCCTTGGTCCTCTTCCCAAATATCGAGCGGGAAGGGAGCCAACAATGGCGGGCTAATTTGAAGGGGGACAGCTAGTACAAGCTATCCTGACAAAAGTAGTCTTCGCCTGCACAAAGTTCTGGTGGTGACGCCGTTCTGGGCTCCACGGTGACCTCCGTCTTGCAGTCCTCAGTCTTGGTCTTGTTGCACCAAAATGGAAACCTTTGCCTGAGGCCTTGGTACTCCGTGGCTGCGCTTGCTCCCTTTACACCAAAGAGGAAACAAGGACGCTGTTCGTGCTGGCGCCCGCCTGGTGTCGATCGTCACGGCTCACGTCACGAGAACCTCGTGAGGTTCGCCTTGCCTTGATATCTCCGCTCCTCGTGAGACTGCCTGGCTAGGCCGCTCGCGAGGGTCTTGGGCGCTTCGTTGGTGAGGATGGGCCATACGGCCTGCTGGCTTAGCCACGTGGCAGGCCACAGGTAGGCAAGTCTGGGGACCCCCGTTCCCAGAACGCCGACAGTAGCCCCCGGGCCCAAGGTGTGGGCGGGCTTGGCTTCGCGACGAAGCCAAGGGTCAAGCTCGAAGCGCCGCGGGCCCCCAAAGCCTGCGGCCTCGGTTGACGCATGGCGGTTGATTGGACGTGGGTGTCTCCGCTTCCCCACGCTGTTTTGGCAACTGCTTGACCTGACAAAAGGCTGGTGCGGGGGGCACTTGCCTTCATTGCTTCTTCCTTGCCTCGCTCCAGATCCCCTTTCTTGCTCTTTGCCACCGCTACCTGCAGATCTGCTCCGGCCTCGTTCTGCATCTGCCGCTCATGGCGTCGCGCAAGGTCAAGGCTTCCTCGTCCCCGGCTTGGTACGAGCCCGCTCTTGAGGCGCCCACTGTCACGGAGAAGAGCCTTGCCTCCGTGCGCCTGCTGACGGCGGGAGAGAGCAACGAGTGGGGGAAGACAGAGCTCCGACTTGCCTCTGACGAGCCGGAGCCTGAGGGGAGCACCTTCTTCCCCTTCTTTTCGAGCGGCGTTGCTGTCGGGTTGGTTCCTCCCTTCTCTGACTTCTTTTATGAAGTCCTCGACCACTATGGGCTGCAAGCGTTGCACCTCCATCCCAACTCTGTCCTCCTCCTGTCCATCTTTGCCTACTACTGTGAGGCGTACCTGGGTGTGATGCCGTCCGTGGCTCTCCTGCGCCATTTCTTCTTCCCCCGCGTCAGCGAGGGCCACATCTCTGGATACGCTAACTTCGTCGCGTCCGGCAAGGCCAACTCGATCTCGAGCACCGGGAAGAGGGCCGACAATATTCGATCCAAGTGGGTCATGGTGGACGCCAAGCTCGCCCATCCGTGCCTCACGTTGCCGACAGAGGCACCTCGGCAAGGCAAGGAGTGGCCTAGGGCGGAGCTTGTCGACGAGCGGGCGTCGTCAGCGTTGGAGCAGATGATGGGTGACCTGAAGCCGGGCAATGTGAGGGCGGCCAAAATAACAGGATCGATGCTCCTGAGGGAGTTCTTGACGCTGTGGGTCGCCCCACTCCAGGCGCGCATGCGCCCCTTCTGGCAGCTTGAAGGAGGGGAAAACAAGGCCCGCCTGAGGCCGGGGGACCTGCCTGACGACGAACTGGATGCCATCCTGCGCCTCATAGTTGGAGACAACCAGGAGTACCCGCCAAGCGCCTTCATTCCCCTATTCCAACGCAAGGACCGGGAGGAATTCGTCGCCTCCAAGCCGACTTTTGATGCGCGTGGGCTGGTGCCGCCAGTGCTTTCAGGGGCACTTTCGGCGCCAAAGCCGGTGGAGGTGTCTTCTGGCGAGTCCCGCGGAGAGGGGGAGGAGGAGGAGGATTCTGAGGAGACCCCGAAAGAGGTGGAGGAGACCTCCCTTCCGAGCAAGGCCGAGATTTTCCGCGCCCTTCCTAATGATGCTGAGGCCGACGCCTACCAAGGAGGGAAGGAGCAGCCCCTCGTCCCGACGAAGGGCAGATCATCACTGGTGGACCGCGGCGCCGCCTCCACTCCAACACCTCCTGGGGCTGGATCCGGTTCTGCGTCCGCACAGCGCGGCGCCAGTGGAGCCCGAGCGCCTGCTCCTCAGGTCCCAATGTTGTTGGGCCTCAAGCTTCACAAGCGAAGGGTGGAGTACCTTGTGGTGGACCGGTAGGTGTTTCGAACTTCGCTTGGTCCGTGCAGGTGCCTGTTTTTTCCCGACGCTCGCCTTTGGTTGATCAGACCAACATCTTCGGCGAAGAAGAGGAAGGATGGTAAGTCAGCTGTGCCTCCCTCCGCAGAGCAAGGAGGCAACATCGCCCGTGCCTCCCCAGCCCAGTCGTCTTCGCGGGGCCAAGAGGAGCCCAGTCGCATGGAGTCAGCCCCTATGGCCCCGCTGGCTCCAGAGGTGCCGATACTTGGCGCGGCTGATGAGGTCCCAGCTGCTCCGGAGCCCGCGGTCTCCCAAGCCCTGGTGACGGTGCCACTTCCTCCTACTGCTGCGCCTCCACTCCTTGGTTCCTCTACCCCTGCTGCCGTCTTGGAGCATGCCTTTTCAGAGATGACCCAACTGCAGGTGGATCTCCTGAGCGCTGACCCGCGCCTGGTGGCCGGGCGCCTGGAGTTGCCCTCCGGCTGGCTTCATTCTGACCTGGCGGTGCGCGCGACGCTGAGCCAGGCTGTTGCGGCTTCCGAGAGAGAGAAGCAAGAAGCCGTCGATGCTGCAGCCGATCATGAGGCGGCGCTGAAAGAAGCCAAGGCCGCCCGAGACCGCTGCCAGGCGCTGGAGGGCGAGTTGCAGAGCCTGCGTGATAAGCATGCCGAAGAGGCGCTCCGCCGCGAAGCAGAGGAGAAGGAGATGAAGGCCCAGGAGGAATCCATTAAGAATCGTGGTGCTGAGCTGGCGGAGCTGGGGAAGAGGCAGGTTGCCGAGCGCAACCGGTTGGAGGAGCTGGAGCAGAAGATGGGGGCGAAGGAGGCCGATCTCAACGCCAAGGCGCGGGTCTTGGCCGAAGACCGTGTGGCCTTCGCCGATCTCGAGAAGAGATCTTGAAAGGCGATGAAGATGCTCTACGAGCGTGGCTTGGAGAAGCCGCTGGATACCGACGAGGACGGCACCGCCCAGCTGCTTCCTCTCGCGGTGAAGGCGCTTGAGGAGGTCATTGAAGGCCTCGGTCCCATGGCGGAGGCAGAAGCTCGCGTTCTGTCTTCAGCCGCTCTTACCCGCGTCCTCAGCCATCTACACCTCCGCGACCCCAATGCCCAGTTTGACGAGCTGCTAGAGCCTGTGGCTGAAGACCTCTATGAGACCGCCGCCGTAGCCGTTCAAGGTCGAGAGGAGGCTTTGCTGGGGAAGTTCCACGGCTTTGTCTCCGATCCTCTGTTTGGTGATGCCGCGGATCCTACGGCTGGTGGCGAAGGTTAAGACATTGTCGCCCACAGGGGAGCTCCTTCCGCAGGTGACATCGACATCCAGGGGTGACCCGCGGCTATTCTCCTTGTTTTATTCCTGCGACATACATCAGGCCTCGCGGAGGCGTTTAGACTTTTTATTTGGTATTGTGAGAACATTATGCTTGTAATATTTGCTTTGAGATTCTGTGATTTCCTTCCTTATTTTCCTTGTTCTGCGTCGGTAGAGCCCGGCCCCGCGCATACCTCAACTGCCGTTGGGCCGACCGGAGACCAGGACGGTCGAAGGAGTGAGGGGCTACATGACCAGTTAGGCTCCTGAGTTATGATGCTCAGGAGTCCCCCTTGACGTGCGAACAACATATAGGGAGAGTTCGTGAGGATAGATTAATGTTCTACGTCGGCAGGGACTGGCTCCGCGCATACCTCAACTGCCGTTGGGCTGATCGGGGACCAGGACGGACCAAGGAGTGAGGGACTACATGACCAGTTAGGCTCCTGAGTCGTGATGCTCAGGAGTCCCCCTTGTTGTTCAAACAATTTCCATACCTGCCCTTGCCGAGGCCTCGGGAGGGGCGCGCGACGCCCAGGTCCGGGGGACCTTGTTGGGTGGCGTGCGCTTGGGCATGACCCGAGCGCAGCTCCCGTGCCCAGCCCCCTCGCGCGACTCTCTCCAGGGGAGGCGTCGTGGTGAGGATGGGTGTTGAGCTCTGGGCTCCCTGAGGTTGGTACGACCGTGGGGTCGCCCTCAGTTGTTTATCACCAGCGCGGAGCGTAGTGCTTCCGCTTGTGCATGGGCATAGCCGCTCCTCGGCAGTGTCGACAGCCAGCGCGGAGCATGGAGTTTCCACTTGGGCGTGGGATGGGGGCTCCCCTCCGGGAGGAGCCCCCGGGGCGTGTACAGCCCCGCCCTGACACATGGCTTGCACGGCAGGGCTGCGAGGTGTATCTGGGCACTCGTGAGCCAGCGCGGGACTCACGAGGCCCTACCTCAAGGCGGGTTGCGCCTGGTCTTGAGTCTTGGTGACTGTATGTCCCTGCAAGGCAGTTAGATGGAAGCACTCTACATCCTTAGGTCCCAGCGCTCGAGCGAGCTCAGCCGCCGCTGGTATGCCAGGTCGCGATGCCGTGGTCAAGGCCAGGGGGTGAGGGCTGGAGAGCCAGTAAGAGCTCCTGAGTCGCGATGCTCAAGCGCCCCCTTTTAACGTGCAAGCAAATTGCATGGAGTGAATGGACCCATGGTGGGTGGTTATAAAACAGGTGATAGGAGTCGGCAGGTTAAGCACAAAGAGCAGATTGACCTAGATAAATGCAGGAAGATACATGCCACCGGGTCCGGCCCGAGCGGCGTGGGGATGATGCAGCCCGAGGGGCACCCCCTAGCGAGGTAAGCTAAAAGACATAAGTAAAAGGGATACATGCCACAGGGACGGACCCACGCGGCCTGGGAATAGTGCAGCCCGAGGGGTGCTCCCAGCTTAAATGAACTTGGAAGATGTCACCTGGGTCTGTAGACGAAGTAGAGCTGGTCCAGCTGAAGCCATGCGTCGAAGAAATGACTCCTCATGAGCCACCGGGACCCTGAGCCTCGGGAGGCTCTGGGAGCTCAGGAGGTTCCCTGAAGGCCATCGCCATCTCCTCCCGAACGGCGTGGAACCTGGCCTCCTGAGCCGCCTGGACTTGCCGCACATGGCGCTGATGGGCCGATGCCACGCTTGGCAAGCCGAAGGGCATGCGAACGAAGCTGTGTGGTGGGACCTCACATCGGCCTACGCGCGATGGCCAGAAGCGTTCCTAGATGCGGCCCTGTTAAGCCCTGTGATGTTGATGCAGGCGCGTAGCTCAGCACCCTCGCCTGGGTGGTGAGCCACACTCTGTGAGCGGTTGTCGCCACACATGGCTCTTGCGTCTTGTAGCTCTTGGGTGGTCTTGATGATGAACTCCTGGGTGGTGGGAATTGCTTGCCCCATGCTCTCCTGAGGAACACGTGCCGTGAAGCACGCTTCCAAGTGGTGCCCAAGCGCCTCCCTCATGAGATTGGCAAGGTCTGAGGCCCTCCAGAAGAGAGCCCCCGAGCCTTGCCTGAGGAGGGCGCCGGGCACGCTTTCCTATGCGGTGGTGGAGGGCACCCCTGGAGCGGGCGCCGATCCTGACGAGGCCCCTGATGTTATGCCATCTCCTTGGGGTCCTGCACGGCGCGGTAGCTTCTTCTTGGGGATGATCTCCGGAGGGCCTTCACTTCTGCCGTCAGGGTTGTCGATTGCCGCGGCTTGGAAGGCGCGCTCAAGGGAGCACACTGCATCCCTTTCTTCACATGCGACCGTGATGATCCCCCCGCTTCCTGGCATCTTGAGAACGTTGTAGCCATGGTGGGTGACCGCCATGAACTTGGCCAGGGATGGATACCCGAGGATGGCATTGTACGGCATGCGGATGTGCGTGCTACCTCTTTTAGCACTGTGTTGGTTTTCCCTGAAGAGGAAGGGATGATGCAGCAAAGTAGCGTAAGTATTTCCCTCAGTTTTTGAGAACCAAGGTATCAATCCAGTAGGAGGCTACGCGCGAGTCCCTCGCACCAGCATAAAACAAATAAATCCTCGCAACCAACGCAAATAGGGGTTGTCAATCCCTATAGCGTCACTTACGAGAGTGAGATCTGGTAGATATGATAAGATAATATTTTTGGTATTTTAATGATAAAGATGCAAAGTAAAATAAAGGCAAAGTAAATAACTAAGTAGTAGGAGATTTATATGATAAAGATAGACCCGGGGGCCATAGGTTTCACTAGTGGCTTCTCTCGAGAGCTTAAGTATTCTACGGTGGGTGAACAAATTACTGTTGAGCAATTGACAGAATTGAGCATAGTTATGAGAATATCTAGGTATAATCATGTATATAGGCATCACGTCCGAGACAAGTAGACCGACTCCTGCCTGCATCTACTACTATTACTCCACTCATCGATCGCTATCCAGCATGCATCTAGAGTATTAAGTTAAAAACAGAGTAACGCCTTAAGTAAGATGACATGATGTAGAGGGATAGACTCATGCAATATGAAGAAAACCCCATCTTGTTATCCTCGATGGGAACAATACAATACGTGCCTTGCTGTCCTTACTGTCACCGAGAAAGGACACCGCAAGATTGAACCCAAAGCTAAGCACTTCTCCCATTGCAAGAAAGATCAATCTAGTAGGCCAAACCAAACTAATAATTCGAAGAGACTTGCAAAGATAACCAATCATACATAAAAGAATTCAGAGAAGATTCAAATATTATTCATAGATAGACTTGATCATAAACCCACAATTCATCGGTCTCAACAAGCACACCGCAAAAAGAAGATTACATCGAATAGATCTCCACAAGAGAGGGGGAGAACATTGTATTGAGATCCAAAAAGAGAGAAGAAGCCATCTAGCTACTAACTATGGACCCGTAGATCTGAGGTAAACTACTCACACTTCATCGGAGGGGCTATGGTGTTGATGTAGAAGCCCTCCGTGATCGATGCCCCCTCCGGCGGAGCTCCGGAACAGGCCCCAAGATGGGATCTCATGGATACAGAAAGTTATGGCGGTGGAATTAGGGTTTTGGCTCCTATTCTGATCGTTTGGGGGTACGTGGATATATATAGGAGGAAGGAGTACGTCGGTGGAGCAACAGGGGGCCCATGAGGGTGGAGGGCGCGCCTGCTGGGGGGGGGGGGCGCCCCCCTACCTCGTGGCCTCCTATTTTATTTCTTGACGTAGGGTCCAAGTCTCTCTGGTCTTATTCGTTGAGAAAATCACGTTCCCGAAGGTTTCATTCCGTTTGGACTTCGTTTGATATTCCTTTTCTTCGAAACCCTAAAACAGGCAAAAACAACAATTCTGGGCTGGGCCTCCGGTTAATAAAGCCCAATAATGTCCAAAACAGTAGATAATATAGCATGGAGCAATCAAAAATTATAGATACATTGGAGACGTATCCGTGCGCAACGTCGAAGTTGATGAGCTCGGTGCGGTAATTCTTGTGCTCCCCGAAGGTGACAGGCAGGCGGACCTGCCCTATTGGCATGGTGGAACCATAAGTCACTCCTGAGAAAGGCTTGGTTGGCTGGAGCTGCTCATAGGGCACTTGGAGGCTGTCGAATGTGTCGGCGGATAGGATGTTGAACCCTGCGCCACCGTCGATGAGAGTCTTGGCGACTTGCACGTTGCTGATGACTGGGGAGCAAAGCATAGGGAGTGTGCCAGCGGTGGCTGCGCATTTGAGCTGGTCGGCCGAGCTGAAGGTGATGGCGCATTGGGACCACCGGAGCGGGCGCGTGGCCTCGAGCTTCGGGAGCGCCGCGTTCACCTCGCGAGCGAACTGTTTGAAGATGAGTTGAGAGGCTGGGGCCTGAGCGCCACCCAAGATGTAAGCGACCGCACGCGGCTCCTGGAAGCCCCCAACCCCCTCGTCCTGGTGGTGGTCGTCGTTCCTTCTTGGCGGCGGCAACGGGGGAAGACCAGCGTTGCCCTGGGGGCGATCCTCGCGAGGCGGGTCCCTCCAGGCACCCTCGCGAGGTTGGTCCTGCCAGCGGTCCTCAGGAGGCCGGTCACGCCACTCCTGGCATGGGCCACAGTCGTCCTAGCATCCGCCTCCGCGTCCTCCTCCGCGGCCGTAGCCCCGGTCGTTGCGCTCGGGGCGTTGGCCGAAGCATCCTTCCTCACTGAATGGCTCTGAGCTGTTGACAGTCGCTGGTGTTGTGTGTGTTCAGGTTGTGGAAGGCGCAGAATGGGAGGCCGTTCTTGGATGACTCGAGCTGATCTCTCCCTCGCTTGGTGTCTGGCTCTGCTGCGAGCATTACTGCCTCCTTGCGCTTCACATCTTTGGCCTTGGCCTTCTTTTCCTCCACTCCTGCAGCCGGCAGCTCGAGGAGAGAGAGGCGCGCCTCCTCAGCTCTTGTGCACCTGGTCGCCAGGTTGAATAGCTCCTGAGATGTGCAAAGCTCCTCATGGATTGCCGGCTCCTCCTTCATCTTGACATCGCGGATGCCGTCAGAAAACGCGGAGATGATGGCCTCGTCCGAGACCTTGGGGATCTTGAGGCGGGTGCTGTTGAAGCGCTGGTTGTACTTCTGGAGGGTCTCTCCTGGCTGTTGCTTGATGCGGCGTAGGTCGCCCGCGACCGGTGGGCGGTCACGAGTACCCTGGAAGTTGGCGACGAAGCGGTCGCGCATCTCGTCCCAGGAGGAGATCGAGCCGTGCTGTTGGTTCAGGAGCCAGGAACGGGCCCCTTCCTTGAGAGCCATGGGAAACCAGTTCGCCATGACTTTTTCATCGTCGTTGGCTACTTCGATGGTTAACTCATAGAGCTGCAGGAACTCCGCGGGGTCGGCGGTGCCGTCATAGCGAGGACGCAGATCTGGCCTGAACTTGCCTGGCCAGGGAACGCTGCGCAGCTCAGTGGTAAAGGCGCGGTAGCCTGCCATGGTTGCTGGGGCCCGCTTCGGGGGCGGAGCTTGGTCTTGGCGAGGTTCGCGCTGCGCCACCACAGGCAGCGCGCGGTCTTGACGAGGTGGCGCGAGGAGCACTGGTGCAGCTTCTCGCGGCCGCGGGATTTCTTGGCAGCTCCTTTCTTCATGCACGGGCGCCGGGCATGGCGGATCACGCCGCGGAGGCGCGCGCCTTGGCGCCAAGGCACCGTCTTGGGGTCGTGGTGGTGGAGGCGCGCCACGAGCCCCGTTGCCCGCGGCCTGCCGAGGGGGAGGCACAGAGTGGGACGGCGCCAGAGAGCCCCCCCGCGACGCGGACAAGCTCGGCGACGCGATCGAGCCACTCTTCATAGACGTCATCGACGGGGCGGTAACGCAGGAGCTCCTTCGCCGCGATTAGCGCGGCCCGCGCCTCCAGGTGTGCGAGGTGCGCGTGGGACGAAGAGCCAGCAGGAGTGAGTGATGGAGTAGCGGTGCGGCCATCCTGCCGAACCGAAGGGTGTTGCGAGGATGCCTGCTGCTCGTTTCCCACCGAGCCAGTGGCAGCGTTGGCGGCGGGGGATGGAGAACGACGAGGCGGCCCGCCGACAGGAGCCGCCTGAGCGACGCGGGCGGCGAGGGCGGCCCGACGCTTAGCTCTAGCGCGGCGAGTGTTCGACATGGAGACGACGGATCGATGGAGCGATGAACTGATGGAAGGGAAGCTACGGCGCACCCCTACCTGGCGCGCCAAATGTCGGGGTATGGGGTCCCGGCAAACCCTTAAGGTTCGAACACTGGGGTGCGCACGAAGTCTTTCCCTCCAACCGATCTACGCTCTAGCTTGCTAGGATCTCGCGGACGAACTCGACGAGCTCACAACACAGAAGGACAGAAGGTTTATACTAGTTCGGGCCACCGTTGTGGTGTAATACCCTACTCCAGTGTGGTGGTGGTGGATTGCCTCTTGGGCTGATGATGAACAATACAAGGGTAGAACGGCCTCCTGAGGTTGAGACGTTCTTGTGCTCCGTGAGCTTGTGTGTGAGGTGGTCTCTCTTTTTAGCTCAGGTCTTCTCTCTTTAGCTGTGCCCTCCCTCTTCTTCCACCCCCCTCCACTATGGTGGCTAGTCCTATTTATAGAGGCCCTGGTGCTCTTCCCAAATATCGAGCGGGAAGGGAGCCAACAATGGCGGGCTAATTTGAAGGGGGACAGCTAGTACAAGCTATCCTGACAAAAGTAGTCTTCGCCTGCACAAAGTTCTGGTGGTGACGCCGTTCTGGGCTCCACGGTGACCTCCGTCTTGCAGTCCTCAGTCTTGGTCTTGTTGCACTGAAATGGCAACCTCTGCCTGAGGCCTTGGTACTCCGCGGCTGCGCTTGCTCCCTTTGCACCAAAGAGGAAACAAGGACGCTGTGCGCGCTGGCACCCGCCTGGTGTCGATTGTCACAGCTCACATCACGAGAACCTCATGAGGTTCGCCTTGCCTTGATATCTCTGCTCCTTGTGAGCCTGCCTGGCTAGGCTGCTCTAGAGGAGGTCTTGCGTCGTCTGCCTCATGAGGGTCTTGGGCGCTTCGTTGGTGAGGATGGGCCGTACGACCTGCTGGCTTAGCCACGCGGCGGGCCGCAGGCAGGCAAGTCTGGGGACCCCCATTCCCAGAACACCGACAACTAGGGCGGCAAGAGTGGAACAAAACACCAGGCATAAGGCTGAGCCTTCCACCCTTTACCAAGTATATAGATGCATTAATTGAATAAGAGATATTGTGATATCCCAACATATCCATGTTCCAACATGGAACCATCTTCATCTTCACCTGCAACTAGCAATGCTATAAGAGGGGCTTAGAAAAGCGGTAACTTAGCCAAACAACGGTTTGTAGGAAAGGTGGGTAAGAGGCTTGACATGGCAATATGGGAGGCATGATATAGCATGTGGTAGGTAGCGCGACCTAGTAATAGAGTGGACAACTATCAAGCAAAGATAGAAGTGATTTCGAGGGTATGGTCATCTTGCCTGAAATACCGCAGGGAAGAAGAACGAGTCCATGAAGAAGACAAATGGACGTAGTTGAACGGATCCTCACAAACGCGACGTTATCAGAACTAACCAGAAGAAGCAACACCGGAAAGAAGCAAACAACATGGTAAACAACCATCACATAATCATGGCATGATGCACAACCAAGTATGACGCATGTCTAGTTTAATGAGGCATGGCATGGCAAAGTGCACAAGCAAAACTACAAGTTAAGTGGAGCTCAATATGCAACTCGTCGCATATTGACAAAACACCACATGACTTATTTAGTTCACTCTTGTTTATGTACCCAACAAAATTAAATGTTGGTTAGCATGGCAAGGGGTGAAGCATAATAAAACTAATTAACTAGGCAAGTTTAAATGAGGCAGGAACAACAAACAACAAATCCGGAAAATCCTCATGTGCATATTTTGATTTGGTACTGTTCTTCCCTAAACCATATTTGAGAGTTGTTGAACATGCAAGATGAGTGCACCATGTTAAACTAGGCATTTTTCTACCCCATTTACATATAAAGTTTATTAGGTTTGGAGCTACGGTTATTTAGTTATGAAATAAATCATTTTAACATGGCATTTAAGAAAAATATATGCAAACATAATTTTAAACATTTTTAACATGGATGAAAGTTGGATATTATGAAACTAGAGAAGATTCTAATCATTTTTCATATATAATGTTTTTACAAAAGATGCACGATTGGTGAGTTATGATATGCATGGAACTTAGGGGTTTTTCTGCAAATCTGTAAAACTCGGGATAATTGGAAAAATTCGCGGCGCACGGGAAAAAACAAATATGGGCTGAATCTGAGCTATCGGGCCGAACAGGATCAGGCTTGAGGTGCTTCTCACCTCGTGGGCTCACGACCCAGTCAGGGGAGAGGCTTGGCAGGCCGGTTGAGGAGGAGTGCGCTGGGCCTCGGGAGGCTCCGGCCCACGATGGCGTTGGAGGCGGGCGCTCGAGGTCAACGGGTCGAGGAGCTGCTTGAGAGAGGTCTTGGCAGCGACGTCGACAGCTGTCCACGATGAGGCAGCGGTGTAGGCAAGCTGGGAATGCCAGGGGTCAACGGGGATGGATGGATCCATCTGTTTCCGGGCTGGATCCGGCCAACGGCGGCGTCGATGTGGAGCTCCGGCGAGGGTTGACCAAGGCGGCGGTGTCCTGTAGCTAATGCGGCGCGGGGATTAGAGAGGAACCAGGGAAAACAGGGTGAGGATGAGGAGAGGCCCAGACCTATTGACCTGCTGGTCGGAGAGGTGGTCGCGGCCTCCGGCGACCCTGGTCTCCAGCAAGCGACAGGGTGAAGGCGGAAGGTCGCGGGCGATGAAGCTCGGGTTTCCCACGTGGGAGGCTAGAGGTGCGGGTGCTCGGTGCGCGCGGTGGGACGGCTCAGGCCCAGATCTTGCCCGAGGCGGGCCGGCTGCGGGCTTCAGCGGGCTGCGACGGCGCTGGGGAGGCAGGGGCGCGTGGCCTCCTCTGATTGGCTAGAGGGGGTTGGCTGGAGGCGGCGCGCCCACTGGCGACTTGCCAAGTGTCGCTGAGGAAGGTGGCCAGCGCGGGAAGCGACGAGGGCGGCGGCGGCTGATGATTGAGGCACGGAAAACAAGGTGGGAGGTTGGAGGAGGCCAAAAATGGAAGGGAGGGGGTGTCGGTGTCAAAACCGGCGGATCTCGGGTAGGGGGTCCCGAACTGTGCGTCTAGGCGGATGGTAACAGGAGGCAGGGGACATGATGTTTTACCCAGGTTCGGGCCCTCTTGATGGAGGTAAAACCCTACGTCCCGCTTGATTAATATTGATGATATGGGTAGTACAAGAGTAGATCTACCACGAGATCAGAGAGGCTAAACCCTAGAAGCTAGCCTATGGTATGATTGTTGTCCGTACGGACTAAAACCCTCCGGTTTATATAGACACCGGAGAGGGCTAGGGTTACACAGAGTCGGTTAGAATGGTAGGAGATCTACATATCCGTATCGCCAAGCTTGCCTTCCACGCCAAGGAAAGTCCCTTCCGGACACGGGGCGAAGTCTTCAATCTTGTATCTTCTTAGTCCAGGAGTCCGGCCGAAGGTATAGTCCGGCTATCCGGACACCCCCTAATCCAGGACTCCCTCAGTAGCCCCTGGACCAGGCTTCAATGGCGACGAGTCCGGCGCGCGATTGTCTTTGGCATTGCAAGGCAGGTTCCTCCTCCAAGTACTTCATAGAAGATTTTGAACACAATGGTAGTGTCCGGCTCTGCAAAATAAGTTTCCACATATTGACATAGAGAGAATAATATTTACACAAATTTAATCTGCTGACGTATTCCGTAGCGTGACATCACACCACGACCAAGTCTTTATTTGAATCGTTTCACTGTCCCACCTCAGCGCGTTTAGCGAGGCGATTTCCTTGGCACGTCTTGTCAAAGCAGAGATCGTGTCCCCTTATTCCGGGATTCTCATCAATACGGGCGTGGGTAACCCAGTCGTACCCGTTGGTATGTTTTCTTGATCAAAGGCGAGTCCCAAACGGTCACGGGGAAGGCCCTTGGTATTCAACCTCTTATAAAGAGACCAAGGCCTTACTCCTTTCTTTCAATCTCAAACGAGTTCGCCCTTTGCCTCGAGTTCCAACACCCGAGGCTCCAGATTTCAGGCGCTTCGAACCTTCGACAATGTCCGGTTCTGACCTTCGAGGCCGATGGATGCCCTCCTCCGTCTCGGAGGAAGACGTGCTGAAGTTGAGAGAGGCCAGGTTCTTGACCGACGAAATCTGGCATAGGCTGCCTGCTCAAGGGAAGGTCATTCCCACTCCCAAGCCTGGTGAGAGTGTGGTGTTCATGTCTCACTTCCTTCGGGGGCTAGGCTTCCTGACGGATCCCTTCATGAGGGGGCTCATGTTTTATTATGGGCTGGAATTTCACGACTTAGCCCCGGAGTCCATCCTCCATATTTCCTCATTCATCGTCGTGTGTGAATCCTTCCTTCGTATTACTCCTCACTTCGGACTATGGCTCAAGACCTTCAAAGTAGAGCCGAAGATGATCGAGGGACGGCACACGGAGTGCGGAGGTGCTTTTATAAGCAAGAATGCTGGTGCTCCATGGCCCGATGGCTATGTTCAAGAGGAGTCCAGCTTATGGCAACAAGAGTGGTTTTATATCACCGCTCCCAGGAGCACCAAGTGGGTGGCGCCACCTGCCTTTCGCTCGGGTCCCCCAACACAGCTAGTGTGTGGGTCAATAAAGGATTGGACCGGGGGCCATCCAAGGACGTGCCCTTGTTGCAGGGCCGCATTCGAGATCTCTTAGAAAGAGACATTACCCTGGTCGTGGTGACGCAGGTCATGTTGATCCGCCGAGCCTTGCCCGGCAAACGTTGCCCCCTTCGCCTATGGGAGTTCAATCTGGAGGGACCACGAGCTCTCCAGCATTTCATGGGCGCAACGGCCGTGGAGATGTACAAATTTTTCTTCGGATCACAAGCAATGTGTCCGGACTTGACCGAGGACGCAGGCCTGAGCTGCAATCGCCCGGATACTCAAGTAAGTAGCCTTGTGCCCAGACTCGCTATCCGTATATTTATCATAAAATTGCCCGTAAAAGAGTTGTCCTTTAAACAGGAGTGGATAGCGAAAGCAAAGCTAATCAGGTGTCCGGCCCCCCTCCCCGAGACCATGCCGGATCCCATGCTAGTCAGGATGTTGGAGGTTGTGCCTTCGAAGGAAAGCGAGGGAGGGGACAAGGAAGCTACAACCTCCTCGAAGGAGGTTGTACGGAAGGGAGGAATCGAAAATTCCTCTCCTCAGGGGAAGAAGAGGACCGCCTCTGACGACCCGGAGACCATGGCCTCAAAGCGGGGGAAGAAATCTTCGTCAGAGGATCCTGCGCCGGGGGATACTTCGGCCGAATTGTGCCCTCAAGGGGATCAGGCCTCCACCGAGCCGTAAGTAGAGAGGAGTTTTTCTTTTTAAGAAATGAGAGAAATCCTTGTGTTATATCTGAGAAGAGTAATCGAAAATTTACCTTGTAGCTCGGACCTTAGCCCTTCTCAGCAGAACTCGTCTTCGGGGGATCTTCTTCCGGAGATGATGGAGAGCAGAACGCCTCCCCCTGCCATACCGCCTTGCGAGGCGGGCGACCTTGAGGTATCATCGCGGAGGGTTTCTCCGAATCCGGAAGGGCCGGAAGGTAGTCATATGGCCCCCCAAAGCCCTCCGAGTCCGGCCTTCAAAAAGGGCCATCGGACGAGTCCAGCACCGTCTGGTGCATGGTCGGAGGAGCTGAAGGATCTGCTAGGGCGAGCATCTATCTCAGAGGAGCACCGTGCATTGATGGGTACGGTGATTGAGAGGATTTCATCCGCGGAGAGCAGATTGCACGAGGCCGTCAGGAGTTTACTGACAGGTTTTGAGGTCCGCGAAATAATGTACCCTTTTTGGACAGTTGCGCATAAATAAGATGCGCCCTATGTAGATAGTAACCCTGAGACACTGTGCGTTGTCAAAAGTGACGACGCGCAGAGGATCATAATCCCAGGTCTAATATGCCGCCTTCATACGTAGGTGGCGAAGTGTCGGGTGGCCAGCCGGACTGATGAATTTGCCAAGCTAAAGCGGCAACTTGACGTTGCAGATGCCGACATCGCGCTTGTCAACAAGCGGCTTGACGAGGCACAAGGTATGTAATTACTCCGGTAGCACCTGGTAAGAGGAGCTTTATGCCAGTATCTTACAATGTGTGCGCTTGATGCAGATGGTGCTGCTGCCATGGAGAATCTTCGGGCGGAACTTGCCCGAGCCAAGGAGCAAGCCAGGAAAAGTGATGCGGCTGCCGAAAAGGTTGAAGAGCTGAAAGCCGAACAGGCTGCTCACTGCCGAAGCAAGAAGGAAATGGCCGAGATGGCTGTGAGGTTGAAGAGCGTTGCTGACCGTTGCAAGCTTCTTGAAAAAGAAGATCAGGCAGAACAGACGGACCTGGAGAAGGCCATTGCCGATGCCAAGGATGCTCGCTCTACGATGAGAGCTATGAAGGGGGAGCTGCGTCAGGCCGGAGAGATCGCGGCTAGAAAGCCCTTTATGCTGCGGAGGAAGTTCTGTGATCCTAAACATGCTCCGTTAGACCGGATGTGGAGTACGGAGGACATCTATCTGGATTTGGCAGCGAATGCTGCATATGCGGCCGAACACTTCCGAGATCAAGAGGATCGCGAAGTGGAAAAGCTCTTTTGGTCGCAGTTCCACAATCCGGAGCGGCCACTGTCATTAGCCGATCGTTTGGCCGAATGGGCCGAGCTAAATACGTTGTCCGGACTCGCCATGAAGTATGTCATGAGTCATCTGTGGCCAGAGAGGCCAGAGCCGAAAAGTTATTTCAACCTGGTGCAGCAGTTCCTTGGTGCAGCGCCGCATATCAATGCGATGAAGAGGTCAGCGTGCATAGAGGGTGTCGTGGTTCTAACTCTGACAGTTATGTAGGGGGGGTGTGTATGGAGAGGCTAGATCTTAGCTATTGGGAAGTTGTAAACACACGAAGATTACGAGTTCAGGCCCTTCTCGGAGGAAGTAATAGCCCTACGTCTCGGTGCCCGGAGGCGGTCGATTGGATTATGTATGTGTGAATAACAAGGGTGCGAACCCTTCATGCTGAGGAGGGGGGTGGCTTATATAGAGTTCGCCGGCCCTCTCCCGCCCTCAGTGATGCAGGGTTTAAGGTACATTTAAGGTCGGGCGTTACTGGTAACGCCCCTAATAGAGTGCTATAATGACCATAAAGACTACTTAATAGCCGACCGTTTGCCCGTGGAGTGACTTTAGGTCTCCTGGCGGTCGAGTGGTTGGCTTCATGGTCGAGTGATAGCTTCTTGGTCGAGTGTCTTGAACCCGTCGAGTGGGATACCTTCAAGTCGATTGAAAGGTGACTTCTTCTAGGGATGTCCTTGGGTAGGGCTCTTTGGATAGGTCCGTGCCCCTACCCTAGGTACATAGCTTCATCATTAGCCCCCGAATGGATCGAGGTTTGAGTGGGGAAAGAGTTGGAGATCTTTTGGGCTACATGAGTGCCTCGTTTTGGGTCAATCGTCACGGATGACGTCATCAACCTCTTTCAGTCGCCTTGATCCATTCCAGGCCTTTCATCGAGTGAATTTCTTTACTTGTGACATACCGAGTGTCAGCGCGAGCGGGGTCTTCTGTTTTGACAAGTTGTTTTGCAGCCCGCGGATGTCGTGGGATTCGGATTTCAGGAAGCGCGCGGGACAGGAGCGGCCGCAGTAATCGGAAGCGATAAAGCGGAGGCTCCTCGATTTCCGTGCCACCTTTTTCGCCACGTACTGCGCGCGCGTCTGCTGCGGGATTTGACTGGATTGCCTGGGCCTACCAGTCAGCCACTCGGGAGCGGCCTCTTATAAGTAGCCGGCTCGGAGTTTCCAAACAGTGTGCTCTCTTCTTCCTCTCTCCCTTCGCAAGCTCCTCCGCCACCTCCGCTCTCACCCTAGCGCCGCAGACCCGTGCGAGATTTGCCGGCGACGATGGCGAAGGACAAGACATCCGCTCTGGAGTGCATGAAGAAGGCGGCGGCGCAGGGGAAAGGGAAGAGATCTGCTCGGGGCGGATCTTCCTCAAGGTCTGCTCTGCCCCGCGGCTGGATCCAGGGCGACTGGATGCCGTCGGTGATCCGGCAAGAAGATCTCGACGACATGGTCGAGGGGGGAGTCATTCCCCACGAAGCTGCGCGTCTCCCGGGGGGAGAGATCAAACCGCAGCCTCGCGACGGTGAGTGTGTGCTCCTAGCCACCCATATCGACAGAGGGTTTTCTCTGCCGCCCCATCCTTTTTTCCGGAGCTTTCTGAACTTCTTCGGAGCGCAGCTCCACCACTTCACTCCCAACTCCATCATATATCTTGCTGCTTTCATTTCCATGTGTGAGGGTTTCTTGGGTTGCCGCCCCCATTGGGGACTCTTCAAGCACATCTTTACCTGCCGTTCTCAATCGGTCAAGAAGGCCAAGTCGAGTGACGAAAGGACGCAGGTGATTCAGCTATGCGGGGGCCTGGCGATCCAGACGAGGGGAAAGAGTTGTTTTCCATCTATCACTTTCCCGGAGTCGGTCCGCGGTTGGCAGGCGACCTGGTTTTACTGTCAAGACCAGGCGACCCCAGGGCAGTCGACCGGACTTCCCCCTTTCTCTCTCGACCGAGCTGAAAAACCTGCTTCTCTGAAAGTGACGCCGGAGGAAAAGGCCCAAGTCAAAGTGCTGGCTGGTCGAGTGGTTGAGCTTGTCCGTGAGGGCGTGACTGGTATGGACTTGCTGGAGGTCTTCCTCCGGAGGCGCATCCAACCGCTCCAGGCTCGTGACCACCCGATGTGGCTGTACTCGGGTCTCGACGACACCACTCGGGTCCACCCGGAGGAGGTTACTGACACTGTCGAGCATCATGGGGAGCAGAGACAACCTCCGAGGAGCCAGGAGGGTAATTCCACTCGACAACTCGTATGACGTGGACCAGGTATGTCTTTATGCTCCTGACTGAGATCTTGTTTTCTTCATTGGTCTTCTTTGAGTAGGTCGATTGACTTTCGTCTTGTCTGTTGTTTTCCAGGCGACTACCGAGATGTACTCGACGCCCAACGGGGCCCAGGGGCCAACTGAGGAAGGGAGGCGAGCGGAGGTGAGAGTGGAGGCGACCAAGGTGAGTGGGAGTCCGACGGTGAAGGAGAGGGAGACGACAACGTCGACTCCAGCGAAGAGGAGGAGGACGAGGTTGAACCCCCTCGCCCCGAGGGGCGATCCAAGCTCACACACGATCCAGCACGGGAACGTGGCAAGGCGACTACTTCTGTTGGGCAGTCGTCGAAACGCCCTCGGACCTCTTCTCCTACGCCGACTGGGAAGGCTCCCAAGCACCCACGCGTGACGCTGTCCAAGCTGCCCAAGGCTCTGCCCAAGATGAAGATGGCTGTCCCTACCATTTCCGGGTAATAATAAAACTTGATTTCCTTCGTCGACCGTGGACAGATCCTTGGTCGATTCATTGAGCCAACTGACTGATTTTCGAGATTTGCAGCGCTGCTACTTCTGAGACCTCCGCCAAGGACGATGACCAAGAGATGGAGGATGCTGTTACCTCCAACCTTGGTACGATTACTGACGTTCTGCTTTGAGTCGACTGGACATTTATTGCAACTTTGGTCGATTGAATGTTTCCCTTGTAGCCCCTCCTCATGTTATCGACCTCCCAGATGACGACGACAACGAACCGCTGAGAGTGAGGAGGAACAAGAGGGCTCTGTGACTTTCGCCATTCCTCTGACAAGTGTGCGGCCTTCGACGTCGACTGCGGATCCGCCTTCGCTTTTTGCCGCGTACCCTGTCCCTGAGGACCAAGAGGCTGCCGCAAAAGAGGCTATACGCCAGGCGGGGATCATGATGGAGCAAGTGAAGGTGGCTCGGGAGGCCAGCCAAGCAGCTTATGACGCGAGCTCAGCTCTTCAGAGCAACGTCCAGGTCAGTCGACTCAACACTTGGTCTGTTATCATATGCTGTTTGAAGAATCTCTTTTCCAAAGATCTTTGTATCTGTACACCCACTGGGTGTGTCTGCCAATTCTTGGACGAGTGGGGGCACGCTAAGTGCACCCACTGGGTGTAGTCCCCGAGACTACGGTGGACTGCTGGCAGTCGACTGTAGTCTTTATATTGTGTTGCTGTAGCTGTATTTCTTCACTCGGTCTGGTCAGGCCATGTCGAATGGGACTGTATCCGGTCGACTGCGGGCAGTCGACTTTTTTTTGTTTTTTTACAATGGGGGCACGCTGAGTGCACCCACTGGGTGTAGTCCTCGAGACTACTGTCGAATGTTCTTGATTCGGCTGTAGTCTTAGAAACGTCATCATTGTCTCTTAGTTACTCGGAAGCAACTTATTTTGGACGTCTGTCGATTGATTTTTCTTTTTACAGAAATCCTGCGAGCTTGTAGCTCGCTATACTGAGTTGGAGAATCAGCAGATCCAGCTCAACCTTAACTTGAAGCTTGCTCAGGAGAATTTGAAGAAGGCGCAAGAAGAAGCAAAAGGTATGGCTGGTGAGGTTCTCCATTCTTGACGAGTGGCTTTTCTTTCTTGTCCATTCTTGATGTTGATTTCACTCGACGCGCCGCAGATAAACTGGAGGAAGCTCTGAAGAAGAAGGATCAAGATCTTGCAGAGGCACAGAAGTAGGTCTTGGACAAAACGAGGCTTGCTGAAGAGAAAATGGCCTTGGTCGGAGCTCTTGAGCAGGAGAACTCCAGACTGAAAGCTGCTCTCGAGGTAGCCAATCAAGAGGTCAGCTGATTGAAGAACGACAATGTGGCTCTGCACGACAAGGCAGGTGAGCTGGCGGGGAAGAGGAACAATCTGGAGGCTTATGTCGGTGGACTCGCCAAGAAGCTGTTCGTCGTACTCGAAGGTAATTACTCTGCCCTGACTGTCTTGCAGTTACCAAGTCTGTGTAGGGTCACTGTCTTATTCTTGAATCGTGTTTGCAGAATTCTGTCAGAACTTTGAAGAGGAGACCAGTCGAGTGGAGCCAGGCTTGGACCCTGCTAACTCCCTTGTGAAGGACGAGGCTGCAATGAACGTGCTCTGTCTGGAGTCTCATATTGCCAGCGTGGTTGACTATCTTGCTCGACTGAAGGTTGCGATGTCGCGGATCGACACATCACTCTGGCCTGGGACGACGCTTTAGAATGACCTCGAGTCCCTGATGGCTCGACTTAATGAAGTCCCAGGTCGAGTGGCGGAATGGAAGAAATCTTCTGCTAGATGTGGTGCTGATGTCGCTCTGTCTCTAGTCCGCGTCCATTGCAAGGAGGCGCGAGAAGAAAAGCTGGCCGCCATCCAAGTTGCCAATACCAGGAAGCACAACTTTCAAGACTTCATGGAGACTTTCATTGCTGCTGCCACTCGTATTGCAGATGGGATCGACTTGGACGAGTTCGTCGCCCCTTCCAGTCCTCCTCTTGAGGAATGAAAAAATTTTATGCTTCACTTTAAATTTGCCTCGGAATGCCGAGTGGATTTGTAACCGTTAAACTCCGCCGAGCCGAGGGCTCAAGTACTTTGATCTGAGGTCTGGGACCTTTTAGGCTTTATCTGATCTTGATTTATCGCTGAATATCTTCATGATTTGATTCGTCGAGTGGAACTTGATCTTCACTCGGAATAACCTTGTATTTGCGGCGCAACTCCGAAGGAGAAGGTAGCAGTCGACTTGCACCTCGTCGTCCTTGCGGATTGGGTTGTGTCCTGTACTTAGGCAAGCACTGGGCTGTAGCTAAGCCTCCGAGTGGGAGGTTTGCTCTCCACTCCGTAGGATTTTTAAACACTTAGGCGAGCGCTGGGCTGCAGCTAAGCCCCCGAGTGGGAGGTTTACTCTCCACTCGGTAGGATTTTTAAACACTTAGGCGAGCACTGGGCTGCAGCTAAGCCCCCGAGTGGGAGGTTTGCTCTCACTCGGTAGGATTTTTAAACACTTAGGCGAGCACTGGGCTGCAGCTAAGCCCCCGAGTGGGAGGTTTGCTCTCGCTCGGTAGGATTTTTGGACACTTAGGCGAGCACTGGGCTGCAGCTAAGCCCCCGAGTGGGAGGTTTGCTCTCCACTCGGTAGGATTTTTTTCAAACTTAGGCGAGTGCCTGACTGCAGCTAAGCCTCTAAGTGGGAGAACTTAGGCGAGTACTGGACTGCAGCTAAGCCCCCGAGTGGGAGGTTTGCTCTCACTCGGTAGGATTTTTAAACACTTAGGCGAGTGCCTTACTGCAGCTAAGTCTCTAAGTGGGAGAACTTAGGCGAGTACTGGACTACAGCTAAGCCCCCGAGTGGGAGGTTTGCTCTCCACTCGGTAGGATTTTTTCAAACTTAGGCGAGTGCCTGACTGCAGCTAAGTCTCTAAGTGGGAGAACTTAGGCGAGTACTGGACTGCAGCTAAGCCCCCGAGTGGGAGGTTTGCTTCCACTCGGTAGGATTTTTGGACACTTAGGCGAGCACTGGGCTGCAGCTAAGCCCCCGAGTGGGAGGATTGCTCTCCACTCGGTAGGATTTTTTCAAACTTAGGCGAGTGCCTGACTGCAGCTAAGTCTCTAAGTGGGAGAACTTAGGCGAGTACTGGACTGCAGCTAAGCCCCCGAGTGGGAGGATTGCTCTCCACTCGGTGGGATTTTTTCAAACTTAGGTGAGTGCCTGACTGCAGCTAAGTCTCTAAGTGGGAGAACTTAGGCGAGTACTGGACTGCAGCTAAGCCCCCGAGTGGGAGGTTTGCTCTCACTCGGGAGGATTTTTAAACACTTAGGCGAGCACTGGGCTGCAGCTAAGCCCCCGAGTGGGAGGATTGCTCTCCACTCGGTAGGATTTTTCAAACTTAGGCGAAACGGATTCGCAGCTAAGTCACCCACTGGCGGATTTCGTATGCAAACAAGAGTGACAGCAATTATTGGAACACTCCTGTCTTTGGTAAAAATAAACTGCAGAAATTTTTTCTTATTACATCTCGTCCAAGGGAGAACTCAAGTGTAAAAGGGGCGGAGCAGTTCCACATTCCAAGCTCGTGGCTCGTCGATCTGGCGGTCAACATTGTAGAGGTGATACGCTCCATTGTGGAGGAGTCTGGTGACGATGAAGGGGCCTTCCCAAGTAGGAGCAATTTTGTGTGGTTTCTGTTGATCCACTCGGAGGACCAAATCTCCTTCTTGGAAGGCTCGGCTCTTCACATTTCTGGCATGGAATCGACGCAAGTCTGCTGATAGATGGTCGATCTGATCATAGCCATTTCCCTCTCCTCCTCTAGGAGGTCGATTGCATCTTGCCGGGCTTGCTCTGCTTCGTCTTCGTTATAAAGCTCGACTCTGGGGGCGTTGTGAAGTAGATCACTCGGCAGGACGGCTTCGGCTCCGTAAACCAGAAAGATTGGCATTCTTCCAGTCGACCGGTTCGGGGTGGTCCTCAGTCCCCACAAAACTGACGGAAGCTCGTCGACCCAAGCGCCAGCTGCGTGCTTGAGATCACGCATCAGTCGAGGCTTCAGTCCTTTGAGGATCAGACCATTTGCTCTTTCAGCTTGTCCATTCGACTGGGGATGCGCGACCGACGCGTAGTCGATTCATGTGCCTTGAGAGGCGCAAAAAGCTCTGAACTTGTCCGAATGAAAGTTTGACCCATTGTCAGTGATGATGCTATGCAGGACTCCATATCTGAATGTTAGCCCTCTGACGAAACTGATAGCAGTGCAAGCATCAAGATTCTTGATGGGCTTAGCTTCAATCCATTTGGTAAATTTGTCGACTGCCACAAGCACATGAGTGAAACCGCTCCTGCCTGTTCTCAGTGGACCAACCATGTCCAGTCCCCAGACAGCAAAGGGCCAGACGAGTGGAATGGTCTTCAGGGCTGATGCAGGCTTGTGTGACATGTTGGAGTAGAACTGGCAGCCTCCACACTTGTCGACTATCTCTTTTGCCATCTCATTTGCTCTTGGCCAGTAAAATCCCACTCGGTATGCTTTAGCCACAATGGTCCGAGAGGACGCATGGTGACCACAGGTCCCCGAGTGGATATCATCAAGGATCATCTGACCATCTTCTGGCGTTATGCACTTCTGACCGATTCCAGTCGCACTTTCTCTATACAACTGTCCTTTTATGACTGTGAAAGCTTTAGATCGACGGGCGATCCATCGAGCCTCTTCTTCGTCCTCTGGAAGTTCTTTCCTCAAGATATACGCGATGTATGGTATCGTCCAATCGGGAGTGATTGCCAAGACCTCCATGACTAGGTCGACCACAGCAGGAATTTCGACTTCAGTCGGATCTGTGGCACTTTTCGGTTGCGGGGCTTCTTCTGTAAAAGGATCCTCCTGGACTGACGGCGAGCGGATGTGCTCCAAAAACACATTGCTGGGAATGGCTTCTCTCTTGGAGCCTATCTTTGCCAGATCATCAGCTGCTTGATTTTTCAGTCGGGGGATGTGATGAAGCTCTAGCCCCTCGAATTTCTTTTCTAGCTTTCTTACTGCGTTGCAGTAGCCAGTCATAGCTGGGCTTCTGACGTCCCACTCCTTCATCACCTGATTAACCACCAAATCTGAGTCGCCATAGACCATGAGGCGCCGGACGCCGAGTGAAATGGCCATGCGCAACCCATACAAGAGTGCTTCATATTCTGCTTCATTATTGGAGGAATCGAAGTGAATCTGGAGAACATATCTGAGCTTATCTCCTCGGGGGGAGACCAAGACTACCCCAGCACCGGAACCATTCAGCATCTTAGATCCATCGAAGAACATGGTCCAGTGCTCCGAGTGAACTTGAGTCGGAAACTGCTGTTCAATCCATTCGGCGACGATATCTGCAATTGCTTGGGACTTGATAGCCTTCTTTGCTTCAAACTTGATATCTAGGGGAAGGAGTTCAATCGCCCACTTCGCCACTCGACCAGTTGCATCTCTGTTGTGCAAGATCTCTGACAGTGGAGCGTTGCTGACGACTGTAATGGAATGGTCAGAGAAGTAGTGTGCAACCTTCTTCGTAGTCATGTAGATCCCATATACAAACTTCTGGTAATGGGGATATCTTTGCTTCGAAGGGGTCAAAACTTCAGACACATAATATACTGGGCGCTGAACTCTGAAGGCCTTTCCTTCTTCCTCCCGCTCGACCGTAAGTACTGTACTGACAACTTGTCCCGTGGCCGCAATGTACAGCAGCAGAGGCTCTTTACTGATTGGGGCAGCAAGCACCGGCTGGGTGGAGAGCAGAGCTTTGAGCTCTGCAAACGCTGCGTCAGCTTCTGGAGTCCACTCGAACTTGTCAGACTTCTTCATCAGTTGGTAAAGAGGCAACGCCTTTTCACCGAGACAAGAAATGAATCGACTTAGAGCGGCCAAGCAACCTGTAAGCTTCTGGACATCGTGTACACGCACAGGGTGCTTCATCCGGAGTATGGTGCCAACTTTCTCGGGATTGGCGTTGATTCCTCGTTCGGAAACGAGAAAACCGAGTAACTTTCCACCTGGAACTCCGAATGTGCACTTTGATGGATTGAGCTTGATATCGTATCCCCTGAGGTTAGCAAAGGTTTCGACAAGGTCAGCCAGTAGGTCGGCACCTTTCCGTGACTTAACCACAATATCATCCATGTATGCTTCTACGTTCCGACTGATCTGAGTGAGCAAACACTTCTGAATCATCCTCATGAACGTTGCTCCAGCATTCTTGAGGCCGAAGGGCATGGTGACATAACAGAAGCACCCGAATGGGGTGATGAAAGCCGTTTTGATCTCCTCGGGTCCATACAGACGGATCTGATGGTACCCTGAATAAGCATCTAGAAAAGACAAATGCTCACACCCCGTGGTCGAGTCGACTACCTGGTCGATGCGGGGGAGAGGGAAATGATCTTTCGGGTAGGCCCGATTGATGTGTTTAAAGTCAATGCACATACGAAGTGACTTGTCCTTCTTGGGGACCATGACAACATTGGCGAGCCACTCGGAGTGGTAAATCTCTTGGATGAACTCCGCTGCTAAGAGCCGAGCCACCTCCTCGCCAATAGCTTTCCTCTTCTGGACGGCGGACCGCCGAAGATGTTCTTCCACAGGCTTGAACTTCGGGTCGACTCGTAGACGGTGCTCAGCCAGCCCCCTGGGAACTCCAGGCATGTCAGAAGGCTTCCATGCGAAGATGTCCCAGTTCTCAGGGAGGAACTGGATGAGCGCTTCTTCCTATTTGGAGTCGAGCGTCGTTGAGATGTGAGTCGGGGCGGCATTGGGGTCGGTCGGGTGAATGTGAACTGGCTTAGTTTCACCGGACGACTGAAAAGTTGATTCTGAAGCTGGCTTCTTGGCTCGCAGCAATTCACTCGGGTCAGCAGTCTTCTGGTATTCTTGCAGTTCGACTACTGACATCTGAGCATCAGCGATCTTTGATCCTTTCTGAAAACACTCCTCTACTTTCTTCCGATTGCCTGTAACGGTGATCACACCTTTGGGGCCGGGCATCTTCAACTTGAGATACACATAGCATGGTAGAGCCATGAAGCGTGCATAAGCTGGCCGGCCTAGAATAGCATGATAAGCACTTTGGAAGTCCACAACCTCAAATGTCGACTTTTCCTTACGGTAATTCTTTGAATCAACGAAAACCTCATCGAGAGCAATCTGGCCGAGTGACTCGGCTTTCTTTCCAGGAATGACTCCATGGAAACTCATGTTGCTGGCACTGAGCCTGGACATCGGAATGCCCATCCCTTTCAACGTTTCTGCATACAGTATGTTCAGGCCGCTGCCACCATCCATCAGGACTTTGGTCAGTCGAGTGCCTTCGACAATTGGATCGACCACCAGAGCTTGCCTCCTAGGGGTGGCAATGTGCGTAGGGTGATCAGATTGGTCGAACGTGATGGCAGTCTGAGACCACTTCAGGTAGGTGGGTGTTGCCGAGGCAACCATATTCACTTCATGGTTAATGACTTTCAGTCGACTTTTGCTTTCGACATCAGCAAAAATCATCAGGGTGGAATTGACTTGGGGGTACCCATCGTCACTGTCTTCCTTGTCCTCAACTCTGTCCGACTCTTTTTCCCTGTCCTTGGACTGTTTGCCTTGAAACTGCTGGATTAGGAGCCGGCATTGTCGAGTGGTATGCTTTGGGTAAATAAAATTACCCTCTTCATCTTTCTTGGTGTGGATGTGACATGGCAGATCCAAAACATCATTTCCATCTTGATCCTTGACTTTCTTGGGGTTCCAGGGCCCCTTGGGTTTTCCCTTGAATTTTCCCTGGGTCACGGCCAGGGCCTCCCCAGGAGCGGCTGGCTCGGCCTTCCGCTTCTGCTTCCGACTGGAATTGCCTCCGGTTTCCTAGGCGACTGCCTTGTGCTTGCCGCTCCGGAGTCGATCTTCGTCTTCACCATTAGCGTATTTGGTGGCAATCTCCATCATCCGATTCAGAGACATTTCTCCAGTTCGACCGAACTTCAGATTCAATTCTCTGTATTTAACGCCTTCCTTGAAGGCACAAACTGCTTGATGGTCTGGCACATTCTCAACCGTGTGATGCAATGTGATCCACCTATGGATGTAATCCCTCAGTATTTCATTCGGTTTCTGCACGCAGGACCGCAACTCTGTAAGGCCTGCAGGTCGCTTGCAGGTTCCTTCAAAGGTTGTGACAAACACTCGGGAGAGGTCCTCCCAAGTGTAGATGCTGCTGGGTGCCAACTGATTTAGCCACGCTCTAGCTGAGCCCTCTAACATGAGAGGCAAATGCTTCATGGCCACCTCATCATTGCCACCGCCAATCTGTACAGCCACTCGGTAATCTTCGAGCCAGGTGTCAGGTTTGGATTCACCGGTGAACTTGCTGACTCCAGTCGCCAGCCTGAAGTTGGGAGGAATCACTACAGCTCTGATGGCTCGACTGAAACACTCTGGCCCTGAAGCATGTACTCTGCTGCTGGCAGGCGCATCTCTGTTGTGGTCTTCTCGATGAGCTCTGTTCCTGTCAACCAAACCTTGAACGAGGATGGATCTCGCATCAAAGCCTGGGTCCCTGGGGTCGACTGGAATCCTCTGCCCAACACTATGAGGGCGTCTGTCATCTTGCCGTCGAGGCGCATACGACCCACTCCTCGGGGGAAGGGTTGGCACTCGACGTCGATCATCACGATCGAATCGGTGATCATACTGCTCATTCCTCCTGTACTGATCATGCCGGTCACCACGTCCCTCACGCCTCGGGGGCGATCTCGGGCTGTGAGCCGACTGGATGTATCTGTTGCAACGGATCGACTGTGGATCCTATTCCGCGACTGAGAAACAGCGGAATTCTGGTTTCCCGCTGCCCAGAGCAACGCTCTGATTTGCAACAAGCCCCTGCCAGCCTCCGACTGGGAGGGCTGAATCGATTCTGCTATACGGGCCGCGGCTGCCAAATTCTGAACTGGGGTTCGGTATACCTGCGTCGGCGGGAAGAGCTGACGTCGACTAGACTCGGGAGCCCGCTGACGTGCTTGCTCGTCGAGTGCTCGCTAGAGATTCTCCAGTCGAGTGCGCTCGGCCAAGTTAGCCAAGCGCGCGTCCTCCAAGGCCCGGGCCTCGGGGGTCTCTCCGACGATAGGAGTGTGGAGCGTGTCCATGTTCCGGCGGCAAAGCTCCTCTCGCTGTAATGACGTGAGAGGTTCGGGGAGATACTCATCGTGGGGATGCGACGGGTCGCCCCCACCCGCGCCTCCATCAGCGCGAGGGAAACCGGGAGGACTGTGTGTTCCATCGACCGCCAGAACCTCAGCCGCTGGGTCGCTGCTATCGCACTCGGATGCGGTCTCCGCGGAGCCAGTCGACAGGTCGAACAGGCTGCAGAGGGATTCGTCGGGCTCGATTGCCGTGACTTGTGGGGCGGCCGACTGGCGAGCCACGGCATGCCTCACCCACCTCTGAAGTCTCGACCGACCGGAGCGCTTGCGCCGGTGGGAGACAGAGCGGGGAGACGACACGGGGCCGGCCGATACTCGGTCGACGGCTGCCGCAGGAGGACGCCACGAACGCATGCGCGGAAGTGCGTCGCACCGCGGACGGGGAGCGCGTCGATGTCGAGTGGTGCCTCCTGAAGCCAGGCGGAGTCGTCGGCGATGAACGTGAGCGCGCCGAGGCGGATCTTGCGGCCCTCCACCAAAACTCCGCACGAAACCATGATCAAAGGGATCAGAAAAATCGCAACTTCTCCAATCAGGCGCTAAGATTCCGGCCCCAAGGTGGGCGCCAACTGTCGTGGTTCTAACTCTGACAGTTATGTAGGGGGGGTGTGTATGGAGAGGCTAGATCTTAGCTATTGGGAAGTTGTAAACACACGAGGATTACGAGTTCAGGCCCTTCTCGGAGGAAGTAACAGCCCTACGTCTCGGTGCCCAGAGGCGGTCGATTGGATTATGTGTGTGTGAATAACAGGGGTACGAACCCTTCATACTGAGGAGGGGGATGGCTTATATAGAGTTCGCCGGCCCTCTCCTGCCCTCAGTGATGCAGGGTTTAAGGTACATTTAAGGTCGGGCGTTACTGGTAACGCCCCTAATAAAGTGCTATAATGACCATAAAGACTACTTAATAGCCGACCGTTTGCCTGCGGAGTGACTTTAGGTCTCCTGGCGGTCGAGGGGTTGGCTTCATGGTCGAGTGATAGCTTCTTGGTCAAGTGTCTTGAACCCGTCGAGTGGGATACCTTCAAGTCGATTGAAAGGTGACTTCTTCTAGGGATGTCCTTGGGTAGGGCTCTTTGGACAGGTCCGTGCCCCTACCCTAGGTACATAGCTTCATCAGAGGGTGCGCGGATGGCTCTTGCTCGTGTCAAGACATACTGGGCGGAAATGGAGGCCACCGTTGTTGCATCCCCAGACTCGGATGGAAGCCGAGTACCTACCGAGCACTATTTTCAGGAAGTTCTGCAAGGCGCTCGTTTAATAGAGACGTAGTGCTCGAAGGATACTATATTCGAATAGCATATATTATTGTAAAACAATATTTTGATAAATTGTAGAAGCATTTTATACTTGTGCCTGCAAATATTATAATACCTCCTGTGTGGCCGTTTAACATATATGTATATATAATCTGAAAGATGGCAGTCGTCGGCTTCAGCCCCCACGCACATAATGCGGGGGTGTTCGCAGAAGGCGCATTTTCACACTTGATCCAACGTCTTGGTCCTACAAAGGAGGTGATAGCGCAGCGAACTAGGCAATCGGACTATGATGCTTTATCACTTTCACTTAGCCATAGGAGTTTGATAGTGAGGCTACTTATATATCTCCTGGTGGCGCCTGCACTCGCCCGAAGTCGGGGCGCGTATGTGCCTGGCCGGGAAGCGGCCCTTTGTTAATGCGGAGGAATCCTAAAGGTTCCGGTAAGTCATCGAGTGGTTGACCAGTCTCACGCTATATCATGACAGTCAGTTTTCGGCTTTCTCTACTGAGGTGCTCGCCTGGCCGAACCGGGGCACAATCGCAGTAGTTCTCCTGGTGCCGCCTTAGCTGATAGAGCGGAACGTAAGGTAGAAAAACATAGGAGCCAGGCAAACCCAACATTTGACCAAAGACATGATTCGGAGCTGATGCATATAAGGCCAAACTCGCGACGCCGAACACTCCCTAAGGTATTCGGTCTTTATGAGGGCGGGCGGGATAACGCCCTTAGTAATAAGCCCCTAGTGTCCAGGTACGCGCAAAACTCTGACGTGGCCACATGCCAAAACGCCAGCCTCCTCCTTGGTTATACCAAGAAACCAGGGGATGTGTATCAACAAGAGATAGTAAAAAAGGTTTACACAGGGTCTTAATCTGAAAAGAATCCTTGGAACGGGTCCCTGCTGCACGTCTGCGCCCGTGTCTCCGTTGTGCCGTATCCTGGACGGGCGTAGCACGGTGTTCATCTGTAAAAGAGAGGAACTTAGTTGAAGAAAGATCGTGCCGAACATGAGTTATACTAAATAAACAAAGTATAAATCGAAATAGGTAAAATTGAGCTTTATTGTCTGTTGTTTGATATGCGCGGAGCCCCTAGTACAGGGGTATATGGCTATTAAGCCTTTATCAATTGTATGTTTATGCCGGACTCATCTAGCCGTGTCCGTGGTCTTGACGACCTGTTTAGGTGCTTTGGCTGGTGAAGCCGCTTTATTGTGGGGCTGTCAAGGCAGCCGCACTCTCTTCTGCGCGAGAGGAACACTCAATGTTTTCCCTTTAATGAGATGATGCCTCGTGGACCGAAACATAAGCGTAAGAGATGCATAATGCGGTATTGCGTTAAAGCGGGCGAAAGCTTCGCAGCCCAGCAGTGCTTGATAACTACTTGAGAATGGGGCGATGTGGAAAGTTAGCTGTTCGCGACGGAAGTTATCGGGGGAGCCGAACATAAATTCTAGCCGGAGAGAACCCATGCAGCGGGCATCCGGTCCTAGCGAGGTTTTTCTATGGCGAATTTTTGTTGGGTCTATCCCCATGTTGCGGATTGTGTCCTGGTATAACAGGTTTAGACCGTTGCCGCCGTCCATTAGGACATTTGTAAAGTGGAGTCCGCCGATTATTGGATCTAATACCAAGGCAGTCCAGCCTGCATTCCAGATACTTCTAGAGTAATCCTGATGGTCGAAGGTGATCGGTTTTAACAACCATTGGCGAGACTCCTTTGGGATAGGCTGTATGGCGCGTATCTCTGGTGGCGCCATTCTGTTCGTCACGTGAAGTAAGTTTACTTTTTTGACTTCTTGTGGGAAATCCTTTTGTTTCCTGGTGCTCTGCTTGTGGGGTTCGTCGTCGTCCTCACTTGTGTTCGGCGTTGAGTTTGCCGGCTTGCTTGAAAACCCAACAATCTCTGTGGGTATGGTTCGCAGGCTTCCTGGGAGTACTGTGTATTTGACATATCTTGTCCAAGATTTTGTTTAAGTTGGATAGCTTGTCCCTGTTATCCTTGAGGGGCGGCTTTCTTTGATCACTTGTGTTCGGCGTTGAGTTTGCCGGCTTGCTTGAAAACCCAACAATCTCTGTGGGTATGGTTCGCAGGCTTCCTGGGAGTACTGTGTATTTGACATATCTTGTCCAAGATTTTGTTTAAGTTGGATAGCTTGTCCCTGTTATCCTTGAGGGGCGGCTTTCTTTGATTCTGCCGCGAGCTTTTGAATCCGGCGTTGACCGCCGTTCTCTTTGGGCTATTTCCCTTATTCCGGCGCTGGTCTTTGCTGCGTCGGGGTTTTCCGTCTCCATCCCTAACTTCGGATGTACTTGGGTCGCCGGTGCTACATCCTGCCAACCAGCTGTCCTCTCCTGCGCAAAAGCGGGCCATGAGGCTTGTTAATGCGGCCATTGTTCTTGGCTTTTCTTGGCCGAGGTGTCTGGCGAGCCATTCGTCTCGAACGTTATGCTTAAAAGCTGCTAGGGCTTTGGCGTCCGGACAGTCGACTATCTGATTCTTTTTAGTAAGAAATCTGTTCCAGAATTTCCGGGCTGACTCGCCGGGCTGTTGAGTTATGTGACTGAGATCGTCTGCATCCGGAGGGCGGACATAGGTCCCTTGAAAATTTGCCCGGAAAGCATCCTCAAGCTCTTCCCAACTTCCAATGGTGTTTTCGGGAAGGCTTTTGAGCCAATGCCGGGCTGGCCCTTTAAGCTTGAGGGGTAAGTATTTTATGGCGTGGAGGTCATCTCCTTTGGCCATGTGCGTGTGGAGGATATAATCCTCGATCCAGACCCCAGGGTCTGTTGTTCCGTCGTACGCCTCTATGTTTACGGGCTTGAATCCCGCTGGAAATTCATGGTCTAGCACCTCATTGGTGAAACATAGGGGGTGTGCGGCACCCCAGTATTTGGGTGTGCCGTGATGTTCGAATATTTGTTGTGTTGCATTGCTTACTAGAGCTTGCTTTCTTGGCCCGTAGATAGATCTGGCTGGGCCATATTTTTGATGCGGTCCTTTGGTGGATCGCGTGCCGGCTTGTGTGCGGCGCCGCTTGCCGCTCCATGCTGGCCATGCGGTCGTCTATCCTACCGGGTGGCTTTCCTATTTTTTGACTGCGGGGGCTCTAAGGCCTCCTCGTCAAATTCAGGCAGTAGCTTTCGCTTTGGATAGCTTTTTGTGCGGCGACTGCCGCCATATTTGTCAGCGGTGTTGCGTACTTTGCTCCATCTGATTTTGAGTGCATCTTCCATAGTTTTGAGCTTCCGCTTCTGCTTTTTCAGGCTATGCGCAGTGGCGACGAGCCTTTTGTGGAGGTTCTTCTGCTCCATGAGTTTATCCGACGTAAGGTCGTCCAGACCGTTGTTTTCATCGGGGACGGGGTGTTCGGTTTGTTTATCGAAGTTGCCCTGTTCGGACGTTTGCTCGAAGGCATGTTCGTCGTCCGCCGGCTCGTCCTGCTCTATGGCTGGGTCTGTATGGCTGCTGTCTCTGTCGAGGCGGGGCTTGGAGCGGCGCTTACGTCGCCGCTTTGATTGCTTTTCGAGTGAACGATCCCTCGTTGCATCCTTGTGTTCCTCGTCGTCGCTTCCTTTGGGTGTGTCCACCATGTATACATTATGAGATGAGGTGGCTCTCCAGTGCCTTATAGGCGTTCGTTCATGTTCATCTCCTAGATCGTCGTCCATACCGTCGATGTCTTTGGAGTCGAAGTCGAGCACGTTGTTTAAATTATCGACAGTGGCTACAAAGTGGGTGGTGGGTGGGCATCGAATTTCTTCGTTGTCCACATCCCAATCCTGCCGGTCATAGTCCGGCCAGGACTCTCCTGACAAAGAGAGAGACCTGAGTGAATTCAGAATGTCGCCGAAGGGCGAGTGCTGAAAGATGTCTGCGGCAGTGAACTCCATGATCGGCGCCCAATCGGATTCGATCGGTAGGGGCGCGGAGGGCTCGGAGTCCGGAGAGGAGTCCGGCACCTTGGAGTCACGGGCTTCGCAGAGGACAAGGCTAGTGTTCGGCTTGATCGTTGTAGAGATTGCAGCCCCCGAGGCGGTGTCTAACCACCCATCCTTGATTGGTGTGATCGGCTCCGCGCTAGGGGTCGGAGCAAACACAGGTGCGGCCTCCAGGGCACTGTTCGGCGGCAGAGCTAGATCATGCCCATCGTGATAGTGCGGCGCGCTCGGTTGTGGCTCGAATCCGTCGAAGATCAATTCTCCGGGGATGTCGACCCTGTAGTTCAAACTTCCAAATCTGACCTGATGGCCAGGGGCGTAGCTTTCGATCTGCTCCAGATGACCAAGCGAATTGGCCCGCAGTGCAAAGCCGCCAAATACGAAGATCTGTCCGGGGAGAAAATTCTCACCCTGGATCGCATTGTCGTTGATGATCGGAGAAGCCATCGTGCCTAAAAGTGACGACACAGAGGAACTCTCAATGAAAGCACCAATGTCGGTGTCAAAACCAGCGGATCTCGGGTAGGGGGTCCCGAACTGTGCGTCTAGGCGGATGGTAACAGGAGGCAGGGGACACGATGTTTTACCCAGGTTCGGGCCCTCTTGATGGAGGTAAAACCCTACGTCCTGCTTGATTAATATTGATGATATGGGTAGTACAAGAGTAGATCTACCACGAGATCAGAGAGGCTAAACCCTAGAAGCTAGCCTATGGTATGATTGTTGTCCGTACGGACTAAAACCCTCCGGTTTATATAGACATCGGAGAGGGCTAGGGTTACACAGAGTCGGTTACAATGGTAGGCGATCTACATATCCGTATCGCCAAGCTTGCCTTCAATGCCAAGGAAAGTCCCTTCCGGACATGGGACGAATTCTTCAATCTTGTATCTTCATAGTCCAGGAGTCTGGCCGAAGGTATAGTCCGGCTATCCGGACACCTCCTAATCCAGGACTCCCTTAGGAGGATTTATATAAGGAAGGGGTTAGGGTTTGGTGGGTTTGAGACCGATTTGGACCCTCCGATCACAATCGAACGGTTCCGGTCTGAGGTGAGGTTTAGTGGGCTGGATTAGTGGGCTGTGAAGTGGGGTTGAGCTGAGATGAAAGAGGGGGAATGCAGCCCGGCAACAGATTCCGAAGACCGAAAACGTCCGACGATAGACCGACTATTATTGCCGCTATATTTATCCGTTGGGGCATTAAACAAACTCCGAATGCATTGAAATTTGGCAGGTAGCCTACTGACAACATAACAACACTACATGCCAACTTTCAACCCATTCCGAGAACATTTTCTGGCCACTTATAAAAATACTATTTCGAACATGCCGCGGGCGCGTGCGAGTGTGGTTGGGCTCAGAATGGACAACGGAGAGAACGGGGAGACCCGGACGAATGCAAGTTTCAAAAACATGATGATGAAATGCACATGATGACATGATGAAATGCAACACGCAAGCAAAAGACATGGCAACGATAGCGAACAACTGGGAGACACCTGGC
This sequence comes from Triticum urartu, assembly GCF_056163025.1. Lineage (NCBI taxonomy): Eukaryota > Viridiplantae > Streptophyta > Magnoliopsida > Poales > Poaceae > Triticum > Triticum urartu. Next base: position 587,807,961 of record NC_141874.1, on the reverse strand, counting down.
GCATCGGTGTGGGGGCGTCACAACACTCCACCACTACGAGAGGATCTCGTCCCGAGATCTAGGATGGCACCGGAGAGAAATGGAAGAGGAAGAGAAGAGGTAAATCTAAGTTGCTTCTTTGACAAACGACTGAAACCAAAGAACCTTGCGAGGTTAAACAATTTCAAGAAAAGAATACAATGAAGATGAACGAGGTTGAAAACACTCCGTTAGAAAAGAGGAACAAGGAATCAGAATGAAAGCACTTGGATGAGAGACCGGTTCGAAGAGGAATGATAGCCACAACACTCCGGTTAAACAAGATAGAGAAGGAATAAGAATGATATAGTTTGGGCAACACTCCGACTGTAAATGGAAGGAATTGAACAAGAACTTGACAAGATGAGAGGATACTTGACGAAATCCACAATACACTGCCTTCGGAACTATTGAAAGAATGGCACAAGGGGTAAGAGAGATTTCAGACAGCACTCCGGTTGAGAAGGGTGGCAAAACTTGATAAGATGAGAGACCTTGAATGTAGAACACAACACTCCGGTTGAATGGACAAGCAAAAGAAAGAACATTATCTTTACAAAAAGAGATGATGGGTCAAAGAGAGCAACATCATCATGCCTCCGGAACGCAAGAATAGAAGCTGGATTGATGGAAAGAAAAGAACAGAGAAGAAAACGACAACTTCTCCCACAATTGAATTAGGAAAGCATCCTTGCAAGAAGGTTAGAAAAGAGTTGTTGGAAAACTAGCAATGAAAAGAATAAGCTTGTAGTGGGCTTATTGAAACATCTCAAAAATATGAGGTGACAAATGGCCACTAACGAAAACCATTGATTGATTAAGTTCAACGAAGAGATGAAAACTTTGTCAGCGTTCTAGGAACGGGGGTCCCAAGACTTGCCTGCCCACGGCCTGCGGCGTGGCTCAAAGGGGGGCCCAGCGCGGCCCATCTTCACCAACACAAACCCAAGACCCTCGCGAGGGGCCAAGCCTCGCCGGGCGGACGACGCAGAGCTTCCTCAGGCGCGGCCTCGTCAGGCTGGCTCACGAGGAGGCGGAGAGATCAAGGCGGGGTACCTCATGAGGTGCCCGTGATGCAAGCCCTGACGACCGGGGGCACCAGGCGGGTGCCAGCCCGCGCAGTGTCCTCCCTTCCTCTTTGGTGCAAAGGGGGCAAGCGCAGCCGCGGAGTACCGAGGCATCAGGCAAAGGTTGCCATTTCGGTGCAACGAGACCAAGACCAGGAGGACTACGAGACGGAGGTCACCGTGGAGCCCAAGATGGCGTCATCCCCAGAGCTTTGCGCAGGCGAAGACTACTTTTGTCAGGATAGCTGATACTAGATGTCCCCCTTCAAATTAGCCCGCCATTGTTGGCTACCTTCCCGCTCGATATTTGGGAAGAGGACCAGGGCCACTATAAATAGGACCAACCACCTACAGAGCAAAGGGGGTCGGGGTTTTTGGAAGGTTAGAGAAGATCGGAAAGAGAGAGAGAGAGAAAGGTGACTGAGCTCCTCCCAGCAGTTCATCGCCGCAGCCAAGAACAGACCCTCGCGAGGCTGTTCTTCCTTGTAATGTTCATCATCATCAGCCCAAGAGGCAATCCACCACACCACACACTGGAGTAGGGTATTACACCACAACGGTGGCCCGAACCAGTATAAACCCTGCGTCCCTTGTGTTTGTTCTTTCCTTAGTTTAGATCCTGGCAAGGCGGAGGAGTGCAGGTAGGAAGGAGGCGAAATCTCCGCGCGCACCCCAGTGTTCGAACCTCAAGGGTCTGCCGGAACCCGAAATCTGACATTTGGCGCGCCAGGTAGGGGTGCGCCGGGATTTGTCTTCCACCACCCCGTTCTCCTCCGACCATCACGCCCATGTCTGATGCTCGTCGGGCCCGCGCTGAGCGCCGGGCCGCGCTCGCTTCCCGCGTCGCCCAGACGGCCCCTGTCGGCGGGCGTCCTCGTCGTTCCCCGTCACCTGCCGTCAACGCCGCCACCGGCCCGGCGGGGGATGAGCAGCAAGCATCGTCCCAGCATCCGTCTGTGCGGCAAGACGGCCGCACCGCAACTCCCTCACTCACCCCAGCTGGTTCTTCATCCCGCGCGCTTCGCGCGCCCATGGAGGCTCGGGCTGCACTCATCGCGGCGAACGAGCTCCTGCGCTACCGTCCTGTCGACGAAGTCTACGAAGAATGGCTCGACCGCGTCGCCGAGCTCGTCCGCGCCGCAGGGGGCTCTCCTGCGCCGTCCGTTCCGCTGCATCGCACTCCGCCCCGCGTGGGCAATGAAGCTCCGGCGGTGCCCCGGCCGCCTCCTCCTCAGGAAGGCGCCATGGCTCCAAGGCGCGTGGCCCCTGGGCGGAACCCGCTCCATCAGGCGCCAGCACAGCAAGAGCAGAGCTGTCAAGAAGTCCCTCGCCCGCAGGAAGCTGCCCGGGTGCTCCCTGCTCTAGCACGTCGTGACCATGCTCCTGCTCCCGCGCGTCAAGACCCCGCGCTGCTCCCAGCTGTAGCGCGCGGGGACATGCAAGACCAAGTTCCCCGTCATCCAAGGCCTCCCGTGGCCACGGCAGGCTGCCGCGCCTTCACCGCCGAGCTACGCAACGTCGCGTGGCCTGGCAAGTTCAAGCCAGACTTGCCTCCTCGCTACGACGGCACGGCTGACCCTATGGAGTTCCTCCAGCTCTACGAGCTAGGCATCGAAGCTGCCAACGGAGACGAGAAGGTCATGGCGAACTATTTCCCCATGGCACTCAAGGATGGGGCCCGCACCTGGCTCCTGAACTTGGCTCCAGGCACAATCTCCTCCTGGGACGAGATGCGCACCCGCTTCATCGCCAACTTCCAAGGCACTCGCGACCGGCCACCCGCTGTGAGCGACATGTGCCGCATCAAGCAACAGCCTGGGGAGACCCTGCAGAAGTACATCCAGCGCTTCAACGACGCGCTCCTCAAGATTCCCAAGGTGACTGAGGAGGCCATCATCTCGGCCTTCTCCGATGGCGTGCGTGACGTCATGATGAAGGAGGAGCTGGCGATGCATGAAGACCTGTGCACTTCCTTGGAATTGTTCAACCTGGCAACCAAGTGCGCCAGGGCCGAGGAAGGGCGCCTCTCCCTCCTCGAGCTGCCTGCCGCAGACCCAAAAGAGAAGAAGCCCAAGGCCAAGGATGTGAAGCGCAAGGGGGCTGCCGTGCTCGCGGCAGAACCAGACACCAAGCGGGGCAGAGATCAGCCCGAACCTTCCAAGGGCAGCCGGTACTGTGTGTACCACGACCTCCACACCCACAACACCAACGAATGTCAAGAGCTCCGAGCCGTGCAAGAAGGAAGGATCGGCCGTCGCCCTGACCGCAGCGACCGGGGCTATGGACGAGGAGGAGGAAGGAAAGCAGGACGCTGGGAAGACTGTGGCCCGCGCCAAGGGTGGCGCGATCAACCTCGCGAGGATCGCTGGCAAGACCCGCCTCACGAGGGAGGCTGGAGGGATCAGCCTCACGAGGGAGACTGGAGGGATTAGCCCCGCGAGGATCGCCCGCAAGGCAACGCAGGCCTCCCACCGCAGCCGCCGCAGCCAAGGAGAAACGAGGACCGCCACCAGGACGAGGGGGCTGGGGGCTTCCAGGAGCCGCGCGCGATCGCCTGCATCCTGGGCGGGGCACAAGCCCCAGCCTCTCAGCGCATCTTCAAGCAGTTCGCCCGCGAAGTGAACGCAGTCCTCCCCAGGCTCGAAGCCACGCGCCCTCTCAGGTGGTTGGCGTGCGCCGTCACGTTCAGCTCAGCAGATCAGCTCAAGTGTGCGGCTACAGCCGGAGTTCTCCCGATGCTTTGCTCCCCGATCGTCAGCAACGTGGTGGTCACCAAGACCCTCATCGATGGCGGGGCAGGGCTCAACGTCCTGTCCGTGGAAACATTCAACAACCTCCAAGTGCCCTACAGCCAGCTTCAGCCAGCCAAGCCTTTCTCCGGTATCACCGACGGCTCCACGGTCCCGATTGGGCAGGTCCGCCTCCCTGTCACCTTCGGGGCACGCGACAACTACCGCACCGAGCTTATCGACTTCGACGTCGCTCACATTCGCCTGCCGCACAACGCCATCCTTGGGTACCCAGCGCTGGCCAAGTTCATGGCCGTAACTCACCATGGCTACAACGTCCTCAAAATGCCAGGAAGCGGCGGAGTCATCACGGTGCCATGTGAAGAGAAGGACACGGTGTGTTCCCTAGAACAAGCCTTTCGGGCCGCGTCACTGGAAGACCCGGATCGTGGAAGCAGGAGGCCTCCCGAGACCGCCCCTAAGAAGAAGAAGACATCGTCCGGCCCGACCACTCAGGAGGCAGGCCCCTCTGGGCCCGCGCCTGCCCTGGGGGAACCTCCTTCCATCGCATAGGAAAGCGCGCCCAGCGCCCTCCTCAGGCAGGGCTCGAGGGCTCTCCCCTGGAGGGCCACCGACCTAGCTAGGGTCACGAGGGAGGCGCTTGGGCACCACATGGAGGCGTGTTTCGAAGCACGTTTCCCTCAAGAAGGAGCAAGGCAAGGAGACCCAGACCCTCAGGAGCTCGTCAGCAAGGCCATTCAGGAGCTACAGGAGTCAAGAGTCATGAAAGGTGGCCGCCGCCTACCAGCAATGGCTCCCCATCCAGGCGAGGATGGTGGGCTGCGCGTCTGCATCGACATACCAAGGCTCAACCGAGTCGCCTCTCTGGAGCGCCTCTGGCCCTCGCGAGTGGGGCGCTGCGGAGGCCCACCCCACATCTACGTTCGCATGCCTTACGGCTTGCCGAACGCGGCTGACATGTACCAGCGCCTCATGAGGGGCATCACGGAGGCACGAGAGGCAGGGCGCACCGCAGCCCTGGCAGGGATGGAGATGGCCCGTGAGGAGCCGCCAGCGCCTCCGGAGCCTCCCGAGGCCCCTGGGCCTGGGGGCTCGTGAGGATCGGCTCCCGCAGCCCACCGAGCCTGCTACACCAATGTTCCTTCGTCCTCAACATCATCAGGTGACGTCTTTCGAGTTTTGTTTCCAGTTGGGAGCGCCCCCCCCAGGGCTGCATTATTCCCAGGCCGCGTGGGTCCGTCCCTGCGGCATGTATCCCTTTTTATTCCATGTTGTTAGCTTACCCTATTGGGGGCGCCCCTCGGGCTGCATGACCCCCAAGCCGCTCAGGCCAGGCCCAGCGGCATGTATCCCATTTGCGTTTATTTCCAATCATGCGTTAGACCCACCATGCTTGATTATTTGATGCCGGTCCACAGCACCTCTTCTTCTCCATGTCGACCACTTGCACGTTAAAGGGGGGTACCTGAGCATCGCGACTCAGGGCTCTTACTGGCTCTCCAGCCCTCACCCTCTGGCCTTGTCCATGGCATCGCGACCTGGCATACCAGCGACGGCTGAGACCAGCTCGAGGGCCGGGACCCGAGGACGTAGAGTGCCGACATCTAACCAAATTTACAGGGACACATCACAAGATAAGGCCCAGTGCCAGGCACAACCCGCCTAGAGGTAGGGCCCCGTGAGTCCCGCGCTGGCTCACGGGTGCCCAGATACACCTCGCTAGGCCCTACCGTGCCAACCACGTGTCAGGGCGGGGCTGTACACGCCCCGGGGGCTCCTCCCGGAGGGGCCCCCCTCCCACGTACCAATGGAAGCACCATGCTCCGTGCTGGCTGACGACACTGCCGAGGAGCGGGTATGCCCGTACACATACGGTAGCGCTATGCTCCGCGCTGGTGATAAACAACTGAGGGTGGCCCCCGGGCTGCACCAACCTTAGGGAGCCCAGAGCTCAGTGTCTAGCCTCATCGTAACGCCTCCCCTCGGGAGTGCCGCGCGATGGGGCTGGGCACAGGGGCTGCGCCTGGGTCACACCCAGACGCATGCCGCTCAGCCAGGTCCCCCCAGGCCTGGTTCGTCACGCGTCTCTCCCCGAGTGGAGCCAAGGTACGAAGGCCGTTTGAGCGTCAAGGGGGACTCCTGAGCATCGCGACTCAGGAGCCTAACTGGTCACATAGCCCCTCACTCCGTGGCCCCGTCCTGGTTTCTGGTCAGGACCAACGCTGGGTGAGGTACGCGCGCGGCCGGGCTCTGCAGACGTAGAACGGTAGATCCACCCGCATCACACCTCCCTACTTGATGTTCGTGCGCCAAGGGGGACTCCTGAGTATCGCGACTCAGGAGCCTAACTTGTCACGTGGCCCCTCACTCCTTGGCCCCGTCCTGGTTTCCGGTCGGGACCAATGCTGGGTGAGGCATGCGCGGGGCCGGGCTCTGCCGGCGTAGAACATAAGCAAGTAGGAAGGAAAGGCGCAAATTTCAAGGAATTCAAAAGCAAAAATTATAGTCCACACTGTTATCTCAATGCCAAACGCAAGTTTCAAGAGCTTCCCCGAGGCATGATACATGTGCAAGAATCAAAGGCAGGACAGGAGCCGCGACGGAGTCACTTGTCGGTGATGGAGCAGCGCGGATTGGGTACGCCTCACGGAGCGGTGCGGTCGGCAGCGCCTTGCTTCGGCTTGGTGCTGAAGGCCCGGAACTTCCCCAACAGGGCCTCTGCACGACCCTTCACGGCCTCGGCAGCGGCAGCGCCACGCTCGCCGCTCACTGGCTCCAGCAGGCTGTCGAGGTCGACACCGGGATCGCGAAGGTAGATGTGGGTGAGGACCCGCGTCATTGCTACAGAAGACAGGACACGCGCCTCGGCCTCGGCCGTGGGGCCAAGGCCAAGGGCGACATCTTCACGAGCGTGAACCAGGAAGGGAAGCAGCTTGGCGGGGCCGTCCTCGGCGCCAGCCAGTGGGCTCTCCAGGCCGCTGTCGTAAAGCGTCCTCAGTGAGGAGCGAGCCCTCGCCTCCGTCTCCGCGAAGGCCACGCGGTACTCGGCAAGAACCAGGGCCTCGTCGTCCAGCTTGGCCTTCCTCGCCCCCAACTCCTGCTCCAGCGCGCCTAGGCGGTCGCGGCGTTTCTTAAGCTTGACCTCCCTCTCCTTGAGAGCCACCTCGCGAGCCTTCACGCCTTCTTCCTGCTCTTGGCGAAGGCCAACCGCCTACCTCCACGATTGCAGGTAGTCATGACCCATTTTGCATGCAGGGACTTGTCCAATCCGTGTAGTTGCCGAGGCGCCATGGGGAAGTGGAGGCGCCCACGTCCAATCAACCGCCATGCGGCGCCCAAGGCCACAGGCTGTTAGGGCCCGCGGCGCTTCGCTCTTGCCCTTCCGCCTCCCTGCACGGCCAAGTCCGGGCGCGCCTTGGGCCCGGGGGCTACTGTCGGCGTTCTGGGAACGGGGGTCCCCAGACTTGCCTGCCCGTGGCCTGCGGTGTGGCTCAAAGGGGGGCCCAGCGCGGCCCATCTTCACCAACACAAACCCAAGACCCTCGTGAGGGGCCAAGCCTCGCGGGGCGGACAGCGCGGAGCTTCCTCAGGCGCGGCCTTGTCAGGCTGGCTCACGAGGAGGCGGAGAGATCAAGGCGGGGTACCTCACAAGGTGCCCGTGACGCAAGCCATGATGACCGGGGGCGCCAAGCGGGTGCCAGCCCGCGCAGTGTCCTCCCTTCCTCTTTGGTGCAAAGGGGGCAAGCGCAGCCGCGGAGTACCGAGGCATCAGGCAAAGGTTGCCATTTCGGTGCAACGAGACCAAGACCAGGAGGACTACGAGACGGAGGTCACCGTGGAGCCCAAGACGGCGTCATCCCTAGAGCTTTGCGCAGGCGAAGACTACTTTTGTTAGGATAGCTGATACTAGCTATCCCCCTTCAAATTAGCCCGCCATTATTGGCTCCCTTCCCGCTCGATATTTGGGAAGAGGACCAGGGCCTCTATAAATAGGACCAGCCACCCACAGAGCAAAGGGGGCCGGGGGTTTTGGAAGGTTAGAGAAGATCAGAAAGAGAGAGAGAGAAAGGTGACTGCGCTCCTCCCAGCAGTTCATCGCCCCAGCCGAGAACAGACCCTCGCGAGGCTGTTCTTCCTTGTAATGTTCATCATCATCAGCCCAAGAGGCAATCCACCACACCACACACTGGAGTAGGGTATTACACCACAACGGTGGCCCGAACCAGTATAAACCCTGCGTCCCTTGTGTTTGTTCTTTCCTTAGTTTAGATCCTGGCAAGGCGGAGGAGTGCAGGTAGGTAGGAGGCGAAATCTTCGCGCGCACCCCAGTGTTCGAACCTCAAGGGTCTGCCGGAACCCGAAATCCGACAAACTTCTTTCATCGAGAGGATAGGAGGAAAAACATGGATCGTTGATAAGCACCACAATTAGCAATATTCCCAATGGAAGGCTTTAGGTGAAATATAACCCAAGATAACTCCCACGAAGAGGTTGATTAGTTGAAAAGATGCCTTGAGCGAAGAGAAAATGATGGATTTAGATATGTCACTCTTGAGAACTTGTGAATCATTGAACATGAATGGAAATTATCAATAAGGACATAACACCACCTCAAAAGATGAGATATGAAAGAATTGCACTTCGGAATGCAAGATGAAGAATGCTTGAACTCCTCAAAACAAGACATATGTTGAACACCATGTTTATTTTAGAGTATAGCTTGGCGGATCATAACTTCGAGAGAAATCTTGATGAACAATTGAAGAATGAAAGGAATCCTTGATGAACCAGCATGTAGATCCTCCATGCAGAACTCTGGTAATAAAAGAATGATCAAAAGAAGTGAAGGATGAAAAGAATAAGATTGAAGCCTTGCAATGATTAGATGGAACTTCGCGATGATATACCAGAGAAAACTTGGAACTCCGGAAAGAAAGATGAACAAATGAGATCAAGAATTTTGATGAACCTCCGGAATAAGGAATTAATCTCTTGAAAGAAAACAAGAATAAGAATTACATTATGCCCATCCTTCATCAATTAAATTGATGACAAGCAACAGATTTGGCATACTACTTATTCTTCTTGAAAAAGGATTGAGGAGAGATATAGCGTAAACTTGAGGAAAGTCTTCAACGATCCGCCGGTAGGATTGAAAAGAATGAATGAATTGATATGAGAACATAGGAAGAGGAATCTCGAACGAACCACCGTATGAATTGAAAACGATTGAAGAAAAGATAAAGAAACACCAGGAAGAATTAAAGAACAAATGAAGATACTTGAGGGAATTTGATACATGAGAAGGAATAGATCACGAACTGATTAGAGAATATTTGAATGATGCACCGGTAAGATTTGGAGAACGAGAGCTGTAAGCTAGAATGAATAAACCTGAAATGATGGCCTTCGGAGAATCAAACTGAAAAGACTCCTGAAATGCTCCGGATGGATGAAAAGAATTCTCACAATTGAACACAATTATGAGAGGATGGCATCAAGCTTGAACTACACGTCTTTGGAAATACGGGTAAGGATTTAAGAGGAACTCCACTTTGGTCTTCAAAATCCGAGAGTGATGACGATAAACACCACCACGAATTGTTTAGACACTCCGGGAGAATCAAAAACGAATAGGTTGAGCCACGATGGAATGAATATGAGAGATATTAGAGAAGGTCATATTACAGATGATAATTCATACTTACATCATACTTTGAAATGTATTTGATAATAACTCCGGAAAAAAAATTAGAAGAGTCAGGTAAGATCCTGGGAAAAGACCTGTGGGTTAGGGCCCACTCAAGAGAAACAACGTTGAAATGACTTCAAGAGAGATTGCAACGGTTGAATTAAATGGCTTGAATGAGATAACAACATCGAGATATCTTGAACGCTTGAGAATGGCAACGCGAATCTTTCGAGATATCTTCAACACAACGGAACAAATGAATAGCGAGAAGTGGATGATTAAGAGGTGCACCGGTATGAGAAAACATTTGAAACGAGGAAAGGATATGATCGACAAAGCTTGAATTGAATCCACCGGAGAAGAAAGAGAACAAAGAATGATGAACTTGTAGAGCATCTTCATGAGAACCATTGGGTGAGAACATTGATTGAAAAGAATGAAGAGACTTCACATGAATAAAATGGATACTTGATTAAGAAATATGAGTCCTTGAAGAAACAAGGGGTGGGAGGGCGGGAAAAACAAAAGCAACTTGGGACGGATGAAGGAAACACCGTTGGGAGAACTTAGAAATGATCTTTCAAATGTTGAGAGTGATCATACCCACTTGAAGAGAAGCACATCGGTTGGAAAAAAAATTGACATGACAATCTCGATGATCATGAAGGATTACCATCCACATAGAAATATGAGAACACCGCTTAGAGAAGGTATGGAATCAACACTTGACATTGAAGCAACCCGAATACCACAACTTAAAAACAAAACAAAGGATTGGCTTGCAGAATAAGCCGGAAACAAACATATGATAGATCCCATATCGTATCATGTGTCTGTTGGAAAGAATTCCTACGTGATACTTGAATTCCCACCTATAAACTCCCGAAACTTTCTGGTTATGCAATCAGGTGTTGGGGATACAGGGGAAGCATAATATCTCACCCAAACTAACAATACCTACATCCAGCTGTATCCATCCTTCAACACATAACCAAGAAACCTTCGGAAATCATTTACCTTAACCTTCGAAAAGCATCCGTTATACGAGTTATGGCTATACTCCTGAACTCCCGCCCTAGTACTGGGTGGCGTCGAGGTTATCTCACCAGCAACTACATAAAAGAGATTTTCGATGTCGGCGAACTCTGGTATTCCAGAACCGCAATGATAAAATTGTGACGACAACACCTCGGAGCTCAACTCCCCGGGACACTGCCACAACCCCTAAATGTCAGGAGGCACCAAGAACAATGTTCTCATCACAAAACCATCGGAACGATTCAAAGATACCCGCGTGATCCCAAAGGAGAGTCAAAACTTCTACGTCAGGAGGCCTCACCAGAGCGACGAAGGGACTGAGGAGTAAAAAGAATCCTACTCTCCGATATATATAATCCTAAAACTCAAAACATTTTGTTCTAGACTCAACAACGTCAGCGATTCGATCAAGCAGGGGGCTCCTATGTCGGGGAAGGCTCTGATACCAACTTGTAACACCCACAATGCGGCTATATCTCCCACGTGTCGGGGCACGACTTAGAGGCATAGCCGCATGGTAGGCATGTCGCAAGAGGGGTAATCTTCACACATCCCATGTACTGAATAAGAAAGGGATAAAGAGTTGGCTTACAATCGCCACTTCACACAATACAAGTTAAACATACATCATCCAGAATACAATCAAGGTCCGACTACGGAACCAAAATAAAAGAAAGACAACCCCAAATGCTAGATCCCCGATCGTCCCAACTGGGCTCCTCTACTGATCATCCGGAAAAGAAACATAGTAACGGAACGAATCCTCGTTGAACTCCCACTTGAGTTCGTTAGCGTCCCGTGCACTGGCATCATTAGCACCTGCAACCGTTTGGAAGTATCTGTGAGCCACGAGGACTCAACAATCTCACACCCGCGAGTGCAAGACTATTTAAGCTTATGGGTAGGAAAGGGTAGTGAGGTGGAGCTGTAGTAAAGCATTAAGCATATATGGTGGCTAACATACGCAAATAAGAGCGAGAAGAGAAGCAACGCAACGGTCGAGAAGCTAGAAGTGATCAAGAAGTGATCCTGAAGCTACTTACACTCAAGCATAACACAGGAACCGTGTTCACTTCCCGCACTGCGCCGAAAAGAGACCATCACGGCTACACATGTAGTTGATGCATTTTAATTAAGTCAAGTGTCAAGTTCTCTACAACAGGATATTAACAAATTCCTATCTGCCCATAACCGCGGGCACATCTATCGAAAGTTCAAACCCTGCAGGGGTGTACCAACTTAGCCCATCACAAGCTCTCACGGTCAACGAAGGATATTCCTTCTCCCAGGAAGACCCGATCAGACTCGGAATCCCGGTTACAAGACATTTCGACAATGGTAAAACAAGACCAGCAAGACCGCCCGATGCGCCGACATCCCGATAAGTGCTGCACATATCTTGTTCTCAGGGCAACACCGGATGAACACTACGTACAACTAAAACCAACCATCAAGTTTCCCCGAGGTGGCGCTGCAAGTGGCTCTATTTCGGACCAACACTTAGAGAAGCACTGGCCGGGGGGGGGGGGGGGGGGTTAAAATAAAGATGACCCTCGAGAGCGCGACTCCCAAGGGAAAAGGTAGGTGGTGGTGAGGCAAATAAATGGTAAAACCAAGGTTGGGCCTTGCTGGAGGAGTTTTATTCAAAGCGAACTGTCAAGGGGTTCCCATAACACCCAACCGCATAAGGAACGCAAAATCAAGGAACATAACACCGGTATGACGGAAACTAGGGCGGCAAGAGTGGAACAAAACACCAAGCATAAGGCCGAGCCTTCCACCCTTTACCAAGTATATAGATGCATTAATTAAATAAGAGATATTGTGATATCCCAACATATCCATGTTCCAACATGGAACCAGCTTCATCTTCACCTGCAACTAGCAACGCTATAAGAGGGGCTGAGCAAAGCGATAACTTAGCCAAACAACGGTTTGCTAGGAAAGGTGGGTTAGAGGCTTGACATGGCAATATGGGAGGCACGATATAGCAAGTGGTAGGTAGCGCGACATAGCAATAGAGCAGACAACTATCGAGCAAAGATAGAAGTGATTTTGAGGGTATGCTCATCTTGCCTGAAATCCTGCAAGAAGAACGAGTCCATGAAGAAGACAAACGGACGTAGTCGAACGGATCCTCACAAACTCGACGTTATCAGAACTAACGCAAAGAAGCAACACCAGAAAGAAGCAAACAACATGGTAAACAACCATCACATAATCATGGCATGATGCACAACCAAGTATGATGCATGTCCGGTTTAATGAGGCATGGCATGGCAAAGTGCACAAGCAAAACTACAAGTTAAGTGGAGCTCAATATGCAACGAGTTGCATATTGACGAAACACCACATGACTTATTTAGTTCACTCTCGTTTATGTACCCAACAAAATTAAATGTTAGTTAGCATAATAAAACTACTTAACTAGGCAAGTTTAAATGAGGCTGGAACAACAAACAACAAGTCCGGAAAATCCTCATGTGCATATTTTGATTTGGTACTGTTCTGCCCTAAACCATATTTTAGAGTTGCTAAACATGCAAGATGAGTGCACCATGTTAAACTAGGCATTTTTCTACCCCATTTACATATAAAGTTTATTAGGTTTGGAGCTACGGTTATTTAGTTATGAAATAAATCATTTTAACATGGCATTTAAGCAAAATATAAGCAAACATCATTTTAAACATTTTTAACATGGATGAAAGTTGGATATTATGAAACTAGACGAGGTTCTAAACATTTTTCATATATAATGTTTTTACAAAAGATGCACGGTTACTACTCGGCCCACATTCAACGACACCTCATTGGCCCAAACGAGTGTACATCATCGAAAACACACTGAGCTCAAATTATAACTTGAAAAAAGGAGATATACTCTAAATACCAGAGAATGGTGATGCCCTCATTTAGCCCACCAGCAGTTCGAGACAATAAACAGTTCGAAACAACGATATATACAACATTCAAACACTGACTAGTGATTACTACTGACATAAACAACAAGACATGATAGTTCATAAGAAGTCTTGCTACACCACCAAAACGAACCCATCAGCAGCGCTCAGACTCTCGTGATCCAGACGAGAATGACATTCTAAATAGAGGCAAATATTACATAGTAAGAGTGACATAGATGAGGATGACCAAATGACAAGGAATAAGCATAACAAAAGAGAGAACTACCCATCCAGAACAAGCAGCAAAGACAACAAGTCATTCGAAGAGGAATAATACTTGAATCATATAAAAAATTAAAATTTATAAATATTTAAAATTGTATGAATATTTTTAAAATAACACTTGGATTCTTTCTAAAGTGACATGTAATTTTTTAACTCTTTTTAAATTTATGTTTGTTATACAGTCATAAATATACATATTACACTTTAGAAACATGAGACCTTTTTGGTTGGAGTGGTATCCGAGGCTGCTATATAACTTTTGGTCAGATGTTTCAATCACAGACCCAACACATTTTTTATGTTGTTCCACCTAGTGTATATAAAGTGTATGGATCCCTACAACACAACAAGTGGGTGGCGATCGACTGGCTAGACACACCTACATGCTAGCAGCAGGTCACGTGTTCGAACTCTGACTAGACCAAAGTTTTAGGCCCCCTTTGGAGCCCTTTGGTTTGTAGGAATGAATTCATATTACTATGTAGGATAGGAATCAATCCTTCACATTTTAAAGAAAAGACATAAGTCTAGACTTAGTGAAAAAATTCCTACCCTATGCACCAAATGACATCTCTTTCTCTATAGGAATTGAGATGCATGTCATCTCACTTCTTGTGATTTTCGTATTCCTATATTATTCATCCTATGAACCAAAGGAGGCCTTAATTTTTATTCTACAAATGTGTGTTGTTTCTCTCCAAGGTCCTATTTGCAAGAAAAAAAATAATTTTAGGGTTTATTTTAAAAAACTAGGCGACACGCCCTCTTTCCTACCATCCAGTCATTGACAGCGGGCCGCATGCCACGTTGCATGCCTTGTCAACGTATACAGATGAGATTTGAACTGTATTTGCACGTTCATGCCAAGTTATGAAACCAGTTCGATGTATTTTTCAAGTTCAAGCACTAAAGTGAATACCCGTGACCAGTTTAAGCACCACCATTGTACTTATGGTCTCATTCATTTCATCAGCCGTTGGATATTTGCCGCGTCGCGATTTGCGTTTTGTCGAGTTGGTCAAAGTAAATCGCACGGAAGTACCATAATTGGCGCAATACGTGTGATTGGGTGATAATTAACTTGATTTTGCTGAAAACTGGAACTTTTGCATCCAGTAGAAGAATTGTTAAAATTCACTAGAGCTGATAAAATTCTCAATTTTTTTAGAAAAGGTTGATATACAAATTTTATCTGTTGTCCTATTTTTTCAGAATTTCTAGTGTTACAGACATTTGGCTAAAGTCCATATTACTACAGACTGTTCTGTTTTTGACAGATTCTGTTTTCATTGTGTTGTTTGCTTATTTTGATAAATCTATGGGTAGTATCGGGGGGGCCATGAACCATTGAAAAGTTATAATGTAGTAGATATAACACCAATATAAAACTAGAATGAGTTTACAATAGTACCTAAAAATGGTTATTTTCTGTTGAGATTTGTGTTGTGAAGTTTTCAAGTTTTTGGTGAAGTTTCGATGGATTATGATATAACGGTGGCAAGTCCTAAGCTTGGGGATGCCCAAGGCACCCCAAGGTAACATTCAAGGACAAACACACATCTAAGCTTGGGGATGCCCAGATGGCATCCCCCTTTTTTGTCTTCAATCCATCCGTAAAATTACTTGAGACTATATTTTTATTCACCACATGATATGTGTTTTGCTGGGAGCATCTTGTATTATATGAGTCTTTGCTTTTTAGTTTTCTACAATCATCCTAGCTGTACACACCTTTTGATAGGGACACACATTAATCGTGAATTTATTAGAATACCCTATGTGCTTCACTTATATCTTTTGAGCTAGGCAGTTGCTCTTCACTTATATCTTCTTAGAGCACAGCGGTGGTTTTATTTTGAAGAAATAGATGAAATCTCATGCTTCACTTATATTATTTTGAGAGTCTTGGAAATAGTATGGCAATTTGCTTAGGTTATGAATTTCGTCCTAATATGATGGGTATTCAAGAGGGATATAATAAAAACTTTCATGAAGATCATTGAATATATGAGAAGTTTGATTCCTTGCATTTTTTGAGATATAAAGATAGTGATATTAGAGTCATGCCAGTGAGTAATTGTGGATTAGTAAGAATATATGTGTTAAGGTTTTTGATTCCCGAAGCATGCACGTATGGTCTCTAGTTATGCAATGAAGTAGGACCATGGTTTATTTTTGATTGTCTTCCTTATGAGTGCGGTCGGGGACGGGCGATGGTCTTTTCCTACCAATCTATCCCCCTAGGAGCATGCGTATTAGTACTTTGTTTTGGTGGCTAATATACTTTTGCAATAAGTACGTGAGTTCTTTATGACTAATGTTGAGTCCATGGATTATATGCACTCTCACCCTTCCACCATTGCTAGCCTCTTTGGTGCCGTGCATTGCCCTTTCTCACATTGAGAGTTGGTGCAAACTTCATCGGTGCATCCAAATCCTGTGATATGATACACTCTTTCACACATAAGCCACCTTATATCTTCCTCAAAATAGCAACCATACCTACCTATTATGGCATTTCCATAGCCATTCCGAAATATATTGCCATGCAACTTCTACTGTTCCGTTTTACTATGACACATACCGTGGTGTTGTTTTTTGTGCAGAAATAAAAGTACTCGGAATGGGATAAAAATTTACGATGATTTTTATGGACCAAAAGAGACCCCCGAAGCACCGGAGCTGGGCCAGGAAGTGACCGAGGAGGCCACAAGCCTAGGGGCGCCCACCTCCTATGGCGTGCCCCCGGCTTGTGGGCCCCTTGGGCACCCCTTGACGTGAGACCAACGCAAAAAGTTCTTATAAGTACCAAATGAAGGAAATATGCCCTAGAGGCAATAATAAAGTTATTACTTATTTCCTTATATCATGATAAATGTTTATTATTCATGCTAGAATTGTATTAACCGGAAACATAATACATGTGTGAATACATAGACAAACAGAGTGTCACTAGTACGCCTCTACTTGACTAGCTCGTTAATCGAAGATGGTTATGTTTCCTAACCATAAACAAAAGAGTTGTTATTTGATTAACAGGATCACATCATTAGGAGAATGATGTGATTGACATGACCCATTCCATTATCTTAGCACCCGATCGTTTAGTATGTTGCTATTGCTTTCTTCATGACTTATACATGTTCCTATGACTATGAGATTATGCAACTCCCGTTTGCTGGAGGAACACTTTGTGTGCTACCAAACGTCACAACGTAATTGGGTGATTATAAAGGAGCTCTACAGGTGTCTCCAAAGGTACATGTTGGGTTGGCGTATTTTGAGATTAGGATTTGTCACTCCGATTGTCGGAGAGGTATCTCTGGGCCCTCTCGGTAATGCACATCACATAAGCCTTGCAAGCATTGCAACTAATGAGTTAGTTGTGAGATGATGTATTACGGAATGAGTAAAGAGACTTGCCGGTAACGAGATTGAACTAGGTATTAAGATACCGACGATCGAATCTTGGGCAAGTAACATAACGATGACAAAGGGAACAACGTGATATTGTAGCGGTGCTTAGGCGAAGCCCTGTGACGGTAGTATATCAAGATCGTCACCACGCCGTCGTGCTAACGGAACTCTTCCCCAACACTTTGCTGGATCGGAGTCTGGGGATCGTCATCGAGCTGAACGTGTGCTAGAACTCGGAGGTGCTGTAGTTTCGGTGCTTGATCGGTCGGGCCGTGAAGACGTACGACTACATCAACCGCGTTGTGCTAACACTTCCGCTGTCGGTCTACAAGGGTACGTAGATCACACTCTCCCCTCTCGTTGCTATGCATTACCATGATCTTGCGTGTGCGTAGGAATTTTTTTGAAATTACTACGTTCCCCAACAGTGGCATCCGAGCCTAGGTTTTATGTGTTGATGTTATATGCACGAGTAGAACACAAGTGAGTTGTGGGCGATATAAGTCATACTGCTTACCAGCATGTCATACTTTGGTTCGGCAGTATTGTTGGACGAAGCGGCCCAAACCGACATTACGCGTACGCTTACGCGAGACCGGTTCTCCCGACGTGCTTTGCACAAAGGTGGCTAGCGGGTGACAGTTTCTCCAACTTTAGTTGAACCGAGTGTGGCTACGCCCGGTCCTTGCGAAGGTTAAAACAGCACAAACTTGACAAACTATCATTGTGGTTTTGATGCGTAGGTAAGATTGGTTCTTGCTTAAGCCCGTAGCAGCCACGTAAAACTTGCAACAACAAAGTAGAGGACGTCTAACTTGTTTTTGCAGGGCATGTTGTGATGTGATATGGTCAAGACATGATGCTGAATTTTATTGTATGAGATGATCATGTTTTGTAACCGAGTTATCGGCAACTGGCAGGAGCCATATGGTTGTCGCTTTATTGTATGCAATGCAATCGTGCTGTAATGCTTTACTTTATCACTAAGCGGTAGCGATAGTCGTGGAAGCATAAGACTGGCGAGATGACAACGATGCTACGATGGAGATCAAGGTGTCGCGCCGGTGACGATGGTGATCATGACGGTGCTTCGCAGATGGAGATCACAAGCACAAGATGATGGTGGCCATATCATATCACTTATATTGATTGCATGTGATGTTTATCTTTTATGCATCTTATCTTGCTTTGATTGACGGTAGCATTATAAGATGATCTCTCACTAATTATCAAGAAGTGTTCTCCCTGAGTATGCACCGTTGCGAAAGTTCTTCGTGCTGAGACACCACGTGATGATCGGGTGTGATAGGCTCTACGTTCAAATACAACGGGTGCAAAACAGTTGCACACGCAGAATACTCAGGTTATACTTGACGAGCCAAGGATATACAGATATGGCCTCGGAACACGGAGACCGAAAGGTCGAGCGTGAATCATATAGCAGATATGATCAACATAGCGATGTTCACCAATGAAACAACTCCATCTCACGTGATGATCGGACATGGTTTAGTTGATTTGGATCACGTAATCACTTAGAGGATTAGAGGGATGTCTATCTAAGTGGGAGTTCTTAAGTAATATGATTAATTGAACTTAAATTTATCATGAACTTAGTCCTGGTAGTATTTTGCAAATTATGTTGTAGATCAATAGCTCGCACTATTGCTTCCCTGTGTTTATTTTGATATGTTCCTAGAGAAAATTGTGTTGAAAGATGTTAGTAGCAATGATGCGGATTGGATCCGTGATCTGCGGTTTATCCTCATTACTGCACAGAAGAATTATGTCCTTGATGCACCGCTAGGTGACGGACCTATTGCAGGAGCAGATGCAGACGTTATGAACGTTTGGCTAGCTCAAGATGATGACTACTTGATAATTTAGTGCACCATGCTTAATGGCTTAGAATCAGGACTTCAAAGACGTTTTGAACGTCATGGAGCATATGAGATGTTCCAGGAGTTGAAGTTAATATTTCAAGCAAATACCCGAGTTGAGAGATACCAAGTCTCCAACAAGTTCTATAGCTAAAAGATGGAGGAGAATCGCTCAACTAGTGAGCATGTGCTCAGATTGTCTGAGTACTACAATCGCTTGAATCAAGTGGGAGTTAATCTTCCAGATAAGATAGTGATTGACAGAATTCTCTAGTCACCATCACCAAGTTAGTAGAACTTCGTGATGAACTATGATATGCAAGGGATAACGGAAACGATTCCCAAGCTCTTCGTAATGCGGAAATTGACGAAGGTAGAAATCGAGAAAAACATCAAGTGTTGATGGTAGACAAGACCACTAGTTTCAAGAAAAGGGCAGAGGGAAGAAGGGGAACTTCAAGAAGAACAGCAAGCAAGTTGCTACTCAAGTGAAGAAGCCCAAGTCTGGTCCTAAGCCTGAGACTAAGTGTTTCTACTACAAAGGGACTGGTCACTGGAAGCGGAACTACCTCAAGTGATTGGCAGATAAGAAGGATGGCAAAGTGAACATAAGTATATTTGATATACATGCTATTGACTGTACTTTACTAGTGTTTATAGCAACCCCTCAGTATTTGATACTAGTTCAGTTGTTAAGATTAGTAACTCGAAACGGGAGTTGCAGAATAAACAGAGACTAGTTAAGGGTGAAGTGACGATGTGTGTTGGAAGTGGTTCCAAGATTGATATGATCATCATCGCACACTCCCTATACTTTCGGGATTAGTGTTGAACCTGAATAAGTTTTATTTGGTGTTTGCGTTGAGCATGAATATGATTTGATCATGTTTATTGTAATACGGTTATTCATTTAAGTAAGAGAATAAATTGTTGTTCTGTTTACATGAATAAAACCTTATATGGTTACACACCCAATGAAAATAGTTTGTTGGATCTCGATCGTAGTGATACACATAATCATAATATTGAAACCAAAAGATGCAAAGTTAATAATGATAGTGCAACTTATTTGTGGCACTACCGTTTAGGTCATATTGGTGTAAAGCACATGAAGAAACTCCCTGCTAATGGGTTTTTGGAATCACTTGATTATGAATCAGTTGATGCTTGCGAACCATGCCTCATGGGCAAGATGACTAAAGCGCCGTTCTACGGAACTATGGAGCGAGCAACTGACTTATTGGAAATAATATATACTGATGTATGAGATCCGATGAGTGTTAAAGCTCGTGGCGGGTATCATTATTTTCTGACGTTCACAGATGATTTGAGCAGATATGGGTATATCTACTTAATGAAACAGAAGTCTGAAATATTTGAAAAGTTCAAAGAATTTCAGAGTGAAGTGGAGAATCATCGTAACAAGAAAATAAAAGTTTCTACGATATGATCGCAGAGGTAAAATATTTGAGTTACGAGTCTGGCCTTCAGTTAAAACAATGTGAAATAGTTTCACTACTCACGCCACCTGGAACACCACAACATAATGGTGTGTCCGAACATCATAACCGTACTTTATTAGATATGGTGCGATCTATGATGTCTCTTACCGATCTACCACTATCGTTTTGGGGTTATGCATTAAAGACAGCTGCATTCACGTTTAAAAGGGCACCATCTAAGTCCGTTGAGATGACACAATCTGAACTGTGGTTTGGCAAGAAACCGAAGTTGTCGTTTCTTAAAGTTTGGGATTGTGATGCTTATATGAAAAAGTTTCATCCTGATAAGCTCAAACCCAAATCGGAGAAATATGTATTCATAGGATACCCAAAGGAGACTATTGGGTACACCTTCTATCACAGATCCGAAGGCAAGCCATTCGTTGCTAAGAATGGATCCTTTCTAGAGAAGGAGTTTCTCTTGAAAGAAGTGAGTGGGAGGAAAGTAGAACTTGATAAGGTAATTGTACCTTCTCCCTTATTGAAAAGTAGTTCATCACAAGAAATCTGTTCCTGTGACTACTACACCAATTAGTGAGGAAGACTAATGATGATGATCATGTAAATTCAGATCAAGTTAATACCAAATCTCGTAGGTAAACCAGAGTGAGATCCGCACCAAAGTGGTACGGTAATCCTGTTCTGGAAGTCATGTTACTGGACCATGACGAACTTGCGAACTATGAGGAAGCGATGATGAGCCTAGATTCCGCGAAATGGCTTGAGGCCATGAAATCTGAGATGAGATCCATGTATGAGAACAAAGTATGGACTTTGATTGACTTTCCCAATGATCGGCGAGCCATTGAGATTAAATGGATCTTCAAGAGGAAGACGGACGCTGATAGTAGAGTTACTATCTACAAAGCTAGAATTGTCGCAAAAAGGTTTTCCACAAGTTCAAGGTGTTGACTATGATGAGAGTTTCTCACTCGTATCTATGCTTAAGTCTGTTCGAATCATGTTAGCAATTGCCGCATTTTATGAAATCCAGCAAATGGATGTCAAAACTGCATTCATGAATGGATTTCTGGAAGAAGAGTTGTATATGATGCAGCCGGAAGGTTTTATCGATCCAAAAGGAGCTAACAAAGTGTGCAAACTCCAGCGATCCATTTATGGACTGGTGCAAGCCTCTCGGAGTTGGAATAAACGCTTTGATAGTATGATCAAAGCATATAGTTTTATACAGACTTGCGGTGAAACCTGTATTTACAAGAAAGTGAGTGGGAGCACTACAGCATTTCTGATAAGTATATGTGAATGACATATTGTTGATCGGAAATAATGTAGAATTATTCTGCAAAGGATAAATGAGTGTTTTTAAAGAAGTTTTTCAAAGAAAGACCTCGGTGAAGCTGCTTACATATTAAGCATCAAAATCTATAGAGATAGATCAAGTCGCTTGATAAGTTTTTTCAATGAGTACATACCTTGACAATATTTTGAAGTAGTTCAAAAATGGAACAGTCAAAGAAAGAGTTCTTGGCTGTGTTACAAGGTATGAAATTGAGTAAGACTCAAAGCCCGACCATGGCAGAAGATAGAAAGAGAATGAAAGTCATTCCCTAT
Organism: Triticum urartu; assembly: GCF_056163025.1. Classification (NCBI taxonomy): domain Eukaryota; kingdom Viridiplantae; phylum Streptophyta; class Magnoliopsida; order Poales; family Poaceae; genus Triticum; species Triticum urartu. Next base: position 587,785,834 of record NC_141874.1, on the reverse strand, counting down.
GCCTCAGCCATAGGTTCTATAAAGTATGCCATGATGTGTACCAGATCTATTGTATACCCTACACTGTGTTAAGCAAGGGAATACAATAGTGATCTAAGAGTAGATCACTGGACATTGGTCAAAATTATCCTTAGTGGAATAAGGAAATATTTCTCGATTATGGAGGTGACAAAAGGTTCGTCGTAAAAGGTTACGTCGATGCAAGTTTTGACACAGATCTGGATGACTCTAAGTCTCGATCTAGATACATATTGAAAGTGGGAGCAATTAGCTAGAGTAGCTCCGTGCAGAGCATTGTAGACATAGAATTCGCAAAATACTTACGGATCTGTATGTGACAGACCCATTGACTAAAATTATCTCACAAGCAAAACATGATCACACCTTAGTACTCTTTGGGTGTTAATCACATAAATGATGTGAACTAGATTATTGACTCTAGTAAACCCTTTGGGTATAGGTCACATGACGATGTGAACTATCGGTGTTAATCACATGGTGATGTGAACTCTTAGTGTTGAATCACATGGCGATGTGAACTAGATTATTGACTCTAGTGCAAGTGGGAGACTGAAGGAAATATGCCCTAGAGGCATTAATAAAGTTATTATTTATTTCCTTATATCATGATAAATGTTTATTATTCATGCTAGAATTGTATTAACCGGAAACATAATACATGTGTGAATACATAGACAAACAGAGTGTCACTAGTACGCCTCTACTTGACTAGCTCGTTAATCGAAGATGGTTATGTTTCCTAACCATAAACAAAAGAGTTGTTATTTGATTAACGGGATCACATCATTAGGAGAATGATGTGATTGACATGACCCATTCCATTAGCTTAGCACCCGATCGTTTAGTATGTTGCTATTGCTTTCTTCATGACTTATACATGTTCCTATGACTATGAGATTATGCAACTCCCGTTTGCCGGAGGAACACTTTGTGTGCTACCAAACGTCACAACGTAACTGGGTGATTATAATGGAGCTCTACAGGTGTCTCCAAAGGTACATGTTGGGTTGGCGTATTTCGAGATTAGGATTTGTCACTCCGATTGTCGGAGAGGTATCTCCGGGCCCTCTCGGTAATGCACATCACATAAGCCTTGCAAGCATTGCAACTAATGAGTTAGTTGTGAGATGATGTATTACGGAACGAGTAAAGAGACTTGCCGGTAAAGAGATTGAACTAGGTATTAAGATACCGACGATCGAATCTTGGGCAAGTAACATACCGATGACAAAGGGAACAACATATGTTGTTATGCGGTCTGACCGATAAAGATCTTCGTAGAATATGTGGGAGCCAATATGAGCATCCAGGTTCCGCTATTGGTTATTGACTCGAGACGTGTCTCCGTCATGTCTACATTGTTCTCGAACCCGTAGGGTCCGCACGCTTAAGGTTTCAATGACAGTTATATTATGAGTTTATGAGTTTTGATGTACCGAAGGAGTTCGGAGTCCCGGATGAGATCGGGGACATGACGAGGAGTCTCGAAATGGTCGAGACGTAAAGATCGATATATTGGACGACTATATTCGGACATCGGAAAGGTTCCGAGTGATTCGGGTATTTTTCGGAGTACTGGAGAGTTACGGGAATACGTATTGGGCCTTATTGGGCCATACGGGAAAGAAGAAAAAGGGCCTCAAGGGTGGCCGCACCCCTCCCCTTGGTCTGGTCCGAATTGGACTAGGGAAGGGGGGCGCCCCCTTCCTTCCTTCTCCTTTTCCCTTCCTCTTTTCCTGTTCCATATGGGAGGTGGAATCCTGCTAGGACTAGGGAGTCCTAGTAGGACTCCACACTTGGCGCGCCCCCTCCTAGGGCCGGCCTCCTCCTCCCTTGCTCCTTTATATACGGGGGCAGGGGGCCACCTCTAGACACAAGTTGATCCACGTGATCATATTCTTAGCCGTGTGCGGTGCCCCCTTCCACCATAATCCTCGATAATATTGTAGCGGTGCTTAGGCGAAGCCCTGCGACGGTAGTATATCAAGATCGTCACCACGCCGTCGTCCTAACGGAACTCTTCCCCGACACTTGGCTGGATCGGAGTCCGGGGATCGTCATCGAGCTGAACGTGTGCTAGAACTAGGAGGTGCCGTAGTTTCGGTGCTTGATCGGTCGGGCCATGAAGACGTACGACTACATCAACCGCGTTGTGCTGACGCTTCCGCCGTCAGTCTACAAGAGTACGTAGATCACACTCTCCCATCTCGTTGCTATGCATCACCATGATCTTGCATGTGCGTAGGAATTTTTTTGAAATTACTACGTTCCCCAACACCAAAACCCCCCAAAAGAACCCAAGATGAGAAGTTCCACCGCCGCAAGCCTCTATAGCCACGAAAAACCAATCGGGACCCCATTTAGGCACCCTGATGGATGGGGAAATCATCAACGGAGGCCATCTTCATCATCACGGCGGCCACCATGATGAGGAGTGAGTAGTTAACTCTCGGGGTTGAGGGTATGTACTAGTAGCTATGTGTTTGATATCCCTCTCTCGTGTTCTTGATTTGGCATGATCTTGATGTACCGCAAGCTTTGTTACTATAGTTGGATCATATGGTGTTTCTCCCTCTCTATCTTCTTGTGATTTATTGAGTTTTACCTTTGAGGTTTCACTATTATCGGATTGAATACTTTTATGGATTTGAGAACACGTGATGTATGTCTTGCGTGGGATACCCGTGGTGAAAATGGGGTGTTCTATTGATTCAGTTGATGTATGTTTTGGCACTCAACTCATGGATCCCCGAGGTGACATTGGGGTAATCTATGCATAGGGGTTGATGCATGTTTTCATCCTTGTTTCTCTGGTAGAAATCTTGGGGCACTCTTTGAGGTTCTTTGTGTTGGATTGAATATTATGAATCTGAAGTTGATTGATGCATATCGTATAATTGACCCTCGAATACTTGTGGTGACATTGGAGTGCCTAGGTGACATTAGGGTTGATTGATGTCTATCATATGGTGTTATTTTAGTATGAACTCTAGGGCTGTTTGTGACACTTATAGGAATAGCTCAAAATATTGATCAGAAAGAATAACTTTGAGGTGGTTTCGTACCCTACAAGCAATTTCATCTTATGTTCTCCATGATAGGAACTTTGTAGTGACTCTTTGTCACACATTGAGGGATTGCCATATGATTTAATTATGTTATCATTGTTGAGAGACTTTGCACTAGTGAAAGTATGAACCACAGGCCTGGTTTTCAAGCATTGCAATACCGTTTTTGCTCACTTTTACTACTTTCTACCTTGCTGTTTTTATTTTTTTTCAGATTACAAAAACCTATATCTACCATCCATATTACACTTGTATCATCATCTCTTCACCAAACTAGTGCACCTATACAATTTACCATTGTATTGGGTGTGTCGGGGACACAAGAGACTCTTTGTTATTTGGTTGCAGGGTTGTTTGAGAGAGATCATCTTCATCCTACACCTCCCATGGATTGATAAACCTTAGGTCATCCACTTGAGGGAAAATTGCTACTGTCCTACAAAACTCTGCGCTTGGAGGCCCAACAATAGTCTACAAGAATAAGTTGCATAGTAGACATCAAGCTCTTTTCTGGCTCTGTTGCTGGGGAGGTGAATGCTTGAAGGTACATCTATAGATCTTGCAATTGAATCTTTTAGTTTCTTGTTTTATCACCAGTTTAGTCTATAAAAAACTACAAAATAATGGAATTGAGGTTGACTCATATGCTTAATATTTATAATGTCTTTTGTGAATATGATGGAAAGGAAAATTGTGCTCAATTGATAGAAGAAGATTTCAATAAAATGTTTGGCATAAAATCTTTGAGTGATGAGCATGATTGCAATGTTGTTAGTATGAATTGTTTCAATATCCATGATGCTAATGATATGCAAAGCCATATGCATGGGGATGGTATGTTTGATGAAGATGATATTTTTAGTCCCCCAAGTTTTGATGAGAAAATGTATTATGTGTTGGGTAACGTAGTAATTTCAAAAAAATTCCTACGGACACGCAGGATCATGGTGATGCATAGCAACGAGAGGGGAGAGTGTTGTCCACGTACCCTCATAGACCGAAAGCAGAAGCGTTAGCACAACACGGTTGATGTAGTCGTATGTCTTCACGATCCGACCGATCAAGTACCGAACGCACGACACCTCCGAGTTCAGCACACGTTCAGCCCGATGATGTCCCTCGAACTTCGATCCAGCCGAGTGTTGAGGGAGAGTTTCGTCAGCACGACGGCATGGTGACGATGATGATGTTCTACCGACGCAGGGCTTCGCCTAAGCACCTCTACAGTATTATCAATGTGGACTACGGTGGAGGGGGGCATCGCACACGGCTAAAAGATCAAATCAATTGTTGTGTCTTTGGGGTGCCCCCTGCCCCCGTATATAAAGGAGCAAGGGGGGAGGTGCGGCCGGCCAGGAGGTGGCGCGCCAGGAGGAGGAGGGGCGCACGACCCTGCCCTACCCGCCTCTCCTCTTCTCCAATAAGGCCCACCATGGCCCATTAAGCCCTCGGTGGGTTCCGGTAACCCCTCGGCACTCCTGTAAAATCCCGATTTCACCCGGAACATTTCCGATATTCAAATATAGGCTTCCAATATATCAATCTTCATGTCTCGACCATTTCCAGACTCCTCGTCATGTCCGTGATCACATCCGGGACTCCGAACAACCTTCGGTACATCAAAACTCATAAACTCATAATATAACCGTCATCGAAAATTTAAGCGTGCGGACCCTACGAGTTCGAGAATTATGTAGACATGACAGAGACACATATCCGGTCAATAACCAATAGCGGAACTTGGATGCTCATATTGGCTCCCACATATCCTACGAAGATCTTTATCCGTCGGACCGCATAAAAACATACGTTGTTCCCTTTGTCATCGGTATGTTACTTGCCCGAGATTCGATCGTCGATATCTCAATATCTAGTTCAATCTCGTTACCGGTAAGTCTCTTTACTCGTTCCGTAATACATCATTCTGCAACTAACTCATTAGTTGCAATGCTTGCAAGGCTTAAGTGATGTGCATTACCGAGTGGGCCCAGAGATACCTCTTCGACAATCGGAGTGACAAATCCTAATCTCTAAATACGCCAACCCAACAAGTACCTTCAGAGACACCTGTAGAGCACCTTTATAATTACTCAGTTACATTGTCATGTTTGGTAGCACACAAAGTGTTCCTCCGGTAAACGGGAGTTGCATAATCTCATAGTCATAGGAACTTGTATAAGTCATGAAGAAAGCAATAGCAACATACTAAACGATCGAGTGCTAAGCTAACGGAATGGGTCAAGTCAATCACATCATTCTCCTAATGATGTGATCCCGTTAATCAAATGACAACTCATGTCTATGGCTACGAAACATAACCATCTTTGATCAATGAGCTAGTCAAGTAGAGGCATACTAGTGACACTCTGTTTGTCTATGTATTCTCACAAGTATTATGTTTGCGGTTAATACAATTATAGCATGAATAATAAACATTTATCATGATATAAGGAAATAAATAATAACTTTATTATTGCCTCTAGGGCATATTTCCTTCAGTCTCCCACTTGCACTAGAGTCAACAATCTAGATTATACAGTAATGATTCTAACACCCATGGAGTCTTGGTGCTGATCATGTTTTTCTTGTGGAAGAGGCTTAGTCAACGGGTCTGCAACATTCAGATCCGTATGTATCTTGCAAATTTATATGTCTCCCACCTGGACTAGATCCTGGATGGAATTGAAGCATCTCTTGATGTGCTTGGTTCTCTTGTGAAATCTGGATTCCTTCGCCAAGGCAATTGCTCCAGTATTGTCACAAAAGATTTTCATTGGACCCGATGCACTAGGTATGACACCTAGATCGGATATGATTTCCTTCATGCAGACTCCTTCATTTGCTGCTTCCGAAGTAGCTATGTACTCCGCTTCACACGTAGATCCCGCTATGACACTTTGTTTAGAACTGCACCAACTGAGAGCTCCACCGTTCAATGTAAACACGTATCTGGTTTGCGATTTAGAATCGTCCAGATCAGTGTCAAAGCTTGCATCAACATAACCATTTACAATGAGCTCTTTGTCACCTTCATAAACGAGAAACATATCCTTAGTCCTTTTCAGGTATTTCAGGATGTTCTTGACCGCTTCCAGTGATCCATTGCTGGATTACTTTGGTACCTCCCTGCTAGACTTATAGCAAGGCACACATCAGGTTTGGTATACAACATTGCATACATGATAGAGCCTATGGCTAAAGCATAGTGAACATCTTTCATCTTCTCTCTATCTTCTGAAGTGGTCGGGCATTGAGTCTTAATCAACTTCACACCTTGTAACACAGGCAAGAACCCTTTCTTTGCTTGATCCATTTTGAACTTCTTCAAAACTTTGTCAAGGTATGTGCATTGTGAATGTCCAATTAAGCGTCTTGATCTATCTCTTGATGCCCAATATATAAGCAGCTTCACCGATGTATTTCATTGAAAAACTCTTATTCAAGTATCCCTTTATGCTATGCAGAAATTCTATATCATTTCCAATCGGCAATATGTTATCCACATATAATATCGGAAATGCTACAGAGCTCCCACTCACTTTCTTGTAAATACAGGCTTCTCCAAAAGTCTGTACAAAACCAAATGCTTTGATCACACTATCAAAGCATTTATTCCAACTCCGAGAGGCTTGCACCAGTCCATTAATGGATCGCTGGAGCTTGCACACTTTGTTAGCTCCCTTTGGATCGACAAAACCTTCCGGTTGCATCATATACAACTCTTCTTCCAGAAATCCATTCAGGAATGCAGTTTTTACATCCATTTGCCAAATTTCATAATCATAAAATGCGGCAATTGCTAACATAATTCGGACAAACTTAAGCATCGCTACAGGTGAGAAGGTCTCATCATAGTCAATCCCTTGAACTTGTCGAAAACCTTTCGCAACAAGTCGAGCTTTATAGACAATAATATTACCGTCAGCGTCAGTCTTCTTCTTGAAGAGCCATTTATTCTCAATGGCTTGCCGATCAACGGGCAAGTCAACCAAAGTCCACACTTTGTTCTCAGACATGGATACCATCTCAGATTTCATGGCCTCAAGCCATTTTGCAGAATCTGGGCTCACCATCGCTTCTTCGTAGTTCGTAGGTTCGTCATGGTCTAGTAACATAACCTCCAGAACAGGACTACCGTACCACTCTGGTGCAGATCTTACACTGGTTGACCTACGAGGTTCAGTAACAAATTGATATGAAGTTTCATGATGATCATCATTAACTTCCTCACTAATTGGTATAGACATCACAGGAACCGGTTTCTGTGATGAACTACTTTCCAATAAGGGAGCAGGTATGGTTACCTCATCAAGTTCTACTTTCCTCCCACTCACTTCTTTCAAGAGAAACTCCTTCTCTAGAAAGGATCCATTATTAGCAATGAATGTCTTGCCTTCGGATATGTGATAGAAGGTGTACCCAACAGTCTCCTTTGGGTATCCTATGAATACACATTTCTCCGATTTGGGTTCGAGCTTATCAGGTTGAAGCTTTTTCACATAAGCATCGCAACCCCAAACTTTAAGAAACGACAACTTTCGTTTCTTGCCAAACCACAGCTCATAAGGCGTCATCTCAACTGATTTCGATGGTGCCCTATTTAACGTGAATGCGGCCGTCTCTAAAGCATAACCCCAAAATGATAGTGGTAAATCAATAAGAGACATCATAGATCGCACCATATCTAGTAAAGTACGATTACGACGTTCGGACACACCATTACACTGTGGAGTTCCGGGTGGCGTGAGTTGCGAAACTATTCCGCATTGTTTCAAATGTAAACCAAACTCGTAACTCAAATATTCTCCTCCATGATCAGATCGTAGAAACTTTATTTTCTTGTTACGATGATTTTCAACTTCACTCTGAAATTCTTTGAACTTTTCAAATGTTTGAGACTTATGTTTCATTAACTAGATATACCCATATCTTCTTAAATCATCCGTGAAGGTGAGAAAATAACGATACCCGCTGCAAGCCTCAATATTCATTGGTCCACATACATCAGTATGTATGATCTCCAATAAATCAGTTGCTCGCTCCATAGTTCCGGAGAACGATGTTTTAGTCATCTTGCCCATGAGGCACGGTTCGCAAGTACCAAGTGATTCATAATCAAGTGGTTCCAAAAGTCCATTAGTATGGAGTTTCTTCATGTGCTTTACACCGATATGACCTAAACGGCAGTGCCACAAATAAGTTGCACTATCATTATCAACTCTACATCTTTTGGCTTCAACATTATGAATATGTGTATCACTACTATCGAGATTCATCAAAAATAGACCACTCTTCAAGGGTGCATGACCATAAAAGATATTACTCATATAAATAGAACAACCATTACTCTCTGATTTAAATGAATAACCGTCTCGCATCAAACAAGATCCAGATATAAGGTTCATGCTCAACGCTGGCACCAAATAACAATTATTTAGGTCTAATACTAATCCCGAAGGTAGATGTAGAGGTAGCGTGCCGACAGCGATCACATCGACTTTGGAACCGTTTCCCACGCGCATCATCACCTCGTCCTTGGCCAGTGTTCGTTTAATCCGTAGTCCCTGTTTTGAGTTGCAAATATTAGCAACAGAACTAGTATCAAATACTCAGGTGCTACTGCGAGCTCTGGTAAGGTACACATCAATAACATGTATACCACATATACCTTTGTTCACCTTGCCATCCTTCTTATCCGCCAAATACTTGGGGTAGTTCTGCTTCCAGTGACCAGTTTGCTTGCAGTAGAAGCACTCAGTCTCAGGCTTAGGTCCAGACTTGGGTTTCTTCTCTTGGGCAGCAACTTGCTTGTTGTTCTTATTGAAGTTCCCCTTCTTCTTCCCTTTTCCCTTTTTCTTGAAACTGGTGGTCTTATTGACCATCAACACTTGATGCTCCTTCTTGATTTCTACCTCCGCAGCCTTTAGCATTGCGAAGAGCTCGGGAATCGTCTTATCCATCCCTTGCATGTTATAGTTCATCACGAAGCTTTTGTAGCTTGGTGGCAGTGATTGAAGAATTCTGTCAATGACGCTATCATCCGGAAGATTAACTCCCAGTTGAATCAAGTGATTGGAGTACCCAGACATCTTGAGTATATGCTCACTGACAGAACTATTCTCCTCCATCTTGCAGCTGTAGAACTTATTGGAGACTTCATATCTCTCAATACGGGCATTCTTTTGAAATATTAACTTCAACTCCTGGAACATCTCATATGCTCCATGACGTTCAAAACGTCGTTGAACTCCTGGTTCTAAGCCGTAAAGCATGACACACTGAACTATCGGGTAGTCATCAACAGGTGACTGCCAGGCATTCACAATGTCTGCAGTTGCTGGCACAGGTGGTACACCCAGCGGTGCTTCCAGGACGTAGCTCTTCTGTGCAGCAATGAGGATAACCCTTAAGTTACGGACCCAGTCCGTGTAATTGCTACCATCATCTTGTTGGGGAACGTAGTAATTTAGAAAATTTTCCTACGCACACGCAAGATCATGGTGATGTATAGCAACGAGAGGGGAGAGTGTTGTCTATGTACCCTCGTAGACCGGAAGCGGAAGCGTTTGCACAACGCGGTTGATGTAGTCGCAAGTCTTCACGGCTCGACCGATCAAGCACCGAAACTATGGCACCTCCGAGTTTTAGCACATGTTCAGCTCGATGATGATCCCCGGACTCCGATCCAGCAAAGTGTCGGGGATGAGTTCTGTCAGCACGACGGCATGGTGACAATCTTGATGTTTTACCGTCGTAGGGCTTCGCCTAAGCACCGCTACAATATTATCGAGGACTATGGTGGAGGGGGGCACCGCACACGGCTAAGAGATCAATGATCAACTGTTGTGTCTCTGGGGTGCCCCCTGCCCCCGTATATAAAGCAGTGGAGGAGGGGGCCGGCCAAGGAGGGTGGCGCGCCCTAAGGGGGAGTCCAACTCCCACAAGGAGTAGGACTCCCCTTTTTTCCTATTAGGAGTAGGAGAGGGAAGGAAGAGGATGGAGGGAGGAAGGAAAGGGTGGGGGCCCTCCCAATTCGGATTGGGCTTGGGGGGGGCGCGCCCCCTCCCTTGCTCCTTTCCCCTCCTTTCCACTAAGGCCCAATAAGGCCCATATACCTCCCGGGGGGTTCCGATAACCTCCCGGTGATCCGGTATTGTCCCAATCTCACCCGGAACCTTTCCGGTGTCCAAATATAGTCGTCCAATATATCGATATTTATGTCTCGATCATTTTGAGGCTCCTCGTCAAGTCCGTGATCACATCCGGGACTCCGAACAACCTTCGGTACATCAAAATATATAAACTCATAATGAAACTGTCATCGTAACGTTAAGCGTGCGGACCCTACGGGTTCGAGAACAATGTAGACATGACCGAGACACGTCTCCGGTCAATAACCAATAGCGGAAACTGGATGCTCATATTGGCTCCTACATATTCTACGAAGATCTTTATCGGTCAGACGCATAACAACATACGTTTGTTCCCTTTGTCATCGGTATGTTACTTGCCCGAGGTTCGATCGTCGGTATCTCAATACCTAGTTCTCGTTACCGGCAAGTCTCTTTAGTCGTTCTGTAATACATCATCTTTCAACTAACTTATTAGTTGCATTGCTTGCAAGGCTTAAGTGATGTGTATTACCGAGAGGGCCCAGAGATACCTCTCCGACAATCGGAGTGACAAATCCTAATCTCGAAATACGCCAACCCCACATGTACCTTTGGAGACACCTGTAGAGCACCTTTATAATCACCCAGTTACGTTGTGACGTTTGGTAGCACACAGCGTGTTCCTCCGGTAAACGGGAGTTGCATAATCTCATAGTCATAGGAACATGTATAAGTCATGAAGAAAGCAATAGCAACATACTATACGATCGGGTGCTAAGCTAATGGAATGGGTCATGTCAATCACATCATTCTCGTAATGATGTGATCCTGTTAATCAAATGACAACTCATGTCTATGGTTAGGAAACATAACCATCTTCGATTAAGGAGCTAGTCAAGTAGAGGCATACTAGTGACACTCTGTTTGTCTATGTATTCACACATGTATTATGTTTCCGGTTAATACAATTCTAGTATGAATAATAAACATTTATCATGATATAAGGAAATAAATAATAACTTTATTATTGCCTCTAGGGAATATTTCCTTCACTTCTTTCAACTTTGCTTTCTCAAGGAACGCGTTAAAATTCAACGGAACAATAGCACGGGCCATCTATCTACAATCAACATAGACAAGCAAGATACTATCAGGTACTAAGTTCATGATAAATTTAAGTTCAATTAATCATATTACTTAAAAACTCCCACTTAGATGGACATCTCTCTAATCCTCTAAGTGATCACGTGATCCATATCAACTAAACCATAACCGATCATCACGTGAAATGGAGTAGCTTTCAATGGTGAACATCACTATGTTGATCATATCTACTATATGATTCACGCTCGACCTTACGGTCTCAGTGTTCCGAGGCCATATATGCATATGCCAGGCTCGTCAAGTTTAACCTGAGTATTCTGTGTGTGCAAAACTGGCTTGCACCCGTTGTAGATGGACGTAGAGCTTATCACACCCGATCATCACGTGGTGTCTGGGCACGACGAACTTTGGCAACGGTGCATACTCAGGGAGAACACTTTCATCTTGAAATTTAGTGAGAGTTCATCTTATAATGCTACCGTCAATCAAAGCAAGATAAGATGCATAAAAGATAAACATCACATGCAATCAATATAAGTGATATGTTATGGCCATCATCATCTTGTGCTTGTGATCTCCATCTCCGAAGCACCGTCATGATCACCATTGCCACCGGTGCGACACCTTGATCTCCACCGTAACATCGTTGTCGTCTCGCCAATATTATGCTTCTACGACTAGCGCTACCGCTTTGTGATAAAGTAAAGCATTACAGGGCGATTGCATTGCATACAATAAAGCGACAACCATATGGCTCCTGCCAGTTGCCGACAACTCGGTTACAAAACATGATCATCTCATACAATAAAATTTAGCATCATGCTTTGACCATATCACATCACAACATGCCCTGCAAAAACAAGTTAGACGTCCTCTACTTTGTTGTTGCAAGTTTTATGTGGCTGCTACGGGCTGAGCAAGAACCATTCTTACCTACGCATCAAAACCACAACGATAGTTTGTCAAGTTGGTGTTGTTTTAACCTTCGCAAGGACCGGGCGTAGCCACACTCAGTTCAACTAAAGTTGGAGAAACTGACACCCGCCAGCCACCTGTGTGCAGAGCACGTCGGTAGAACCAGTCTCACATAAGCGTACGCGTAATGTCAGTCTGGGCCGCTTCATCCAACAATACCGCCGAACCAAAGTATGAAATGCTGGTAAGCAGTATGACTTATATTGCCCACAACTCACTTGTGTTCTACTCGTGCATATGACATCTAGGCATAAAACCAAGCTCGGATGCCACTGTTGGGTAACGTAGTAATTTAAAAAATTATCCTACGCACACGCAGGATCATGTTTATGCATAGCAATAAGAGTGGAGAGTGCTGTCCACGTACCCTCGTAGACCGGAAGCGGAAGCGTTAGCACAACGCGGTTGATGTTGTTGTACGTCTTCACGATCCGACCAATCAAGTACCGAACGCACGGCACCTCCGAGTTCAGCACACGTTCAACCCGATGACGTCCCTCAAACTCCGATCCAGCCAAGTGTTGAGGGAGAGTTTCATCAGCACGACGACGTGGTGACGATGATGATGTTCTACCGACGTAGGGCTTCGCCTAAGCACCGCTACAGTATTATCGAGGTGGACTATGGTGGAGGGGGGCACCGCACACGGCTAAAAGATTAAATAAATTGTTGTGTGTTTGGGGTGCCCCCTGCCCCCATATATAAAGGAGCAAGGGGGGAGGTGCGGCCGGCCAGGAGGTGGCACGCCAGGAGGAGTCCAACTCCCACCGGGAGTAGGACTCCCTCCCTTCCTTGTTGGATTAGGAGAAGGGGGAAAGAGGAGGGAGAGAGGAAGGAAAGGGGGGGGCGCCGGCCCCTCTCCTTGTCCTATTCGGACTAGAGGGGAAGGGACACGCGGCCCTGCCCTACCCGCCTCTCCTCTTCTCCACTAAGGCCCACTATGGCCCATTAATCCCCCAGGGGGTTCCGGTAACCCCTCGGTACTCCGGTAAAATCCCGATTTCACCCGGAACATTTCCGATATCCAAATATAGGATTCCAATATATCAATCTTCATGTCTTGACCATTTCGAGACTCCTCGTCATGTCCGTGATCAAATCTAGGACTCTAAACAACCTTCGGTACATCAAAACTCGTAAACTCATAATATAACCATTGTCGAAACTTTAAGCATGCGGACCCTACGGGTTCGAGAACTATGTAGACATGACCGAGACACGTCTCTAGTCAATAACCAATAGCGTAACCTGGATGCTCAGATTGGATCCCACATATTCTACGAAGATCTTTATCGGTCAGACCGCATAACAACATATGTTGTTCCCTTTGTCATCGGTATGTTACTTGCCCGAGATTCGATCGTTAGTATCTCAATACCTAGTTCAACCTCGTTACTGGTAAGTCTCTTTACTCGTTCTGTAATACATCATTCCGCAACTAACTCATTAGTTGCAATGCTTGCAAGGCTTAAGTGATGTGCATTACCGAGTGGGCCCAGAGATACCTCTCCGACAATCGGAGTGACAAATCCTAATCTCGAAATATGCCAACCCAACAAGTACCTTCGCAGACACCTATAGAGCACCTTTATAATCACCCAGTTACGTTGTGACGTTTGGTAGCACACAAAGTGTTCCTTCGGTAAACGGGAGTTGCATAATATCATAGTCGTAGGAACATGTATATGTCATGAAGAAAGCAATAGCAACATAATCTCGTTTATGTACCCAACAAAATTAAATGTTAGTTAGCATAATAAAACTACTTAACTAGGCAAGTTTAAATGAGGCCGAAACAACAAACAACAAGTCCGGAAAATCCTCATGTGCATATTTTGATTTGGTACTGTTCTGCCCTAAACCATATTTTAGAGTTGTTAAACATGCAAGATGAGTGCACCATGTTAAACTAGGAATTTTTCTCCCCCATATACATATAAAGTTTATTAGGTTTGGAGCTACGGTTATTTAGTTATGAAATAAATCATTTTAACATGGCATTTAAGCAAAATATAAGCAAACATCATTTTAAATTTTTTTAACATGGATGAAAGTTGGATATTATGAAACTAGACGAGATTCTAAGCGTTTTTCATATATAATGTTTTTACAAAAGATGCACGGTTGGTGAGTTATGATATGCATGGAACTTACGGGTTTTTCTGCAAAATCTGTAAAACTTGGGATAATTGGAAAAATTCGCGGCGCACAGGAAAAAAACAAATATGGGCCGAATCTGAGCTATCGGGCCGAACAGGATTATCCTTGAGGTGCTTCTCACCTCGTGGGCTCACGGCCCAGTCAGGGGCGAGGCTTGGCAGGCCGATTGAGGAGGAGTGCACTGGGCCTTGGGAGGCTCCGGCCCACGATGGTGCTGCAGGCGGGCGCTCGAGGTCAACGGGTTGAGGAGCTGCTGGAGAGAGGTCATGGCAGGGACGCCGACGGCGGTCCACGATGAGGCAGCGGCGTAGGCGAGCAGGGAATGCCAGGGGTCGACGGGGATGGATGGATCCGCCTATTTCTGGGCCGGATCTGGCCAACGGCGGCGTCGATGTGGAGCTCCGACGAGGGTTGACCAAGGCGGTGACGTCCTACAGCTGATGCGGCACGAGGATTAGAGAGGAACCAGGGAAAACGGGATGAGGACGAGGAGAGGCCAATCGTTGTTGACCTGCTGGTCGGAGAGGTGGTCGCGGCCTCCGGAGACCCTGGTCTCCGGCGAGCGACGGGGTGGAGGCGGAAGGTCGCGGGTGACGAAGCTCGGGGTTCCCACGTGGGAGGCTGGAGGTGCGGGCGCTCGACGCGCGCGGTGGGATGGCTCAGGCCCAGATCTGGCCCGGGGCGAGCCGGCTGCGGGCTTCCGCGGGCCGCGGCGGCGCTGGGGAGGCAGGGGGCGCGTGGCCTCCTCTGATTGGCTGGAGGGGGTCGGCTGGAGGCGGCGCGCCCACTGGCGGCTCTCCAAGTGTCACTGAGGAAGGTGGCCAGCGCGGGAAGCGATGAGGGTGGCGGCTGATGATTGAGGCGCGGAAAACAAGGTGGGAGGTTGGAGGAGGCCAAAAATGGAAGGGAGGGGGTTTATATAAGGAAGGGGTTAGGGTTTGGTGGGTTTGAGACCGATTTGAACCCTCCGATCGCAATCGAACGGTTCCGGTCTGAGGGGAGGTTTAGTGGGCTGGATTAGTCGGGTGTGAAGAGGGGTTGAGCTGAGAGGAAAGAGGGGGAATGCAGCCCGGCAACAGATTACGAAGACCGAAAACGTTAGACGATAGACCGGCTCTTATTGCCGCTATATTTATCCGTTGGGGCATTAAACGAACTCCGAATGCGTTGAAATTTGGCAGGCGGCCTACTGGCAACATAACAACACTGCATTCCAACTTTCAACCCATTCCGAGAACATTTGTGACCACTTATAAAAAAAATACTATTTCAAACATGTCGTGGGCGCGTGCGAGTGTGGTTGGGCTCAGAACGGACAACGGAGAGAACGGGGAGACCCGGACGAATGCAAGTTTTAAAAACATGATGATGCAATGCACATGATGACATGATGAAATGCAACACGCAAGCAAAATACATGGCAACGACAACGAACAACTGGGAGACACCTGGCGGATCAGTCTCGGGGCATCACAGCAGCGAGCCGCATCCTGGGTGCCACCGATCAAAGCTCACCAACGCGCCATGGCAGAACAAACACCAGGAAGATTCGAACACACGACTGCAGTCGAAAGTTGTCCGGAACCTGACGAAGAAATCAGCCGGTGGCGGACAGACTTCGACGAGCAAGTCACTTATTTGGATGCTGTGCGCAATGCCAAGAGCTTTGACAAGGTCGTCCGATGAGACGGGAGGCCGGTCACCGTTGATGGTTACCATTAGCACTTTGCCAGCAAACTGGTCATCAAGCACCGCCATGCCATTGTTGAGCGACAGTAGGCAGCGCCCGAAGGCAGGACGGACCTTAGGATCTCCGGCTCAGAGATCCGCGTTGACCGGCGAAATGATAGTGTGCTTGAGTATAGGGAGTACAAGAGGGGGATTTGGGGGAACTGGAGTAGGAATCGAGATTCCAGAGGTGGGGGAGGCGCGGTGTGATTGGGGATGAAAAGGTAGCATGAATTTCGAACACGCGCCAATATGCTCTCGCCGCGCAAGCTCACGAAAACACCGGTGGCGCCCACATGTCGGCCAAGAGTCCTTATTCTTTCTCTTTTTGAGAGCCTGTTCCTTTTTTAGGATCTTTTGAGAGCCTGGCCTGAGAGTCATAATTGACCTATTTGGCATTGCGTTACTACTCGGCCCACATTCAACGACACCTCACTGGCCCAAACGAGTGTACATCATCGAAAACACACTGAGCTTAAATTATAACTTGAAAAAAGGAGATATACTCTAAACACTAGAGAATGGTGATGCCCTCATTTAGCCCACCAGCAGTTCGAGACAATAAACAGTTCGAAACAACGATATATACAACATTCAAACACTGACTAGTGACTACTACTGACATAAACAACAAGACATGATAGTTCATAAGAAGTCTTGCTACACCACCAAAACGAACCCATCAGCAGCGCTCAGACTCTCGTGATCCAGACGAGAATGACATTCTAAATAGAGGCAACTATTACATAGTAAGAGTGACATAGATGAGGATGACCAAATGACAAGGAATAAGCATAACAAAAGAGAGAACTACTCATCCAGAACAAGCAGCAAAGACAACAAATCATTCGAAGAGGAATAATACTTGAATCATATAAAAAATTAAAATTTATATATATTTAAAATTGTATGAATATTTTTGAAATAACACTTGGATTCTTTCTAAAGTGACATGTAATTTTTTAACTCTTTTTAAATTTATGTTTGTTATACAGTCATAAATATACATATTACACTTTAGAAACATGAGACCTTTTTGGTTGGAGTGGTATCCGAGGCTGTTATATAACTTTTGGTCAGATGTTTCAATCACAGACCCAACACATTTTTTTATGTTGTTCCACCTAGTGTATATAAAGTGTATGGATCCCTACAACACAACAAGTGGGTGGCGATCGACTAGCTAGACACACCTACATGCTAGCAGCAGGTCACGTGTTCGAACTCTGACTAGACCAAAGTTTTAGGCCCCCTTTGGAGCCCTTTGGTTTGTAGGAATGAATTCATATTACTATGTAGGATAGGAATCAATCCTTCACATTTTAAAGAAAAGACATAAGCCTAGACTTAGTGAAAAAATTCCTACCCTATGCACCAAATGACATCTCTTTCTCTATAGGAATTGAGATGCATGTCATCTCATTTCTTGTGATTTTCATATTCCTATATTATTCATCCTATGAACCAAAGAGGCCTTAATTTTTATTCTACAAATGTGTGTTGTTTCTCTCCAAGGTCCTATTTGCAAGAAAAATAATAATTTTAGGGTTTATTTAAAAAAACTAGGCCACACGCCCTCTTTCCTACCATCCAGTCATTGACAGCGGGCTGCATGCCACGTTGCATGCCTTGTCAACGTATACAGATGAGATTTGAACTGTATTTGCACGTTCATGCCAAGTTATGAAACCAGTTCGATGTATTTTTCAAGTTCAAGCACTAAAGTGAATACCCGTGACCAGTTTAAGCACCACCATTGTACTTATGGTCTCATTCATTTCATCAGCCGTTGGATATTTGCCGCGTCGCGATTTGCGTTTTGTCGAGTTGGTGAAAGTTAATCGCATGGAGGTACCATAATTGGCGCAATACGTGTGATTGGGTGATAATTAACTTGATTTTGCTGAAAACTCAAACTTTTGCATCTAGTAGAAGAATTGTTAAAATTCACTAGAGCCTGATAAAATTCTGAATTTTTTAGAAAAGATTGATATACAAATTTTATCTGTTGTCCTATTTTTTCAGAATTTCTAGTGTTACAGACGTTTGGCTAAAGTCCATATTACTACAGACTGTTCTGTTTTCGACAGATTCTATTTTCATTGTGTTGTTTGCTTATTTTGATAAATCTATGGGTAGTATCGGGGGGGGGGGGGGCTATGAACCATTTAAAAGTTATAATGTAGTAGATATAACACCAATATAAAACTGGAATGAGTTTACAATAGTACTTAAAAATGGTTATTTTCTGTTGAGTTTTGTGTTGTGAAGTTTTCATGTTTTTGGTGAAGTTTCGATGGACTACGAAATAACGGTGGAAAGATCCTAAGCTTGGGGATGCCCAAGGCACCCCAAGGTAACATTCAAGGACAAACACACATCTAAGCTTGGGGATGCCCCAGATGGCATCCCCCTTTTTTGTCTTTAATCCATCGGTAAAATTACTTGAGGCTATATTTTTATTCACCACATGATATGTGTTTTGCTGGGAGCATCTTGTATTATATGAGTCTTTGCTTTTTAGTTTTCCACGATCATCCTAGCTGTACACACCTTTTGATAGGGACACACATTAATCGTGAATTTATTAGAATACTCTATGTGCTTCACTTATATCTTTTGAGCTAGGCAGTTGCTCTTCACTTATATCTTCTTAGAGCACAGCGGTGGTTTTATTTTGAAGAAATAGATGAAATATCATGCTTCACTTATATTATTTTGAGAGTCTTGGAAATAGTATGGCAATTTTCTTAGGTTATGAATTTCGTCCTAATATGATGGGTATTCAAGAGGGATATAATAAAAACTTTCTTGAAGATCATTGAATATATGAGAAGTTTGATTCCTTGCATTTTTTGAGATATAAAGATAGTGATATTAGAGTCATGCTAGTGAGTAATTGTGGATTAGTAAGAATATGTGTGTTAAGGTTTGTGATTCCCGAAGCATGCACGTATGGTCTCTAGTTATGCGATGAAGTAGGAGCATGATTTATTTTTGATTGTCTTCCTTATGAGTGCGGTCGGGGACGGGCGATGGTCTTTTCCTACCAATCTATCCCCCTAGGAGCATGCGTATTAGTACTTTGTTTTGGTGGCTAATATACTTTTGCAATAAGTACGTGAGTTCTTTATGACTAATGTTGAGTCCATGGATTATATGCACTCTCACCCTTCCACCATTGCTAGCCTCTTTGGTGCCGTGCATTGCCCTTTCTCACGTTGAGAGTTGGTGCAAACTTCATCAGTGCATCCAAATCCTGTGATATGATACACTCTTTCACACATAAGCCACCTTATATCTTCCTCAAAACAGCAACCATACCTACCTATTATGGCATTTCCATGGCCATTCCAAAATATATTGCCATGCAACTTCTACTGTTCCGTTTTACTATGACACATACCGTGGTGTCGTTTTTTGTGCAGAAATAAAAGTACTCGGAATGGGCTAAAAATTTACGATGATTTTTATGGACCAAAAGAGACCCCTGAAGCACCGGAGCTGGGCCAAGAAGTGACCGAGGAGGCCACAAGCCTAGGGGCGCCCATCCCCTACGGCGTACCCTCGGCTTGTGGGCCCCTCGGGCACCCCTTGACGTGAGACCAACGCAAAGAGTTCTTATAAGTACCAAAACGCCCCAAAAGAACCCAAGATGAGAAGTTCGACCGCCGCAAGCCTCTGTAGCCACGAAAAACCAATCGGGACCCCATTTAGGCACCCTGATGGATGGGGAAATCATCAACGGAGGCCATCTTCATCATCACGGCGGCCACCATGATGAGGAGTGAGTAGTTCACTCTCGGGGCTGAGGGTATGTACTAGTAGCTATGTGTTTGATATCCCTCTCTCGTGTTCTTGATTTGGCATGATCTTGATGTACCGCAAGCTTTGTTACTATAGTTGGATCATATGGTGTTTCTCCCTCTCTATCTTCTTGTGATTTATTGAGTTTTACCTTTGAGGTTTCACTATTATCGGATTGAATACTTTTATGGATTTGAGAACACGTGATGTATGTCTTGCGTGGGATACCCGTGGTGAAAATGGGGTGTTCTATTGATTCAGTTGATGTATGTTTTGGCACTCAACTCATGGATCCCCAAGGTGACATTGGGGTAATCTATGCATAGGGGTTGATGCACGTTTTCATCCTTGTTTCTCCGGTAGAAATCTTGGGGCACTCTTTGAGGTTCTTTGTGTTGGATTGAATATTATGAATCTGAAGTTGATTGATGCATATCGTATAATTGACCCACGAATACTTGTGGTGACATTGGAGTGTTGGCGAACGTAGTAATTTCAAAAAATTTCCTACGCACACGCAACGAGAGGGGAGAGTGTGATCTACGTACCCTTGTAGATCGACAACGGAAGCGTTTGGTTGATGTAGTCGTACGTCTCCACGGCCCGACCGATCAAGCACCAAAACTACGGCACCTCCGAGTTCTAGCACACGTTCAGCTCAATGACGATCCCCGGACTCCGATCCAGCAAAGTGTCGGGGAAGAGTTCCGTCAGCACGACGGCGTGGTGACGATCTTGATGCACTACCGTCGCAGGGCTTCGCCTAAGCACCGCTACAATATTATCGAGGACTATGGTGGAGGGGGCACCGCACACGGCTAAGAGATCAATGATCAACTGTTGTGTCTCTGGGGTGCCCCGTGCCCCCGTATATAAAGCAGTGGAGGAGGGGGCCGGCCAAGGAGGAGGAGTGGATCTACATACCCTTGTGTCTAGGGGTGCCCCCCTGCCCCCGTATATAAAGGAGCAAGGGGAGGAGGCCGGCCGGCCCCTATAGGCACGCCAGGAGGAGTCCTCCTCCTAGTAGGAGTAGGACTCCTACTAGGAGGGGGAAAGAAGTGGGGAGGGAGAGGAAAAGGGGGGGCGCCGCCCCCCTCTCCTAGTCCAATTCGGACCATGGGGGAGGAGGCGCGCAGCCCACCTCTGGCTGCCCCTCTCTCTCCACTATGGCCCATATGGCCCATTACTTCTCCCGGGGGGGTTCCGGTAACCCTCCGGCTCTCCGGTTTTCTCCGAAATCACCCGGAACACTTCCGGTGTCCGAATATAGCTTTCCAATATATCAATCTTTATGTCTCGACCATTTCGAGACTCCTCGTCATGTCCGTGATCACATCCGGGACTCCGAACTAACTTCGGTACATCAAAACTCATAAACTCATAATATAACTGTCATCGAAACCTTAAGCGTGCGGACCCTACGGGTTCGATAACAATGTAGACATGACCGAGACACGTCTCCGGTCAATAACCAATAGCGGAACCTGGATGCTCATATTGGCTCCTACATATTCTACGAAGATCTTTATCGGTCAGACCGCATAACAACATACGTTGTTCCCTTTGTCATCGGTATGTTACTTACCCGAGATTCGATCGTCGGTATCTCAATACCTAGTTCAATCTCGTTACCGGCAAGTCTCTTTACTCGTTCCATAATACATCATCTCGCAACTAACTCATTAGTCGCAATGCTTGCAAGGCTTATGTGATGTGTATTACCGAGAGGGCCCAGAGATACCTCTCCGACAATCGGAGTGACAAATCCTAATCTCGAAATACGCCAACCCAACATGTACCTTTGGAGACACCTATAGAGCACCTTTATAATCACCCATTTACGTTGTGACTTTGGTAGCACACAAAGTGTTCCTTCGGCAAACGGGAGTGGCATAATCTCATAGTCATAGGAACATGTATAAGTCATGAAGAAAGCAATAGCAACATACTAAACGATCGGGTGCTAAGCTAATGGAATGGGCCATGTCAATCAGATCATTCACCTAATGATGTGATCCCGTTAATCAAATAACAACTCTTTGTTCATGGTTAGGAAACATAACCATCTTTGATTAACGAGCTAGTCAAGTAGAGGCATACTAGTGACACTCTGTTTGTCTATGTATTCACACATGTATTATGTTTCTGGTTAATACAATTCTAGCATGAATAATAAACATTTATCATGATATAAGGAAATAAATAATTTTTATTATTGCCTCTAGGGCATATTTCCTTCAGTCTCCCACTTGCACTAGAGTCAATAATCTAGTTCACATCGCCATGTGATTTAATAGTTCACATCACCATGTGATTAACACCCATAGTCCACATCGATATGTGACCAACACCCAAAGGGTTTACTAGAGTCAGTAATCTAGTTCACATCGCTATGTGATTAACACCCAAAGAGTACTAAGGTGTGATCGTGTTTTGCTTGTGATATAATTTTAGTCACCGGGTCTGTTATATTCAGATCCGTAAGTATTTTGCAAATATTTATGTCAACAATGCTCTGCACGGAGCTACTCTAGCTAATTGCTCCCACTTTCAAGATGTATCTAGATTGAGACTTAGATTCATCTAGATTAGTGTCAAAACTTGCATCGGCGTAACCCTTTACGACGAACCTTTTTTCACTTCCATAATCGAGAAACATATCCTTATTCCACTAAGGATAATTTTGACCGCTGTCCGGTGATCTACTCCTAGATCACTATTGTACTCCCTTGCCAAACTCAGTGTTAGGGTATACAATAGATCTGGTACACAGCATGGCATACTTTATAGAACCTATGACCAAGGCATAGGGAATGACATTCATTCTCTTTCTATCTTCTGTCGTGGTCGGGCTTTGAGTCTTACTCAATTTCACACCTTGTAACATAGGCAAGAAACTCTTTCTTTGACTGTTCCATTTTGAACTACTTCAAAATCTTGTCAAGGTATGTATTTATTGAAAAACCTTATCAAGCGCCTTGATCTATCTCTATAGATCTTGATTCTCAATATGTAAGCAACTTCACCGAGGTCTTTCTTTGGAAAATTCCTTTCAAACACTCCTTTATGCTTTGCAGAATAATTCTACATTATTTCCGATTAACAATATGTCATACACATATACTTATCAGAAATGCTGTAGTGCTCCCACTCACTTTATTGTAAATACAGGCTTCACCGCAAGTCTGTATAAAACTATATGCTTTGATCAACTTATCAAAGCGTATATTCCAACTCCGAGATGCTTGCACCAGTCCATAGATGGATCGCTGGAGCTTGCATATTTTGTTAGCACCTTTAGGATTGACAAAGCCTTCTAGTTGCATCATATACAACTATTCTTTAAATCCATTAAGGAATGTAGTTTTGTTTATCCATTTGCCAGATTTCATAAAAATGCAGCAATTGCTAACATGATTTGGACAGACTTAAGCATCGCTACGAGTGAGAAATTTTCATCATAGTCAACACCTTGAACTTTGTCAAAAACCTTTTTCGACAAGTCTAGCTTTGTAGATAGTAACACTACTATCAGCGTCTGTCTTCCTCTTGAAGATCCATTTAATTTCAATGGCTTGCTGAACAACGGGCAAGTCAACCAAAGTCCATAATTTGTTCTCATACATGGATCCTATCTCAGATTTCATGGCTTCAAGCCATTTTGCGGAATCTGGGCTCACCATCGCTTCTTCATAGTTCGTAGGTTCATCATGATCTAGTAGCATGACTTCCAGAACAGGATTACCGTACCACTCTGGTGCGGATCTCACTCTGGTTTACCTACGAGATTCGGTAGTAACTTGATCTGAAGTTACATGATCATCATCATTAGCTTCCTCACTAATTGTAGTAGTCACAAGAACAGATTTTTGTGATGAACTATTTTCCAATAAGGGAGAAGGTACAATTACCTTATCAAGTTTTCTACTTTCCTCCCACTCACTTCTTTCAAGAGAAACTCCTTCTCCAGAAAGTTTCCGAACCTAGCAACAAAAGTCTTGCCTTCGGATCTGTGATAGAAGGTGTATCCAATAGTCTCCTTTGGATATCCTATGAAGACACATTTCTCCGATTTGGGTTCGAGCTTATCAGGTTGAAGCTTTTTCACATAAGCATCGCAGCCCCAAACTTTCAGAAATGACAACTTTGGTTTCTTGCCAAACCACAGTTCATAAGGCGTCGTCTCAACGGATTTTGATGGTGCCCTATTTAACGTGAATGCAGCTGTCTCTAGAGAGTATCCCCAAAACGATAGCGGTAAATCAGTAAGAGACATCATAGATTGCACCATATCTAGTAAAGTACGATTACGACGTTCGGACACACCATTGCGCTGTGGTGTTTCGGGTGGCGTGAGTAGTGAAACTATTTCACATTGTTTTTAATTGAAGGCCAAACTCGTAACTCAAATGCTCTTCTCCACGATTAGATCGTAGAAACTTTATTTTCTTGTTACGATGATTTTTCACTTCACTCTGAAATTCTTTGAACTTTTCAAATATTTCAGACTTATGTTTCATCAAGTAGATATACTCATATTTGCTCAAATCATCTGTGAAGATCAGAAAATAATGATACTTGTCGCGAGCCTCAATATTCATCGGATCACATACATCAGTATGTATTATTTCCAATAAGTCAGTTGCTCGCTCCATTGTTCCGGAGAACGGAGTCTTAGTCATCTTGCCCATAAGGCATGGTTCGCAAGCATCAAGTGATTCATAATCAAGTGATTCCCAAAATCCCATCAGCATGGAGTTTCTTCATGCGCTTTACACCAATATGACCTAAACGGTAGTGCTACAAATAAGTTGCACTATCATTATTAACTTTGCATCTTTTGGTTTCAATATTATGATTATGTGTATCACTACGATCGAGATCCAATGAACTATTTTCATTGGGTGTGTAACCATATAAGGTTTTATTCATGTAAACAGAACAACAATTTATTCTCTTACTTAAATGAATAATCGTATTACAATAAACATGATCAAATCATATTCATGCTTAACGCAAACACCAAATAACACTTATTCAGGTTCAACACTAATCCCGAAAGTATAGGGAGTGTGCGATGATGATCATATCAATCTTGGAACCACTTCCAACACACATCGTCACTTCACCCTTAACTAGTCTCTGTTTATTCTGCAACTCCCGTTTCGAGTTACTAATCTTAGCAAATGAACTAGTATCAAATACTGAGGGGTTGCTATAAACACTAGTAAAGTACACATCAATAACATGTATATCAAATATACTTATGTTCACTTTGCCATCCTTCTTATCTGCCAATCACTTGGGGTAGTTCCGCTTCCAGTGACCAGTCCCTTTGCAGTAGAAACACTTAGTCTCAGGCTTAGGACCAGACTTGGGCTTCTTCACTTGAGCAGCAACTTGCTTGTTGTTCTTCTTGAAGTTCCCGTTCTTCCCTCTGCCCTTTTCTTGAAACTAGTGGTCTTGTCTACCATCAACACTTGATGTTTTTCTCGATTTCTACCTTCGTCAATTTCCGCATTACGAAGAGCTTGGGAATCGTTTCCGTTATCCCTTGCATATCATAGTTCATCACGAAGTTCTACTAACTTGGTGATGGTGACTAGAGAATTTTGTCAATCACTATCTTATCTGGAAGATTAACTCCCACTTGATTCAAGCGATTGTAGTACTCACACAATCTGGGGACATGCTCACTAGTTGAGCGATTTTCCTCCATCTTTTAGCTATAGAACTTGTTGGAGACTTCATATCTCTCAACTCGGGTATTTGCTTGAAATATTAACTTCAACTCCTGGAACATCTCATATGCTCCATGACGTTCAAAACGTCTTTGAAGTCCCGATTCTAAGCCATTAAGCATGGTGCACTAAACTATCAAGTAGTCATCATATTGAGCTAGCCAAACGTTCACAATGTCTGCATCTGCTCCTGCAATAGGTCCGTCACCTAGCGGTGCATCAAGGACATAATTATTCTGTGCGGCAATGAGGATAAACCTCAGATCACGGATCCAATCCGCATCATTGCTACTAACATCTTTCAACACAATTTTCTCTAGTAACATATCAAAATAAACACAGGGAAGCAACAACGCGAGCTATTGATCTACAACATAATTTGCAAAATACTACTAGGACTAAGTTCATGATAAATTAAGTTCAATTAATCATATTACTTAAGAACTCCCACTTAGATAGACATCCCTCTAATCCTCTAAGTGATCACGTGATCCAAATCAACTAAACCATGTCCGATCATCACGTGAGATGGAGTAGTTTCAATGGTGAACATCACTATGTTGATCATATCTACTATATGATTCACGCTCGACCTTTCGATCTCCGTGTTCCGAGGCCATATCTGTATATGCTTGGCTCGTCAAGTATAACCTGAGTATTCCGCGTGTGCAACTGTTTTGCACCCGTTGTATTTGAACGTAGAGCCTATCACACCCGATCATCACGTGGTGTCTCAGCACGAAGAACTTTCGCAACGGTGCATACCCAGGGAGAACACTTCTTGATAATTAGTGAGAGATCATCTTATAATGCTACCGTCAATCAAAGCAAGATAAGATGCATAAAAGATAAACATCACATGCAATCAATATAAGTGATATGATATGGCCATCATCATCTTGTGCTTGTGATCTCCATCTTCGAAGCACCGCCGTGATCACCATCGTCACCGGCGCGACACCTTGATCTCCATCGTAGCATCGTTGTCGTCTTGCCAGTCTTATGCTTCCACGACTATCGCTACCGCTTAGTGATAAAGTAAAGCATTACAGCACGATTGCATTGCATACAATAAAGCGACAACCATATGGCTCCTGCCAGTTGCCGATAACTCGGTTACAAAACATGATCATCTCATACAATAAAATTCAGCATCATGTCTTGACCATATCACATCACAACATGCCCTGCAAAAACAAGTTAGACGTCCTCTACTTTGTTGTTGCAAGTTTTACGTGGCTGCTATGGGCTTAAGCAAGAACCAATCTTACCTACGCATCAAAACCACAACGATAGTTTGTCAAGTTGGTGCTGTTTTAACCTTCGCAAGGACCGGGCGTAGCCACACTCGGTTCAACTAAAGTTGGAGAAACTGTCACCCGCAAGCCACCTATGTGCAAAGCACGTCGGGAGAACCGGTCTCACGTAAGCGTACGCGTAATGTCGGTCCGGGCCGCTTCGTCCAACAATACCGCCGAACCAAAGTATGACATGCTGGTAAGCAGTATGACTTATATCACCCACAACTCACTTGTGTTCTACTCGTGCATATAACATCAACATATAAAACCTAGGCTTGGATGCCACTTTTGGGGAACGTAGTAATTTCAAAAAAATTCCTACGCACACGCAAGATCATGGTGATGCATAGCAACGAGAGGGGAGAGTGTGATCTACGTACCCTTGTAGATCGACAACGGAAGCGTTTGGTTGATGTAGTCGTACGTCTCCACGGCCCGACCGATCAAGCACCGAAACTATGGCACCTCCGAGTTCTAGCACACGTTCAGCTTGATGACGATCCTCGGACTCCGATCCAGCAAAGTGTCGGGGAAGAGTTCCGTCAGCACGAGAGCATGGTGACGATCTTGATGCACTACCGTCGCAGGGCTTCGCCTAAGCACCGCTACAATATTATCGAGGACTATGGTGGAGGGGGGCACCACACACGGCTAAGAATATGATCACACGAATCAACTTGTGTCTAGGGGTGCCCCCCTGCCCCCGTATATAAAGGAGCAAGGGGAGGAGGCCGGCCGGCCCCTATAGGCGCGCCAGGAGGAGTCCTCCTCCTAGTAGGAGTAGGACTCCTACTAGGAGGGGGAAAGAAGTGGGGAGGGAGAGGGAAAGGGGGGGCGCCGCCCCCCTCTCCTAGTCCAATTCAGACCAGGGGGAGGAGGCGCGCAGCCCACCTCTAGCTGCCCCTCTCTCTCTCCACTAAGGCCCATATGGCCCATTACTTCTCCCGGGGGGGTTCCGGTAACCCTCCGGCTCTCCGGTTTTCTCCGAAATCACCCGAAACACTTCCGGTGTCCGAATATAGCCGTCCAATATATCAATCTTTATGTCTCGACCATTTCGAGACTCCTCGTCATGTCCGTGATCACATCCGGGACTCCGAACTAACTTCGGTACATCAAAACTCATAAACTCATAATATAACTGTCATCGAAACCTTAAGCGTGCGGACCCTACGGGTTCGAAAACAATGTAGACATGACCGAGACACGTCTCCGGGCAATAACCAATAGCGGAACCTAGATGCTCATATTGGCTCCTACATATTCTACGAAGATCTTTATCGGTCAAACCGCATAACAACATACGTTGTTCCCTTTGTCATCGGTATGTTACTTGCCCGAGATTCGATCGTCGGTATCTCAATACCTAGTTCAATCTCGTTACCGGCAAGTCTCTTTACTCGTTCCGTAATACATCATCTCGCAACTAACTCATTAGTCGCAGTGCTTGCAAGGCTTATGTGATGTGTATTACCGAGAGGGCCTAGAGATCGGGTGCTAAGCTAATGGAATGGGTCATGTCAATCAGATCATTCACCTATTGATGTGATCCCGTTAATCAAATAACAACTCTTTGTTCATGGTTAGGAAACATAACCATCTTTGATTAACGATCTAGTCAAGTAGAGGCATACTAGTGACACTCTGTTTGTCTATGTATTCACACATGTATTATGTTTCCGGTTAATACAATTCTAGCATGAATAATAAACATTTATCATGATATAAGGAAATAAATAATTTTTATTATTGCCTCTAGGGCATATTTCCTTCATGGAGTGCCTAGGTGACATTAGGGTTGATTGATGTCTATCATATGGTGTTATTTTAGTATGAACTCTAGGGCTGTTTGTGACACTTATAGGAATAGCTCAAAATATTGATCAGAAAGAATAACTTTGAGGTGGTTTCGTACCCTACAAGCAATTTCATCTTATGTTCTCCATGATAGGAACTTTGTAGTGACTCTTTGTCACACATTGAGGGATTGCCATATGATTTAATTATGTTATCATTGTTGAGAGACTTTGCACTAGTGAAAGTATGAACCCCAGGCCTGGTTTTCAAGCATTGCAATACCGTTTTTGCTCACTTTTACTACTTTCTACCTTGCTGTTTTTATTTTTTTTCAGATTACAAAAACCTATATCTACCATCCATATTACACTTGTATCATCATCTCTTCACCAAACTAGTGCACCTATACAATTTACCATTGTATTGGGTGTGTCGGGGACACAAGAGACTCTTTGTTATTTGGTTGCAGGGTTGTTTGAGAGAGATCATCTTCATCCTACACCTCCCATGGATTGATAAACCTTAGGTCATCCACTTGAGGGAAAATTGCTACTGTCCTACAAAACTCTGCGCTTGGAGGCCCAACAATAGTCTACAAGAATAAGTTGCATAGTAGACATCAAGCTCTTTTCTGGCTCTGTTGCTGGGGAGGTGAATGCTTGAAGGTACATCTATAGATCTTGCAATTGAATCTTTTAGTTTCTTGTTTTATCACCAGTTTAGTCTATAAAAAACTACAAAATAATGGAATTGAGGTTGACTCATATGCTTAATATTTATAATGTCTTTTGTGAATATGATGGAAAGGAAAATTGTGCTCAATTGATAGAAGAAGATTTCAATAAAATGTTTGGCATAAAATCTTTGAGTGATGAGCATGATTGCAATGTTGTTAGTATGAATTGTTTCAATATCCATGATGCTAATGATATGCAAAGCCATATGCATGGGGATGGTATGTTTGATGAAGATGATATTTTTAGTCCCCCAAGTTTTGATGAGAAAATGTATTATGTGTTGGGTAACGTAGTAATTTCAAAAAAATTCCTACGGACACGCAGGATCATGGTGATGCATAGCAACGAGAGGGGAGAGTGTTGTCCACGTACCCTCATAGACCGAAAGCAGAAGCGTTAGCACAACACGGTTGATGTAGTCGTATGTCTTCACGATCCGACCGATCAAGTACCGAACGCACGACACCTCCGAGTTCAGCACACGTTCAGCCCGATGATGTCCCTCGAACTTCGATCCAGCCGAGTGTTGAGGGAGAGTTTCGTCAGCACGACGGCGTGGTGACGATGATGATGTTCTACCGACGTAGGGCTTCGCCTAAGCACCTCTACAGTATTATTGAGGTGGACTATGGTGGAGGGGGGCATCGCACACGGCTAAAAGATCAAATCAATTGTTGTGTCTTTGGGGTGCCCCCTGCCCCCGTATATAAAGGAGCAAGGGGGGAGGTGCGCCCGTCCAGGAGGTGGCACGCCAGGAGGAGGAGAGGCGCGTGACCCTGCCCTACCCGCCTCTCCTCTTCTCCAATAAGGCCCACTACGGCCCATTAAGCCCTCGGGGGGTTCCGGTAACCCCTCGGCACTCCTGTAAAATCCCGATTTCTCCTGGAACATTTCCGATATCCAAATATAGGCTTCCAATATATCAATCTTCATGTCTCGACCATTTCCAGACTCCTCGTCATGTCCCTGATCACATCCGGGACTCCGAACAACCTTCGGTACATCAAAACTCATAAACTCATAATATAACCGTCATCGAAACTTTAAGCGTGCAGACCCTACGGGTTCGAGAATTATGTAGACATGACAGAGACACGTCTCCGGTCAATAACCAATAGCGGAACTTGGATGCTCATATTGGCTCCCACATATCCTACGAAGATCTTTATCAGTCGGACCGCATAACAACATATGTTGTTCCCTTTGTCATCGGTATGTTACTTGCCCGAGATTCGATCGTCGGTATCTCAATACCTAGTTCAATCTCATTACCGGTAAGTCTCTTTACTTGTTCCGTAATACATCAATCCGCAACTAACTCATTAGTTTCAATGCTTGCAAGGCTTAAGTGATGTGCATTACCGAGTGGGCCCAGAGATACCTCTTCGACAATCGGAGTGACAAATCCTAATCTCGAAATACGCCAACCCAACAAGTACCTTCAGAGACACCTGTAGAGCACCTTTATAATTACTCAGTTACATTGTGATGTTTGGTAGCACACAAAGTGTTCCTCCGGTAAACGGGAGTTGCATAATCTCATAGTCATAGGAACATGTATAAGTCATGAAGAAAGCAATAGCAACATACTAAACGATCGAGTGCTAAGCTAACGGAATGGGTCAAGTCAATCACATCATTCTCCTAATGATATGATCACGTTAATCAAATGACAACTCATGTCTATGGCTACGAAACATAACCTTCTTTGATCAACGAGCTAGTCAAGTAGAGGCATACTAGTGACACTCTGTTTGTCTATGTATTCTCACAAGTATTATGTTTGCGGTTAATACAATTCTAGCATGAATAATAAACATTTATCATGATATAAGGAAATAAATAATAACTTTATTATTGCCCCTAGGGCATATTTCCTTCAGTATCCCACTTGCACTAGAGTCAATAATCTAGATTATAAAGTAATGATTCTAACACCCATGGAGTCTTGGTGTTGATCATGTTTTTCTCGTGGAAGAGGCTTAGTCAACGGGTCTGCAACATTCAGATCCGTATGTATGTTGCAAATTTCTATGTCTCCCACCTGGACTAGATCCTGGATGGAATTGAAGCTTCTCTTGATGTGCTTGGTTCTCTTGTGAAATCTGGATCCCTTCGCCAAGGCAATTGCTCCAGTATTGTCACAAAAGATTTGCATTAGACCCGATGCACTAGGTATGACACCTAGATCGGATATGATCTCCTTCATCCAGACTCCTTCATTTGGTGCTTCCGAAGTAGCTATGTACTCCGCTTCACACGTAGATCCCGCTATGGCACTTTGTTTAGAACTGCACCAACTGACAGCTCCACCGTTCAATGTAAACACGTATCCGGTTTGCGATTTAGAATCGTCCAGATCAGTGTCAAAGCTTGCATCAACGTAACCATTTACAATGAGCTCTTTGTCACTTCCATTAACGAGAAACATATCCTTAGTCCTTTTCAGGTATTTCAGGATGTTCTTGACCGCTTTCCAGTGATCCACTGCTGGATTACTTTGGTACCTCCCTGCTAGACTTACAGCAAGGCACACATCAGGTCTGGTACACAACATTGCATACATGATAGAGCCTATGGCTGAAGCATAGTGAACATCTTTCATCTTCTCTCTATCTTCTGAAGTGGTCGGGCATTGAGTCTTACTCAACTTCACACCTTGTAACACAGGCAAGAACCCTTTCTTTGCTTGATCCATTTTGAACTTCTTCAAAACTTTGTCAAGGTATGTGCATTGTGAATGTCCAATTAAGCGTCTTGATCTATCTCTTGATGCCCAATATATAAGCAGCTTCACCGATGTATTTCATTGGAAAACTCTTATTCAAGTATCCCTTTATGCTATGCAGAAATTCTATATCATTTCCAATCAGCAATATGTCATCCACATATAATATCGGAAATACTACAGAGCTCCCACTCACTTTCTTGTAAATACAGGCTTCTCCAAAAGTCTGTACAAAACCAAATGCTTTGATCACACTATCAAAGCATTTATTCCAACTCCGAGAGGCTTGCACCAGTCCATAAATGGATCGCTGGAGCTTGCACACTTTGTTAGCTCCCTTTGGATCGACAAAACCTTCCGGTTGCATCATATACAACTCTTCTTCCAGAATCCATTCAGGAATGCAGTTTTTACATCCATTTGCCAAATTTCATAATCATAAAATGCGGCAATTGCTAACATGATTCGGACAGACTTAAGCATCGCTACAGGTGAGAAGGTCTGATCGTAGTCAATCCCTTGAACTTGTCGAAAACCTTTCGCAACAAGTCGAGCTTTATAGACAATAATATTACCGTCAGCGTCAGTCTTCTTCTTGAAGATCCATTTATTCTCAATGGCTTGCCGATCAACGGGCAAGTCAACCAAAGTCCACACTTTGTTCTCAGACATGGATACCATCTCAGATTTCATGGCCTCAAGCCATTTTGCAGAATCTGGGCTCACCATCGCTTTTTCGTAGTTCGTAGGTTCGTCATGGTCTAGTAACATAACCTCCAGAACAGGACTACCGTACCACTCTGGTGCAGATCTTACACTGGTTGACCTACGAGGTTCAATAACAAATTGATCTGAGTTTCATGATGATCATCATTAACTTCCTCACTAATTGGTATAGACATCACAGGAACCGGTTTCTGTGATGAACTACTTCCCAATAAGGGAGCAGGTATGGTTACCTCATCAAGTTCTACTTTCCTCCCGCTCACTTCTTTCGAGAGAAACTCCTTCTCTAGAAAGGATCCATTATTAGCAACGAATGTCTTGCCTTCGGATCTGTGATAGAAGGTGTACCCAATAGTCTCCTTTGGGTATCCTATGAATACACATTTCTCCGATTTGGGTTCGAGCTTATCAGGTTGAAGATTTTTCACATAAGCATCGCAACCCCAAACTTTAAGAAACGACAACTTTCGTTTCCTGCCAAACCACAGCTCATAAGGCGTCATCTCAACGGATTTCGATGGTGCCCTATTTAACGTGAATGCGGCCGTCTCTAAAGCATAACCCCAAAATGATAGCGGCAAATCAATAAGAGACATCATAGATCAATTACGATGTTCGGACACACCATTACGCTGTGGTGTTCCGGGTGGCATGAGTTGCGAAACTATTCCGCATTGTTTCAAATGTAAACCAAACTTGTAACTCAAATATTCTCCTCCATGATCAGATCATAGAAACTTTATTTTCTTGTTACGATGATTTTCAACTTCACTCTGAAATTCTTTGAACTTTTCAAATGTTTGAGACTTATGTTTCATTAAGTAGATATACCCATATCTGCTTAAATCATCTGTGAAGGTGAGAAAATAACGATACCCGCTGCGAGCCTCAATATTCATTGGTCCACATACATCAGTATGTATGATCTCCAATAAATCAGTTGCTCGCTCCATAGTTCTGGAGAACGACGTTTTAGTCATCTTGCCCATGAGGCACGGTTCGCAAGTACCAAGTGATTCATAATCAAGTGGTTCCAAAAGTCCATCAGTATGGAGTTTCTTCATGCGCTTTACACCGATATGACCTAAACGGCAGTGCCACAAATAAGTTGCACTATCATTATCAACTCTACATCTTTTGGCTTCAACATTATGAATATGTGTATCACTACTATCGAGATTCATCAAAAATAGACCACTCTTCAAGGGTGCATGACCATAAAAGATATTACTCATATAAATAGAACAACCATTATTCTCTGATTTAAATGAATAACCGTCTCGCCTCAAACAAGATCCAGATATAAGGTTCATGCTCAACGCTGGCACCAAATAACAATTATTTAGGTCTAATACTAATCCCGAAGGTAGATGTAGAGGTAGCGTGCCGACAGCGATCACATCGACTTTGGAACCATTTCCCACGCGCATCATCACCTCGTCCTTGGCCAGTGTTCGTTTAATCCGTAGTCCCTGTTTTAAGTTGCAAATATTAGCAACAGAACCTGTATCAAATACCCAGGTGCTACTGCGAGCTCTGGTAAGGTACACATCAATAACATGCATACCACATATACCTTTGTTCACCTTGCCATCCTTCTTATCCGCCAAATACTTGGGGTAGTTCCGCTTCCAGTGACCAGTCTGCTTGCAGTAGAAGCACTCAGTCTCAGGCTTAGGTCCAGACTTGGGTTTCTTCTCTTGGGCAGCAACTTGCTTGCTGTTCTTCTTGAAGTTCCCCTTCTTCTTCCCTTTGCCCTTTTTCTTGAAACTGGTGGTCTTATTGACCATCAACACTTGATGCTCCTTCTTGATTTCTACCTCCGCAGCCTTTAGCATTGCGAAGAGCTCGGGAATCATCTTATCCATCCCTTGCATGTTATAGTTCATCACGAAGCTTTTGTAGCTTGGTGGCAGTGATTGAAGAATTCTGTCAATGACGCTATCATCCGGAAGATTAACTCCCAGTTGAATCAAGTGATTGCAGTACCCAGACATCTTGAGTATATGCTCACTGACAGAACTATTCTCCTCCATCTTGCAGCTGTAGAACTTATTGGAGACTTCATATCTCTCAATCCGGGCATTCTTTTGAAATATTAACTTCAACTCCTGGAACATCTCATATGCTCCATGACGTTCAAAACGTCGTTGAACTCCTGGTTCTAAGCCGTAAAGCATGACACACTGAACTATCGGGTAGTCATCAACACGTGACTGCCAGGCATTCACAATGTCTGCAGTTGCTGGCATAGGTGGTACACCCAGCGGTGCTTCCAGGACGTAACTCTTCTGTGCAGCAATGAGGATAACCCTTAAGTTACGGACACAGTCCGTGTAATTGCTACCATCATCTTGTTGGGGAACGTAGTAATTTAGAAAAATTTCCTACGCACACGCAAGATCATGGTGATGTATAGCAACGAGAGGGGAGAGTCTTGTCTACGTACCCTCGTAGACCGGAAGCGGAAGCGTTAGCACAACGCGGTTGATGTAGTCGCACGTCTTCACGGCCCGACCGATCAAGCACCGAAACTACGGCACCTCCGAGTTTTAGCACATGTTCAGCTCGATGACGATCCCCGGACTCCGATCCAGCAAAGTGTCGGGGATGAGTTCCGTCAGCACGACGGCGTGGTGACAATCTTGGTGTTTTACCGTCGCAGGGCTTCGCCTAAGCACCGCTACAATATTATCGAGGACTATGGTGGAGGGGGCACCGCACACGGCTAAGAGATCAATGATCAACTGTTGTGTCTCTGGGGTGCCCCCTGCCCCTGTATATAAAGGAGTGGAGGAGGGGGCCGGCCAAGGAGGGTGGCGCGCCCTAAGGGGGAGTCCAACTCCCACAAGGAGTAGGACTCCCCTTTTTTCCTATTAGGAGTAGGAGAGGGAAGGAAGAGGAAGGAGGGAGGAAGGAAAGGGGGGCGGCCCCCCTCCCAATTCGGATTGGGCTTGGGGGGGGGGGCGCCCCCTCCCTTGCTCCTTTCCCCTCCTTTCCACTAAGGCCCAATAAGGCCCATATACCTCCCGGGGGGTTCCGGTAACCTCCCGGTGATCCGGTATTGTCCCAATCTCACCCGGAACCTTTCCGGTGTCCAAATATAGTCGTCCAATATATTAATCTTTATGTCTCGATCATTTCAAGACTCCTCGTCAAGTCCATGATCACATCCGGGACTCCGAACAACCTTCGGTACATCAAAATATATAAACTCATAATGAAACTGTCATCGTAACGTTAAGCGTGCGGACCCTACGGGTTCGAGAACAATCTAGACATGACCGAGACACGTCTCTGGTCAATAACCAATAGCGGAAACTGGATGCTCATATTGGCTCCTACATATTCTACGAAGATCTTTATCGGTCAGACCGCATAACAACATACGTTTGTTCCCTTTGTCATCGGTATGTTACTTGCCCGAGATTCGATCGTCGATATCTCAATACCTAGTTCAATCTCGTTACCGGCAAGTCTCTTTACTCATTCTGTAATACATCATCTTGCAACTAACTTATTAGTTGCATTGCTTGCAAGGCTTAAGTGATGTGCATTACCGAGAGGGCCTAGAGATACCTCTCCGACAATCGGAGTGACAAATCCTAATCTCGAAATACGCCAACCCAACATGTACCTTTGGAGACACCTGTAGACCACCTTTATAACCACCCAGTTACGTTGTGACGTTTGGTAGCACACAAAGTGTTCCTCCGGTAAACGGGAGTTGCATAATCTCATAGTCATAGGAACATGTATAAGTCATGAAGAAAGCAATAGCAACATACTAAACGATTGGGTGCTAAGCTAATGGAATGGGTCATGTCAATCACATCATTCTCCTAATGATGTGGTCCCGTTAATCAAATGACAACTCTTGTCTATGGTTAGGAAACATAACCATCTTCGATTAACGAGCTAGTCAAGTAGAGGCATACTAGTGACACTCTGTTTGTCTATGTATTCACACATGCATTATGTTTCCGGTTAATACAATTCTAGCATGAATAATAAACATTTATCATCATATAAGGAAATAAATAATAACTTCATTATTGCCTCTAGGGCATATTTCCTTCAGTCTCCCACTTGCACTAGAGTTAATAATCTAGATTACACAGTAATGATTCTAACACCCATGGAGCCTTGGTGCTGATCATGTTTTGCTCGTGGAAGAGGCTTAGTCAATGGGTCTGCTACATTCAGATCCGTATGTATCTTGCAAATCTCTATGTCTCCCACCTGGACTAGATCCCGGATGGAATTGAAGCGTCTCTTGATGTGCTTGGTTCTCTTGTTAAATCTGGATTCCTTTGCCAAGGCAATTGCACCAGTATTGTCACAAAAGATTTTCATTGGACCCGATGCACTAGGTATGACACCTAGATCAGATATGAACTCCTTCATCCAGACTCCTTCATTTGCTGCTTCCGAAGCAGCTATGTACTCTGCTTCACATGTAGATCCCGCCACGACGCTTTGGTTAGAACTGCACCAACTGACAGCTCCACCGTTTAATATAAATACGTATCCGGTTTGCGATTTAGAATCGTCTGAATCAGTGTCAAAGCTTGCATCAACGTAACCATTTACGATGAGCTCTTTGTCACCTCCATATACGAGAAACATATCCTTAGTCCTTTTCAGGTATTTCAGGATGTTCTTGACCGCTGTCTAGTGATCCACTCCTGGATTACTTTGGTACCTCCCTGCTAGACTTATAGCAAGGCGCACATCAGGTCTGGTACACAGAATTGCATACATGATAGAGCCTATGGCCGAAGCATAGGGAACATCTTTCATTTTCTCTCTATCTTCTATAGTGGTCGGGCATTGAGTCTTACTCAACTTCACACCTTGTAACACAGGCAAGAATCCTTTCTTTGCTTGATCCATTTTGAATTTCTTCAAAACTTTGTCAAGGTATGTGCTTTGTGAAAGTCCAATTAAGCGTCTTGATCTATCTCTATAGATCTTAATGCCCAATATGTAAGCAGCTTCACCGAGGTCTTTCATTGAAAAACTCTTATTGAAGTGTCCCTTTATGCTATCCAGAAATTCTATATCATTTCCGATTAGCAACATGTCATCCACATATAATATCAGAAATGCTACAGACCTCCCACTCACTTTCTTGTAAATACAGGCTTCTCCAAAAATCTGTATAAAACCAAATGCTTTGTTCACACTATCAAAGCGTTTATTCCAACTCCGAGATGTTTGCACCAGTCCATAAATGGATCGCTGGAGCTTGCACACTTTGTTAGCTCCCTTTGGATCGACAAAACCTTCCGGTTGCATCATATACAACTCTTCTTCCAGAAATCCATTTAGGAATGCAGTTTTGACATCCATCTGCAAAATTTCATAATCATAAAATGCGGCAATTGCTAACATGATTCGGACAGACTTAAGCATCGCTACGGGTGAGAAGGTCTCATCGTAGTCAATCCCTTGAACTTGTCGAAAACCTTTTGTGACAAGTCGAGCTTTGTAGACAGTAACATTACCGTCAGCGTCAGTCTTCTTCTTGAAGATCCATTTATTCTCAATTGCTTGCCGATCATTGGGCAAGTCAACCAAAGTCCACACTTTGTTCTCATACATGGATCCCATCTCAGATTTCATGGCTTCAAGCCATTTTGCGGAATCTGGGCTCACCATCACTTCTTCATAGTTTGTAGGTTCATCATGATCTAGTAGCATGACTTCCAGAACAGGATTACCATACCACTCTGGTGCGGATCTTACTCTGCTTGATCTATGAGGTTCAGTAGTAACTTGTTCTGAAGTTTCATGATCATCATCATTAGCTTCCTCACTAATTGGTGTAGGTGTCACAGAAACCGGTTTCTGTGATGTGCTACTTTCCAACAAGGGAGCAAGTACAGTTACCTCATCAATTTCTACTTTCCTCCCACTCACTTCTTTCGAGAGAAACTCCTTCTCTAGAAATGATCCATTATTAGCAACAAATGTCTTCCCTTCGGATCTGTGATAGAAGGTGTACCCAACAGTCTCCTTCGGGTATCCTATGAAGACACATTTCTCCAATTTGGGTTCGAGCTTATCAGGTTGAAGCTTTTTCACATAAGCATCGCAGCCCCAAACTTTCAGAAACGACAACTTTGGTTTCTTGCCAAACCACAATTCATAAGCCATCATCTCAACGGATTTTGATGGTGCCCTATTTAATGTGAATGCGGCCGTCTCTAAAGCATAACCCCAAAATGATAGCGGTAAATCAGTAAGAGACATCATAGATCGCACCATATCTAGTAAAGTATGATTACGACGTTCGGACACACCATTACGCTGTGGTGTTCCGGGTGGCGTGAGTTGCGAAACTATTCCGCATTGTTTAAAATGTAAACCAAAATCATAACTCAAATATTCTCCTCCATGATCAGATCATAGAAACTTTATTTTCTTGTTACGATGATTTTCAACTTCACTCTGAAATTCTTTGAACTTTTCAAATGTTTCAGACTTATGTTTCATTAAGTAGATATACCCATATCTGCTTAAATCATCTGTGAAGGTGAGAAAATAATGATATCCGCCACGAGCTTCAACATTCATTGGACCACATTCATCTGTATGTATGATTTCTAACAAATCTGTTGCTCTCTCCATAGTACCGGAGAACGGCGTTTTAGTCATCTTGCCCATGAGGCACGGTTCGCAAGTACCAAGTGATTCATAATCAAGTGGTTCAAAAAGTCCATCAGTATGGAGTTTCTTCATGCGCTTTACACCGATATAACCTAAACGGCAGTGCCACAAATAAGTTGCACTATCATTATTAACTCTGTATCTTTTGGCTTCAACATTATGAATATGTGTATCACTACTATCGAGATTCATCAAGAATAGACCACTCTTCAAGGGTGCATGGCCATAAAAGATATTACTCATATAAATAGAACAACCATTATTCTCTGATTTAAATGAATAACCATCTCGCATCAAACAAGATCCAGATATAATGTTCATGCTCAACGCTGGCACCAAATAACAATTATTTAGGTCTAATACTAATCCCGATGGTAGATGTAGAGGTAGCGTGCCGACCGCGATCACATCGACTTTGGAACCATTTCCCACGCGCATCGTCACCTCGTCCTTCGCCAGTGTTCGCTTAATCCGTAGTCCTTGTTTCGAGTTGCAAATATTAGCAACAGAACCAGTATCAAATACCCAGGTGCTACTGCGAGCTCTAGTAAGGTACACATCAATAACATGTATATCACATATACCTTTGTTCACCTTGCCATCCTTCTTATCCGCCAAATACTTGGGGCTTTTCCGCTTCCAGTGACCAGTCTGCTTGCAGTAGAAGCACTCAGTTTCAGGCTTAGGTCCAGACTTGGGTTTCTTCTCCTGAGCAGCAACTTGCTTGCTGTTCTTCTTGAAGTTCCCCTTCTTCTTCCCCTTGCCCTTTTTCTTGAAACTAGTGGTCTTGTTGACCATCAACACTTGATGCTCCTTCTTGATTTCTACCTCCGCAGCTTTTAGCATTGCGAAGAGCTCGGGAATTGTCTTATTCATCCCTTGCATATTGTAGTTCATCACGAAGCTCTTGTAGCTAGGTGGAAGTGATTGGAGAATTCTGTCAATGACGCAATCATCCGGAAGATTAACTCCCAGTTGAATTAAGTGATTATTATACCCAGATATTTTGAGTATATGCTCACTGACAGAACTGTTCTCCTCCATCTTGCAGCTATAGAACTTATTGGAGACTTCATATCTCTCAATCCGGGCATTTGCTTGAAATATTAACTTCAACTCCTGGAACATCTCATATGCTCCATGACGTTCAAAACGTTGTTGAAGTCCTGATTCTAATCCGTAAAGCATTGCACACTGAACTATCGAGTAGTCATCAACTTTGCTCTGCCAGACGTTCATAACATCTGGTGTTGCTCCAGCAGCAGGCTTGGCACCCAGCGGTGCTTCCAGGACGTAATTTTTCTGTGCAGCAATGAGGATAATCCTCAAGTTACGGACCCAGTCCGTATAATTGCTACCATCATCTTTCAACTTTGCTTTCTCAAGGAACAACAGCACGGGCCATCTATCTACAATCAAACATAAACAAGCAAGATACTATCAGGTACTAAGTTCATGATAAATTTAAGTTCAATTAATCATATTACTTAAGAACTCCCACTTAGAAAGACATCCCTCTAATATTCTAAGTGATCACGTGATCCAAATCAACTAAACCATAACTGATCATCACGTGAAATGGAGTAGTTTTCAATGGTGAACATCACTATGTTGATCATATCTACTATATGATTCACGCTCGACCTTTCGGTCTCAGTGTTCTGAGGCCATATCTGCATATGCTAGGCTCGTCAAGTTTAACCTGAGTATTCTGCGTGTGCAAAACTGGCTTGAACCCGTTGTAGATGGACGTAGAGCTTATCACACCAGATCATCACGTGGTGTCTGGGCACGACAAACTTTGGCAATGGTGCATACTCAGGGAGAACACCTTTATCTTGAAATTTAGTGAGAGATCATCTTATAATGCTACCGTCAATCAAAGCAAGATAAGATGCATAAAAGATAAACATCACATGCAATCAATATAAGTGATATGATATGGCCATCATCATCTTGTGCTTGTGATCTCCATCTCCGAAGCATCGTCATGATCACCATCATCACCGGTGCGACACCTTGATCTCCATCGTAGCATCGTTGTCGTCTCGCCAATCTTATGCTTCCACGACTATCGCTACCGCTTAGTGATAAAGTAAAGCATTACAACGCGATTGCATTGCATACAATAAAGCGACAACCATATGGCTCCTGCCAGTTGCCGATAACTCGGTTACAAAACATGATCATCTCATACAATAAAATTTAGCATCATGTCTTGACCATATCACATCACAACATGCCCTGCAAAAACAAGTTAGATGTCCTCTACTTTGTTGTTGCAAGTTTTATGTGGCTGCTACGGGCTTAGCAAGAACTGTTCTTACCTACGCATCAAAACCACAACGATAGTTTGTCAAGTTGGTGTTGTTTTAACCTTCGCAAGGACCGGGCGTAGCCACACTCGGTTCAACTAAAGTTGGAGAAACTGACACCCGCCAGCCACCTGTGTGCAGAGCACGTCGGTAGAACCAGTATCGCGTAAGCGTACGCATAATGTCGGTCCGGGCTGCTTCATCCAACAATACCGCCGAACCAAAGTATGAAATGTTGGTAAGCAGTATGACTTATATTGCCCACAACTCACTTGTGTTCTACTCGTGCATATGACATCTAGGCATAAAACCAAGCTCGGATGCCACTGTTGGGTAACGTAGTAATTTCAAAAATTATCCTACACACACGCAGGATCATGTTTATGCATAGCAACAAGAGGGGAGAGTGCTGTCCATGTACCCTCGTATACCGGAAGCGGAAGCGTTAGCACAACGCGGTTGATGTTGTCATACGTCTTCACGATCCGACCGATCAAGTACCGAACGCACGGCACCTCCGAGTTCAGCACACGTTCAACCCGATGACGTCCCTCAAACTCCGATCTAGCCGAGTGTTGAGGGAGAGTTTCGTCAGCATGACGATGTCGTGACGATGATGATGTTCTACAGACACAGGGCTTCTCCTAAGCACCACTACAGTATTATCAAGGTGGACTATGGTGGAGGGGGGCACCGCACACGGCTAAAAGATTAAATCAATTGTTGTGTCTTTGGGGTGCCCCCTGCCCCCATATATAAAGGAGCAAGGGGGGAGGTGCGGCCGGCCAGGAGGTGGCACACCAGGAGGAGTCCTACTCCCACCGGGAGTAGGACTCCCTCCCTTCCTTGTTGGATTAGGAGAAGGGGGAAAGAGGAGGGATAGAGGAAGGAAAGGGGGGGCGCCGGCCTCTCTCCTTGTCCTATTCGGACTAGAGGGGGAGGGACACGCGGCCCTGCCCTACCCGCCTCTCCTCTTCTCCACTAAGGCCCACTATGGCCCATTAAGGCCCCGGGGGGTTCCGGTAACCCCTCGGTACTCCGGTAAAATCCCGATTTCACCTGGAACATTTCCGATATCCAAATATAGGCTTCCAATATATCAATCTTCATGTCTCGACCATTTTGAGACTCCTTGTCATGTCCGTGATCAAATCCAGGACTCTAAACAACCTTCGGTACATCAAAACTCGTAAACTCATAATATAACCGTCGTCGAAACTTTAAGCGTGCGGACCCTACGGGTTCGAGAACTATGTAGACATGACCGAGACACGTCTCTGGTCAATAACCAATAGCGGAACCTGGATGCTCAGATTGGATCCCACATATTCTACGAAGATCTTTATTTGACATCGGTATGTTACTTGCCCGAGATTCGATCGTCAGTATCTCAATACCTAGTTCAATCTCGTTACTGGTAAGTCTCTTTACTCGTTCCGTAATACATCATTCCGCAACTAACTCATTAGTTGCAATGCTTGCAAGGCT
Source organism: Triticum urartu (assembly GCF_056163025.1). Classification (NCBI taxonomy): domain Eukaryota; kingdom Viridiplantae; phylum Streptophyta; class Magnoliopsida; order Poales; family Poaceae; genus Triticum; species Triticum urartu. The sequence continues at coordinate 587,742,351 of NC_141874.1, read as the reverse complement.
TAAGTGATGTGCATTACCGAGTGGGCCCAGAGATACCTCTCCGACAATCGGAGTGACAAATCCTAATCTCGAAATACGCCAGCCCAACAAGTACCTTCGGAGACACCTATAGAGCAGCTTTATAATCACCCAGTTATGTTGTGATGTTTGGTAGCACACAAAGTGTTCCTCCGGTAAACGGGAGTTGCATAATCTCATAGTCATAGGAACATGTATAAGTCATGAAGAAAGCAATAGCAACATACTAAACGATCGAGTGCTAAGCTGACGGAATGGGTTAAGTCAATCACATCATTCTCCTAATGATGTGATCCCGTTCATCAAATGACAACTCATGTCTATGGCTAGGAAACATAACCATCTTTGATCAATGAGCTAGTCAAGTAGAGGCATACTAGTGACACTCTGTTTGTCTATGTATTCACACAAGTATTATGTTTCTGATTAATACAATTCTAGCATGAATAATAAACATTTATCATGATATAAGGAAATAAATAATAACTTTATTATTGCCTCTAGGGCATATTTCCTTCATTATGATGAAAGCATGCCTCCTATTTATAATGATTATATTGATGAAAGTGGGTTTGGAAGAGTGTCAACTCTAGGTACTAATGATACTACTATTTTGGAGGGTGTTGAATCTTATTGTAATGATTATGAAAGTGGATTTGGAGAGGTCATGACTTTATTTAATGATGTATCCATTATTTTGGAAGAGGTTTCAATTGATTATGATAAAAAAATTGCTATCTATGATGATTATTGTAACGATAACCATGAAACTTATCATCATGATTTTAATGCTCAAATTGATTACGTAAATCAAGTATCTCATGATAGTTATTTTGTTGAATTTGCTCCTCCCACTACTATGAATGAGAAGAATTTTGCTTATGTGGAGAGTAGTAAAATTTCTATGCTTATGAATCATGAAAAGAATGCTTTATGTGATAGTAATATTGTTGAATTCATTCATTATGCTACTGAAAATTATTATGAGAGAGGAAATATGCTTTTACATATTGCAATAATATCAAGTTTCCTCTCTTTATGTTGAAAGTTTTGAAGTTGCACTTGTTTTGCCTTCCTATGCTAGTTGATTCTTGCTCCCAAAAATTATTTGCTCACAAAATCCCTATGCATAGGAAGTGGATTCGGCTTAAATGTGCTAGTCATATGCTTCATGATGCTCTCTTTGTGTTCCAATTCTTATCTTTCATGTGAGCATCATTGAAATCATCATGCATAGCTAGCTAGAAAGGCATTAAAGAAAAGCGCTTGTTGGGAGACAACCCAACATTTACCCCTACTATTTTTGTGTTTCCACATATTTAAGCTACTGTAGTAATCATGGATTATAGTTTTTTTCCAATAAAGTGCCAAGTAAAGCCTTTGGGGTAGTGTGGATGATAGTTCACTTGATTCTGTGCGAAATAGAAACTTTTGCTTCCAGTAGCAGAATTGTTTAAATTCACTGGATGTGATAAATTTCCGATTTCTTACACATTATTTATATACAAATTTTCTAAGTTGTCCTAATTTCTTAGAATTTTTGGATTTACAGAAGTATGGTCATTGTCCAGATCTTTACAGATTGTTCTGTTTTTAACAAATTCTGTTTTCAATGCATAGTTTGCTTGTTTTAGTGTTTCCATAGCTTATATTAAGTGATATAAATTGTGGAAATGATAAGGTACAATAGGAATTGTGTGAGAACAATTATGAATCTTATCTTGACTGTACCAAAGTGAATGATTTGTCTTTATCATACTAACCCATCTCACAAAGTTCCGTTAAGTTTTGTGTGATTGAAGTTTTCAAGTTTTGGGTGAGATATCGATATGAGGAGAGTAAGGAGTGGCAATACCCTAAGCTTGGGGATGCCCAAGGCACCCCAACGTAGTCACTACAAAAAAAGACACACCTGTGACATTTTGGGCCGAACAATTTTTTTTCTGTTATACTTATGACACTTTTGTGACGATAATTGTGAGAAAACCCGGTATCATCATAGATGTGGTGGGGTCCTACTTCTATGACAAAAAATCATGACAGAAAATGGGCTTTTCATCCTGGGCGGGCCGGAGACGCAGCTGCATGACATTCTTTGGGCCGTCCATGACGGAGAAAACCGTGGTAGAAGTGAGGGCGAGGAAAATATCGGGGGAGTTCCCGGTTATGGTGGGTGGTCGGGGGCCGAGCGATGCGCGTTTGTCTCGTACATACGCGCATGTGTGCGAGGGCTGGATTAACAGTAGCCTGTGGAGGGGTGGTTGAACAGGACCCCCGTGGAGAGGGCTGGTTGAACAATAGCCGGTGGAGGAGTGCGTGGTGGAGGCTGGATGAACAGGAGCCCATGGATGAATAGTCACAGGTGGTGGCTGGAGGAGGTTGACGGTGGATGAATAGTAGCCCATGGAGGCAGTCGACGGTGGAGATGAACAGTATCCCGTGGAGTCCCGTTTTGCGGTATGCCACACCCCTCTCGATGAACAGGACCCCCGTTTCGACCGTAGCGCTCCAACACAAGTCCGTTTCCTCCGTTTTGTGGTACGACACACCCCTCCTGATCAACAGGACCCCGTTTCGACCGTAGGAGGTCCGTTTCCTCCGTTTTGCGGTACGCCAGACCCCTCTCTATGAACAGGATCCCGTTTCCACCATGGCCGGTCGAACACAAGGCCGTTTCCTCCGTTCCGCGGTACGCCAGGCCTCGTTTCCATCGCCTATTCCATCCAAGCCGGTTGGCTCTCGATGAACAGCACGTGTTCCGTTGCCTCCCGATGAACACGACACATTCCGTTGCCTCCCCATGAATGCGACGACGACGCAGTTTGTCCGTTCCGACCCATCCACAGCCATGTACACGAGCCCTGGCTATACGTATGCGCGAGTAGGCATTCGAGACCCCGCCCGTATGTACGTACGCGGCCATATTTACTTTCTTGCACCCTGGCCGCTGTACGTACGTGTGCATGCTACGTGGGCGCCTCTACTACCACACGTGCGCGCCTCGACTATCACACGTGCCCTTCCTTACACGTTCATGGTTCATCGCTGCAGCCTACAGATAGACCGATCGACCAGTATGTACGTACACGTTCGCGACCAGAATGACAATGCTACGTACGCTTTGACCGGGTGGGTCCTGATTGTTAGGCACTTCCTTGCATTCGAAGATGTAGCTGGTGGGTCCCAGCAGTCATGGGGCAAATCATTTTTTCCCATAATATGGACGCGCTTCCTTGCATGCAAAGATGTAGCTGGTGGGTCCCAGCAGTCAGGGGGCGAATAATTTTTTTTGCCCGTAATATGGATGCACTTCCTTGCATGTGAAGATGTAGCTGCTGGGACCCACCAGTCAGGGGGGAAATTTTTTTTCGTGAAATACGATGGCCCGTCCGGTGGGTCCCTGCTGTCAGGCGGAGGAATCATTATTTTGCACGTAATAAGGAGGAACTTCCTTGCTGTGGCCGTGGACCCAGGTGTCAGCCTCTCCACGTATAGTACTCCTTCGATGGAAGTCATTCCTTGACCATGTTGACCACGCCGCGCCGACAACACCAAGGAGGTGGACGATAGTGAGGCCTAGGAAGGGGAAGACGCGGCAGTGGATGCCCATGTGGAGAGGAGTACGAGGGTTCACTGGTTTGGCCGCGGTGTGAGGATGCCGTCGCCGCAGGGCCTGGCCAGCGGTGGTATTGGTAGGGGGAGGTGAGGCCTCCGCGGTAGCACAGCCGGGCACGTGAGGCAGGAGTAGGCGGCACGACCGGCACTGCTTTGGGCGGCTGGAGCAAGAAGACCAGAGGTTGAAGAATAACAACGGCCGTTGGATGGACATCGTACGGTCATTGCAGCTAGAATCATTTATATTGACTAAGTTGACAAAGCCTTTGGTACGCGTCAACTTAGTAGGCCCACAGGTCAGCCTCCGAAATGGTGCGCCCCACATGTCAGGGGGAGGAATCATTTTTTTGGCGGCTGAAGCTAAAATATCCGAGATTGAAGAAGAGGTACGACATCTGTTGGATGGACATCCAACGGACACTGCTGCTTGAACCGTGTGTTGACTATAAGTTGACAAAGCCTTGCATACGAGTCAACTTAGTAGGCCCACAAGCATGTGACAGAGAACTTATAGCCCATTTGCGATTTGTAAGAATGCACAACCCATTTTTGAATTCTAATGGAATTTACTACAGCCCATTTACAGTTTGTTAAAAGTACAGCCCATTTTCTAGCTAGGACAACGATTAATAATTTGAACCAACCGTTCAAAACAGAATTCAATGAAATTTCCCACATTTTGATAGGATCCGAAATATTTTTGTCCTGAAATTTCTAGTCAGATTAAATACAATTTCAATATAAATTTGTATTACGTAAAAATCCAACTAAACATTGCGCGTGCAACAATTAATGGAATTAGAAAATTTCAAAATCCAAAAGTAACATTTCATAAACTAATTATGTGTTTGGTGCATTTTGTTATAGTTACTACCCATTTTTTATAATTACATCCCATTTATTATTTCTTAAAGCCCATTTTCTGGTTAAGCCTAATGCATCCCTCCTAGGAAAGATTTGTAGCCCAGCGGGGCGGAGAATAACAAGTTGACCCGGATTGTGTACAACTGTCGGCCCAGTTGCATTGCTGATGTTGAAAAAAGGCATGTGTAGTACAGTACAACCTTACATGGCTACTCAACCCACATTCAGCGACGCCGGAAAGGCCCAAACAAGGCTTCTGTACAACTTTTTGAAGTCATTGAGCTCAATTAATAACTTAAGAAAAAGGTTAGAGCACAGTGGAACCTAATTAAAAGCTGTCACGAGCGAAGAAATAATTCAATGGGTCCCACTTGTGCGTGTGTGTGTGCATGTGTGTGTGAGAGAGAGAGACACCCATCGGTCGATGCTCGTAAATACATCTTTCAGCCATATGCATTGATGATGCTTAGTAAAAACTTATATAGTTGACACAATTATATAGAACATCATAGCACACTGAACTTGCATACAAAAATTTCACGCAGGCGGCACAATCAGGATAGAAGCAGTGGATCGCTACGGGTAGGGCTATGTTGAAACCAACGAATTCGTAGATAATAGTTCATCATCTTTATCAGTGACGGGGAAATATCTTGAATGCTGTGTAAAGAAAACAGACAGACAGCACAATATATAAGTTATGCTAGAACATTAAGTTGACGTACAACCCTTTCTAAAAAAATTTCAGGTAAAAAATAGAACAGGTCATCTAACAAGATTCAGTTGTTACCTCAAATTAGAGCACATCCAGGCAGCCAGCACTGCCACTTCTCCCCAAGAAGCAGCGGCCTCCGTCGCGCGATGGAGTAGGCCCTGTGCCATCCATCATTCCGAGCAACACGGGGAAAGTCTGACATTGACTCCTGTAATGGACGTCGTCAATGGACCTGAGCAACAGCGGTGGCAGCAGGACTTTGATTGATGGATTGACCACTTCTTCGACATGCATGAACACTCGATACAGGTACATCCCTAACGTGGTCCACGGCGGCCTTGGTGGCGACGAATAGTACAACCCCGGTTCCTGCACCAGTATCTCAACACCAATCACCTTCGGTATGGTGGACGGCTTCTTCATCCATGCCATAACCGTTAGAGCCCAGCTGTCTGGAGGAACAAACATATTTACGAGCTCACCTCCAAGGTCATTGATAAGCTCATTCATGGACTCGTTGTTCCAAGCACGTCGATGCATGCCGTGGAAGTAAGCTTTGTTAAAAACTCAAGCTCAAAGGGCAGCGAGCCCCATCCTGGGTGCCACCGATCAAAGCTCACCAACGCGCCATCGCAGAACAAACGCCGGGAAGATTCGAACACACGATTGCAGTCGAAAGTTGTCCGGAACCTGACGAAGAAATCAGCCGGTGGCGGACAGACTTCGATGAGCAAGTCACTTATTTGGATGCCGTGCGCAATGGCAAGAGCTTTGACGAGGTCGTCCAACGAGACGGGAGGCCGGTCGCTGTTGATGGTTACCATCAGCACTTTGCCAGCAAACTGGTCATCAAGCGCCGCCATGCCATTGTTGAGCGACATCACGTAGCGTCCGAAGGCAGGACGGACCTCAGGATCTCCGGCTCGGAGATCCGCGTTGACCGGCGACATGATAGTGTGCTGGAGTACAGGGAGTACAAGAGGGGGATTTGGGGGAACTGGAGTAGGAATCGAGATTCCAGAGGTGGGGGACGGGCGGTTGATCGGGGATGAAAAGGTAGCATAAATTTCAAACACGCGCCAATATGCTCTCGGCGCGCAAGCGCACGAAAACACCGGTGGCGCCCACATGTCGGCCTAAGAGTTCTTATTCTTTTTTTTTGAGAGCCCGTCATTTTTTGAGGATCTTTTGAGATCCCGGCCTGCGAGTCATAATTGACCTATTTGGCATTGCGTTACTACTCGGCCCATATTCAACGACACCTCACTGGCCCAAACAAGTGTACATCATCGAAAAGACACTGAGCTCAAATTATAACTTGAAAAAAGGAGATATACTCTAAGCACTGGAGAATGGTGATGCCCTCATTTAGCCCACCAGCAGTTCAAGACAATAAACAGTTTGAAACAACGAATAATACAACATTCAAACACTGACTAGTGACTACTATTGACATAAACAACAAGACATGATAGTTCATAAGAAGTCTTGCTACACCACCAAAACGCACCCATCTACAGCGCTCAGACTCTCGTGATCCAGACGAGAATGACATTCTAAATAGAGGCAACTATTACATAGTAAGCTTGACATAGATGAGGATGACCAAATGACAAGGAATATGCATAACAAAAAGAGAGAACTACCCATCTAGAACAAGCAGCAAAGACACCAAGTCATTCGAAGAGGGATGGCCCAACACCATAATAATTTGCAGCCCCGGTTCAACCACCAGTGATCCGGAGACACCAGTACTCCACCCTTTCGATGCAACAGCCCAATTACCTATGAACCTGAAGGCTTGAACCACATCACTGCCTATTGGACTCGACACATCCAAGGATCAAAGTTAATCCAGATGCCTTTGTCATTCTCACCTTCTTTTGGCTGCAGGCTGTATTGTTGACAATCAGGGGAGTTTGCTCCCAAACTCCTAGGGCTCGCCCTGTAGACACAATTTTCCATAGCAAATAGAGCCTCTCTGCCATCAAGGTCCTTGCCAACGGTGATCTCCTGGTTAATTGTATAATTGAGTCTGACAAACAGAGAGTATGAACCAGGGCTGTTTACCCGCCTCCAACTCAAAAATCCCGCAGGCCCCAACAAGCTGGTATCCTACTCATTGACATAACAACCACTGTCCGGATACTCACGTATTTCACGGTGCTTGCATACAATGGGGTTTTTGCAATATAACTTTTCCAGCTCATGTGTCCGAATGATCATCCGTCTTTTTCCGTCCTCTGATCAAGCAAGGAACCGGTTGTGCTTCCTTGTTTTTGGCAAAGGTGGTGTAATTACAAAGGGCAGTAACTATAGGGACACTGCATCATATCAAAAAGGACATGCATTGTTAATGTAAGTTTAGCATTGTTCAGAGTATGAATCGGTTAATTTAAGAAATAGCATTGATATGTCCCTGTCGAAACTGGGAGGAAAATACAGGGAAATGTATACTAGGTTCGAAAATATAGAAGTGTCATGCATGGTTATACTCATGTTATCTCACAATCGATTCTTCACAGGAAACTACCATGTCATGCATATTATGTAATCATGTTCTGTCCTCACAAACAAATTCATCAAGGAAACTAAGAGACCATGCATTGTTATATACTCATGTTTTATGGGCAAAAAATTTGTGAGCATATTATTCTAGCTATTGATTGCTGAAGGGCGAACATAGGTATGTGCACATGGTAAGCATTACAGGATTTCACTACTTCAAAATATAGAGTTCTCCATATGCACATTTTCTTACCTAATGTATGGTTAGATGAAATCAACAGTGTGATGCATGTTTCTACATCATGAAAATGAGGAAACTAACATGGCCATTGATACACACTCATATTTAGCAGTATATGGATTATTATAAAATAAGGAGAATATCAGTATCTTCCTAACAGTTTGATTATTCAGTGGTACAAATTGGCTGTAATGACATGGTCACAATCACATGAATTAACTCATTCCAAATATAGTTGATTTACGGTGTTTCTAATACATTGCCATAGTTCTACTCAAATTCTGCTCAAACATGGATATGTCAATCATCACAAAAAGTTCAAACAGTGTCATGGCGTCATCATTAACATCAGACGGAAGCAACTTACACGCGCCGTCCCAGCAATACATGATGCCATATGCTTTGTCGATCGCACAGATGATACCATTGTGTTCAATAGCATCACAGAAGTGTGTATCAGCTTTGACGATGGTCCACTTCGAGCTGAGCTGTCTCCAGCGGAAATATAGGCGAGTCCCTTGTCGAACAACGCAATTATCTTGAAGTCTGTGTCATCCGCATGTCGTGTGGGCACTTGTCAGATTACAATCTTCTGCAAAACAAGGTGCGACCAATTGACGACGTAATCTAGATGACTTGGACCGTGAAGGTAAAAATCTATATCATCCAACGGAGGAAGGATAATCTCATGGGAGGTCTGTAAGTTCATGAGCTCCAACTTTTCCCCGTCTTCTCTGACGGCAGCCATCCAGTGGGAGTTCATGCCGACCCAGTACATACCTGCAAGAAGTTTCGGGCGATGGTGATCGAATTGAAGTCGAGGGAAATGATGTACGGCGACCTGCTACATACCCATAAAGAAGTTTCGGCTAATGGAGGTCGGATTGAAGTCGAGGGGCATCATGTATGCCTCCGTATGATGGTCAGCAAATCTCGCAAGACCAGATAGCAGCAAGCAAGGTGTCTTGAAAAGCTTAGGCCTCGCTGCAACGATGGCCGTGTGCATGCCCCTCGAGCATGCAACCAGCCGCAGGGCACTCAACATATCCATACACGAACAACAAAGGTCGAGGACGTCACTAGGAAGATTGCTCCAATCGCGGATTGTGCGGTTCGCGTTCAGCCATGGTGGACTTTGGAAGGTGGGGTTTTGGGGGCTTGATTTACGGGGCAGAAGGCTTTCGGTGCTGGAGCAGCTAGCGAGGAAATAGTGGTACTGGGGGAGGCGAGCAAGGTGAGGGTACGCGGGGGCACGGTGAGATGGTTGTCGGTGTCAAAACCGGCGGATCTCGGGTAGGGGGTCCCGAACTGTGCGTCCAAGGCGGATGGTAATAGGAGGCAGGGGACACGATGTTTACCCAGGTTCGAGCCCTCTTGATGGAGGTAATACCCTACGTCCTGCTTGATTGTTCTTGATGATATGAGTATTACAAGAGTTGATCTACCACGAGATCGTAGAGGCTAAACCCTAAAAGCTAGCCTATGGTATGATTGTTTGTTGTCCTACGGACTAAACCCTCCGGTTTATATAGACACCGGAGGGGGCTAGGGTTACACAAAGTCGGTTACAAGAGAGGAGATCTACATATCTGTATTGCCAAGCTTGCCTTCCACGCCAAGGAGAGTCCCATCCGGACACAGGACGAAGTCTTCAATCTTGTATGTTCACAGTCCAACAGTCCGGCCAAAGGATATAGTCCGGCTGTCCGGAGACCCCCTAATCCAGGACTCCCACAGTAGCCCCTGAACCAGGCTTCCATGATGATGAGTCGGGCGCGCAGATTCTTCTTCGGCATTGCAAGGCGGGTTCCTCCTCCGAATACTCCATAGAAGATTTTGAACACGAGGATAGTGTCCGGCTCTGCAAAACATGTTCCACATACCACCATGGAGAGAATAATATTTCCAAAAATCTAATCTGCTGACATGTTTTGACAGCACGACATCATGTCATGGCCCGGTCATTATTCGAACCGTTTTTCTCAACCAGCGCTGCACATATCGCAAGGCGGTTTTCCTGACACATCTTGTCAAAGCAGAGATCGTGTCCCCCTTATTACGGGATTCTCATCAATACGGACGTGGGTAACCCAATCGCGCCTGTTGGTATGACTCCTCGATTTCAGGCAAGTCCCAAATGGCCACGAGGAGGACGCTTGATATTCACCCTCTTTATAAAGAGGCCAAGGCCTGTCCTTTTTTCCCTCTCGTGCTCAATTGAATCCTACCCCCCGCCTCGAGTTCTAACACCCAAGGCTCAGGCCAGGTGATTCGGACCTTCAACCATGTCCGGATCCAACCTCCAAGGTCTGTGGATGCCTTCCTCTGTCACAGAGGAGGACATCAAGAAGTTGAGAGAGGCCAGGTATCTGACCGCCGAAATCTTGCATAAGCTGCCTGCCCGAGGGCAGGTCATCCCCACTCCCGAACCCAACGAGAGTGTTGTGTTCATCTCTCACTTCCTCTGAGGGCTAGGCCTCGCTCTGGATCCCTTTGTTAGGGGGATCATGTTCTATTATGGGCTGGATTTCATGATCTGGCCCCGGATTCCCTCCTTCACATCTCGTCGTTCATCGTCTTGTGTGAGGCCTTCCTCCGCATTACCCCACACTTCGGCCTGTGGCTCAAGACTTTCAATGTGAAGCCAAAGATGATCGAGGGGCGTCACACAGAGTGCGAAGGTGCCGCAATAAGCAAAAGCGCTGATGCTCCATGGCCTGAGTGTTCCTTCCCAGAGGTGTCCAGTTTATGGCAACGGGAGTGGTTTTACATCACAGCTCCCCGGAGTACCAAGTGGGTAGCTGCCCTAGCCTTTCTCTCGGGCCCGCCACCACAACTGACGTCATGGATCAACAAGGGGCTGAACTGGGGGCCAGTAAATGATGTGCCGATATTGCAGAGATGCATCCGAGATCTCCTTGAGAGAGATGTCAGCCTGGTCATGGTAACGCAAGTCATGCTAGTTCATCGAGTCCAGCCTTGCAAACGTCGACCCCTCCGTATGTGGGAATTCAACCCGGAAGGACCGCGAATTATTCAGCACTTCCTCGGCATGACGCTCGAAGAGATGTACAAATTGTTCTTTGGACCCCAAATAAAGTGTTTGGACACCATCGAGGATGCGGGCCTGAGCTGTAATCGCCCCGATACCCAAGTATGTAATCCCATGGCCGAACATGATGTCTTCTTATTTATCATAACATCATTATGAAAAGTCGCTCCTTGACCAGGACTGGATAACAAAGGCAAAGATGATCAGGTGTCCGGCCCCCCTTCCCAAAGGCTCGGCCAATCCATTACTAGCCAGGATGCTCGAGCTGGCGCCTTATCAGGCGCCCTCAGGGGAAGATAAAGGGGGGAATACAAAGGCTGAAAGTGGGCCTCATGCACTATTCATCCAAACCGGGGGAATTAGCGCCTCCGTGAAGGAGGATAACCAGGGAGAAGAATCTGACATTCCCCCACCCCAAGGAAGGAAGAGGAACACCTCTAAAGACCCGGAAACAAAGATTTTCAAACGGGGGAAGAAATCTTCCCCAGAGGGTCCCGTCTTGGAGGGTACTCTTGCCGCACAGTGCCCGCAAGGGGATCAGCCCTCGACCGAGCTGTAAGTGAACAAAAAGCACTTAATAGTGAAAATATCCTACCTTACTTTTGAAGACAACAACCGAAGCTTATATCTTGTAGTTCGGATCGTAGCCCTTCTCGAGAGAGTTCGTCTTCAGGGGATCTTCTTCCGGAGATGATGGAGAGCAAAACACCTCCCCCTGCCACCCCGCCTCATGAGGCGGGCGACCCTGAAGTGTCGTCGTGGAGGGTTTCTCCTGATCCGCCAAGGCCAGAGGGTAATGCTTTGGCCACCCGAAGTCCTCAGTATTCGGCTCCTAAAGAGAGCAATAGAAAGAGTCCGGAACCGTACAGTGTGCGGTCGGACGCACTGAAGGATCTTCTGGAGCAAGCAGCCATCTCAGAAGCGCATCGTATGCTAATGGGTACGGTAATTGAAAGGATTTCATCCGCCAAAAGTGGGTTGCATGAAGCTTTTATGAGTCTGCTGAAAGGCTTTGAGGTACGTGAAATATTGTATGTTTTTGATAGTACCGCACACGTTAGGTGTGACCTGTGCAGATAGTAGCCCCTGAGACTCTGGTTGCCGTCGAGGACGGCGGCAAACAGAGGATCATAGTCCCAGGTAATAATCAGGTCGCCTTCATGTGCAGGTGGCTGAAGGTCCGGTGGCTAGCCAGACTGATGAGTTTGCTGAGCTGAAGCAGCAACTTGATGCGGCAGATGCCGACATCGTGCTTGTCAACAAGCGGCTAGACGAGGCACAGGGTATGTGATTTCTCCTGTGATCAACACATAGTAAGATGAGCATGATGCCAGTATCTTTAATATGTTGTGACTGCAGATGGAGCTGTCACCGTGGATACCCTTCGGGCGGAACTTGCCCGTGCCAAGGAACAAGCCAGGAATAGCGATGCGGCTGCTCTAAAGGCAGTCGAAGAGCTGAGGGCCGAGCAGGCCGCGCATTGCCAAAGCAAGGAAAGAATAGCGAAGATTGCCGTGGAGTTGAAAGATGCCGCTGACCGTTACCAGCTTCTTGAAAAAGAAAACCGAGCGAAGGCGATGGACCTAGAGAGGGCCATGGTAGCAGCCAAGGAAGCCCGCTCCAAAATCAGAGCGACGAAGGAGGAGCTGCGTCAAGCTAGAGATATCGCGGCTGGGAAGCCCTTTTTGTTGCGGACTAGGTTCGGAGATCCGAAGTATACCCATCTTGACCAACTATGGAGTTCTGCAGATGCATACGTGGATTTGGCAGCAAGTGCTGATGATGCGGCCGAGTACTTCAAGGATCAAAAAGATCGTGAAGTGGAAAAGCTGTTCTGGTCACAGTTCCATGCTCTAGTGCGTCCGCTGCTGTTGTATGAGCAAATGGCCGAGTGGGCCGAGCTCCATAGGTTGTCCGGACTTGCCATGAGGTCTGTTGTGGATCATCTGTGGCCGGAAGGGCCAAGGCCGGTTAGTTATTTAGTTTAGTGCAACAATTCCTTGGTGCTATGTCACACATCGATGCTATGAAGAGGTCGGCATGCATAGAGGGTGCTCGGATGGCACTTGCCCGTGTCAAGACATACTGGGCAGAGATGGAGGCCACCACTATTGCAACACAGGGTTCGGCCGTGGGCCGAGTAGCTGCCGAGCACTACTTTGAAGAAGTCCTTGAAGGCGCTCATTGTGCAGGGAACGAGGCAATCATACTATATTGCTTTAACACTTTCACTTAGCCATAGGAGTTTGACGGTGGGACTACTATATAGCCCATGGTAGTTCTGCGCTTGTCCGAATACGGGGCGCGTACGTACATGACCTGGAAATGGCCCTTCGTTAATGCGGAAGAATCCCGAAGATTCCTCTAAGTCATCGAGTGGTTGACCAATCTCGCGCTTTATCATGATAGTCAGTTTTCGGCTCTCTCTACTGAGGTGCTCATCCGGATGAACCAGGGCACAATCGCAGTAGTTCTCCCAGTGCTACCTTAGCCGATATAGCGGAACGTAAGGTACCAAAACATGGGAGCTGGGAAAATCCAACATTTGACCAAATACATGATTCGGAGCTGATGCATATAAGGACAAACTCGCGACGCCAAACACTCCCTAAGGTATTCGGTCTTTATAACATATGCCGGGCTAAACAATGCCCTTAATAATAAACCCCGAGTGTCCAGGTATGTGCAATTTCCTGACGTGGCCACATGCCAATAACGTCAGCATCATTCTTGGTTGTATTGAGTATCCGGAGGATGTGAACAACAAGAGACAGTAAAAAAAGGTCTACGCAGGGTCTTAATCTGAAAAGAAACCTTTGAGCGGGTCCCTGCTGCACGTCTGCGCCTGTTTCTCCGTTGTGCCATGTCCTGGATGGGTGTAGCATGATTGTCATCTGTAAAAGAGACGAACTTAGGTGAAAGTTGCCGTGCCAAAAAATTGGTTATTATCAATAAACCATTAAAATTCAAGATAAGTCAAGTTGAGCCGAACTAGCCCTGATTACACGCAGGAAGCCCCTGGTACCGTCTATGGGGGTTTAACCATCAAACCAATCTCGTGTATATGTGGTGATGCGCCAGACTGGTCTAACCGTGTCCGTGGTCTTGACGACCTGTCATTTATTCTGGTTGGTGAGGCCGTCTAGTGTTCGGCTGTTAAAGCCGCCGCACATTCTTCCGCGGGTAGATAACGCTCAATATTTCCACTAACTATGATGGTGCCACGTGGACCGGGCATCTTAAGCTTGAGAGAAGCGTAATGCGGTACTGCATTAAAATGAGCGACGCCGCTCTTCCAAGTAGTGCTTGATAGCCACTTCGAAATGGAGCGATGTAGAATGTTAACTTTTCGCTTCGGAAGTTGTCGGGAGAACCGAATACAACCTCTAGTAATAGAGAGCCCGTACAGCGGGACTCTGGGCCTGGTATTACTCCCTTGAAGGTAGTATTACTGTGGCTTACTTTTGTCGGGTCTATCCCCATTTTGTGGATTGTGTCCTGATATATCAGATTTAGACCACTGCCGCTGTCCATAAGGACTCGTGTGAGATGGTATCAGTTTATTATTGGGTCTAACACCAAGGCAACCAATTCTTCATGCCGGATGCTTGTCGCATGATCCCCGCGATCAAAAGTGATCGGGCAGGCCAACCAGGGGTTGAACTTAGGGGTGACGGGCTCTATGGCGTGTATATCTCAGAGTGCATGTTTGCTTCTCCTCTTCGTCACATGGATCATGTTTACTGTTTTAACCTCTGGTGGGAATTTTTTCTGTCCTCCAGTTCTTAGCTCGCGAGGTTCATCCTCGTCTTCGCTTGGTGTCTCCCCCCCTTGTGTTTGGCGTTTAGGTTACCGGCCTGCTTGAAGACCCAACATTCTCTGTGGGTGTGATTTGTAGGTTTATCGGGGGTGCCATGAATCTGACATAGTTTGTCGAGAATCCTGTTTCGGCCAGACGGTCCATCTCTGCTGCCTTTGAAAGGCTTTTTCCGCTGACCTGGTCGAGAGCCCCTGAATCTGGCGTTTACCACCGTGTTATCTGGGCTATCTTCTTTATTTCGACGCTTGTTTTTATTGCATCATGGTTTTCCATTGCCATCCCTGACTTCGGATGTGCTTGGGTCGCTGGTGCTACTGCGGGCTAACCAGCTATCTTTGCCCACGCAAAAGCGGGTCATGAGGCTTGTCAGGGCTGCCATTGTTCTCAGTTTTTCTTGGCCGAGGTGTCTGGCGAGCCATTCGTCTCGGACGCGGTGCTTGAAAGCTACTAAGGCCTCGGTGTCCGGGCAGTCAACGATTTGGTTCTTCTTAGTGAGAAACCTATTCGAAAGCTTTCGGGCTGACTCTCCGGGCTGCTGAATTATATGACTTAAATCGTCTGCATCCAGAGGTCGGACATATGTCCCTCGAAAATTAGCCCGGAAAGCATCCTCGAGCTCTTCCCAACTTCCAATTGAGTTTTCGGGGAGGCTTTTCAGCCAGTGCCGAGCTGGTCCTTTAAGCTTGAGGGGCAAGTATTTGATGGCATGGAGATTGTCTCCGCGAGCCATATGGATATGGAGGATAAAGTCCTCAATCCAGACCCCTGGGTCTGTGGTCCCGTCGTACGCCTCTATGTTCACTGGTTTGAATCCTTCTGGGAATTCGTGGTCCAGCACCTCATCGGTGAAACATAGGGGGTGTGAGGCACCCCCGTATTTGCATGTATCATGGCGTTCGGACGGTTGTAGTATTCGGTTTTGATTTTGTGCCGGAGCGCGCTTCCTAGATCCATAGATGGATCTGCTCATACCGGATTTTTGGCACAAGTCCTCACGTAGATCGTGTGTTGACTTATGTGCGACCTTGTTAGCCGCTCTACCGCGGTCACAAGGTGGTCGATCCGGTCAGTTGGCCGTTTCAATTTTCGGCTGTGTGGGCTCTAAGGCCTCATCGTCGAATTCAGGTAATAGCTTGCGCTTTGGATAGCTCTTTGTGTGGTAACTTCTACCATACTTTTCTTCGTTGTCGAGCACTTTGTTCCACCTGCTGTTGAGTGTATTTTGTGCGGCCTTAAGCCTTTGCTTCGGCTTCTTCAGACTCCTCGCTGTGGCAATAAGCCTTCTGCGGAGGTTCTCTTGCTCCAAGTGCGTTTCCGGGATGACGTGTGCATCTTCGTCCGGACTGTTTTCCTCCCCAGAGGGGGTTTGATGAGGTTTATCCTCGGCGTCGCCGTGTTCGGACGTCGGATCCATACTATGTTCGCCGTTTGCAGCTTCATCGTGCTCTGCCGCCGGGGCAATGTGGTCGTTGTTTCCTCTGTAGTCGACTGGAGTGTTATTTTCTCTTGCGCTGTTATCGTTGTTTTTTTCTATGGCGGGACTTAGAGCGGCGCCGCTGACGTCGGCGCTTGGGTTGCTTCTTGGAGGGGCCATCCTCCGCTGTCTCTTTGCCATTGCCTTCTTTGGGTGTATCCACCATGTATATGTCATGTGGTGAAGTTGTTGTCCAGCGCCCTGTGGGTACTGGTTCTTGTTCTTCTCCTGCATGATTGTCCATACCGTCGATGTCTTCGGAGTCGAAGTCGAGCATGTCAGTTAAATCGTCAACACTGGCTACTAAGTGGGTGGTGGGTGGGCAACGAATTTCTTCGTCGTCCACATCCCATTCTAGCCGGACATAGTTCGGCCAAGGTTCTCCTGACAAGGAGAGAGACCTTAATGAATTTAGCACATCTCCCAAACGGCGAGTGCTGAAAGATATCCGCAGAGGTGAACTCCATGATCGACGCCAGTCGGATTCGATAGGCACGGATGCAGGCGGCTCGGAGTCCGTGGCCGGAGACGAATCCAGTGGTTCGGTGACACGGCTCTCGTAAGGGCTGAAGTCAATATCCGCCTCCATCGCCACTAAGAGTGTGGCCTCCAAGGCGGGGTCTATCCCTCCATCCTCGGATGGTGCAATTTGGTCCCGATTGAAGGCCGGAGTAGTTGCAGATGCGATCTCCCGAACACTGTCCGACGGCAGAGTTACGTCATACTGGTCGTGATTGTTGCGGCGCACCTGACATGGGCTCGAATCCATCGAAGATCAAGTCTCCGCGGATGTCGGCAATGTAGTTTAAGTTTCCAAACCTGACCTGATGGCCAGGGGCGTAGCTCTCGATCTGCTCCAGATGGCCAAGCGAATTGGCCCACAGTGTGAAGCCGCCGAATACGAAGATCTGTCCGGGGAGGAAAACCTCACCCTGGACTGCATCATTACCGATGACCGAAGGGGCCATCGAGCCTTACGGTGATGGCACAGTGGAACTCTCAATTAAAGCACCAATGTCGGTGTCAAAATCGGTGGATCTCGGGTAGGGGGTCCCGAACTGTGCTTCTAAGGTGAATGGTAACAGGAGGCAGGGGACACAATGTTTACCCAGGTTCGAGCCCTCTTGATGGAGGTAAGACCCTACGTCCTGCTTGATTGTTCTTGATGATATGAGTATTACAAGAGTTGATCTACCACAAGATCATAGAGGCTAAACCCTAAAAGCTAGCCTATGGTATGATTGTCTGTTGTCCTACGGACTAAACCATCCGGTTTATATAGACACCGGAGGGGGCTAGGGTTACACAAAGTCGGTTACAATGGAGGAGATCTACATATCCGTATTGCCAAGCTTTCCTTCCACGCCAAGGAGAGTCCCATCTAGACACGGGACGAAGTCTTCATTGTTGTATCTTCACAGTCCAACAGTTCGGCCAAAGAATATAGTCCGGCTGTCTGGAGACCCCCTAATCCAGGACTCCCACAATGGTGAAGAGTGACCTCAGGATCTCTGGCTAGACAGAGATCGAGTGGTGCTAGGGGAGAGGGAGATGAGGCGAGGCATGCTATATAGTGGCGGTGACAGTGACTGCACAGTTGATACGTCTCCAGCGTATCTATAATTTTTGATTATTCCATGCTATTATATTATCTGTTTTGGATGTTTAATGGGCTTTAATATACATTTTTATATTATTTTTGGGACTAACCTACTAACTAGAGGCCCAGTGCAAATTGCTGTTTTTTTTGCCTATTTCAGTGTTTCACAGAAAACGAATATCAAACGCAATCCAAACGGAATCAAACCTTCGGGAGAGTTATTTTTGGAACAAACGTGATCCAGGAGACTTGGAGTTGACGTCAAGAAACAAGCGAGGCGGCCACGAGGCAGGTAGGCGCGCCCAGGGGAGGTAGGCGCACCCCCACCCTCGTGGGCCCCTCGCAGCTCCACCGACGTACTTCTTCCTCCTATATATACCCATATACCCCGAAAACATCCAGGAGCACCACGAAACCCTATTTCCACCGCCGCAACCTTCTGTACCCGTGAGATCCCATCTTGGGGCCTTTTCCGACGCTCTGCCAGAGGGGGGATCGATCACGGAGGGCTTCTACAATAACACCATAGCCTCTCCGATGATGTGTGAGTAGTTTACCACAGACCTTCGGGTCCATAGTTATTAGCTAGATGGCTTCTTCTCTCTCTTGGATCTCAATACAAAGTTCTCCTCAATTCTCTTGGAGATCTATTCGATGTAATTATTTTTGTGGTGTATTTATCGAGATCCGATGAATTGTTGGTTTATGATCAAGATTATCTATGAATAATATTTGATTCTTCTCTGAAATCTTTTATGCATGATTTAAATATCTTTGTGAGTCTCTTCGAATTATTAGTTTGGTTTGGCCTACTAGATTGTTCTTTCTTGCAATGGGAGAAGTGCTTAGCTTTGGGTTCAATCTTGCGGTGTCCTTTCCCAATGACAACACAGGCAGCAAGGCACATATTGTATTGTTGCCATCGAGGATAAAAAGATGGGGTTTATATCATATTTCTTGAGTTTATACCTCTACATCATGTCATCTTGCCTAATGCATTACTCTGTTCTTATGAACTTAATACTCTAGATGCATGCTGGATAGCGGTCAATGCATGGAGTAATAGTAGTAGATGCAGAATCGTTTCGGTCTACTTGTCGCGGACATGATGCCTATATACATGATCATGCCTAGATATTCTCATAACTACGCGCTTTTCTATCAATTTCTGGACAGTAATTTGTTCACCCACCGTAGAATTTGCTATCTTGAGAGAAGGCACTAGTGAAACCTATGGCCCCCGGGTCTATCTTCCATCATATAATTTTCCTATCAACTTGCTATTTCTATTTTTGCAATCTTTATTATCCAATCTATACAACAAAAATACCAAAAATATTTATCTTATTATTTTTATCAGATCTCACTTCCGTAAGTGACCGTGAAGGGATTGACAACCCCTTTATCGCGTTGGTTGCGAGGTTCTTGTTTGTTTGTGCAGGTACGAGGGACTTGTGTGTAGTCTCCTACTGGATTGATACCTTGGTTCTCAAAAACTGAGGGAAATACTTACGCTAATATGCTGCATCACCCTATCCTCTTAAAGGGAAAGCCAACGCAAGCTCAAGAGGTAGCAAGAAGGATTTCTGGCGCCGTTGCCGGGGAGGTTACACCAAGTCAAGTCAAGATTTGATCTCCCAGCAACTAGCCATTTCTGGCGCCGTTGCCAGGGAGATCTACGCACAAGTCAAGACATACCACGTACCCACCACAAACTATTATCCCTTGCATTAAATTATTTGCCATTTGCCTCTCGTTTCCCTCTCCCCCACTTCACCCTTGCCGTTTTATTCGCCTTTTTTCCGTCCGCCTCTTTTCCGTTCGTCTCTTTTTTCTTGCTTCTTGTTTGCTTGTGTGTTGAATTGATTGTTTGTCACGATGGCTCAAGATAATACTAAATCGTGTGACTTCTCCAATACCAACAACAATGATTTTATTTGCACTCCGATTGCTGTTCTTACCGATGCTGAATCTTGTGAAACTAATACTGCTTTGCTGGATCTTGTCATGAAAGATCCATTTTCTGGCCTTCCTAGTGAAGATGCCGCTACCCATCTAAACAACTTTGTTTATTTATGTGATATGCAAAAGAAGAAAGATGTGGATAATGATATTGTTAAGTTGAAGCTATTTCTGTTTTTGCTTAGAGATCGTGCTAAAACTTGGTGTTCGTCTTTGCCTAAAAATAGTATTGATTCATGGAATAAGTGCAACGATGCTTTTATCTCTAAGTATTTTCCTCCCGCTAAGATCATCTCTCTTAGAAACGATATCAAGAATTTTAAGCAACTTGATCATGAGTATGTGGCACAAGTTTGGGAGAGGATGAAATTAATGATACGTAATTGCCCTACTCATGGATTAAACTTATGGATGATCTTACAAATTTTTTATGTTGGGTTGAATTTTTCTTCTAGAAATCTTTTAGATTCGGCCGTTGGAGGCACTTTTATGGAAATCACTTCAGGAGAAGCTACTAAACTCCTAGATAATATTATGGTTAATTATTCTCAATGGCACACTGAAAGATCTACTAGTAAAAAGGTTCATGCTATAGAAGAAATTAATGTTTTGAGTGGAAAGATGGATGAACTTATGAAATTGTTTGCTAATAAGAGTTTTTCTTCTGATCCTAATGATATGCCTTTGTCTACTTT
This sequence comes from Triticum urartu, assembly GCF_056163025.1. Taxonomy (NCBI): domain Eukaryota; kingdom Viridiplantae; phylum Streptophyta; class Magnoliopsida; order Poales; family Poaceae; genus Triticum; species Triticum urartu. The sequence goes on along the minus strand of NC_141874.1, from coordinate 587,721,787 downwards.
GATTGAGAATAATAATGAATCTATGGATGTGAATTTTGTTGGTAGGAACAATTTTGGTAACAACGCTTATAGAGGAAACTTTAATCCTAGGCCATTTCCTAGTAATTCCTCTAATAATTATGGTAATTCCTACAACAACTCTTATGGAAATTTTAATAAGATGCCCTCTGATTTTGAGACTAGTGTTAAAGAATTTATGATTTCGCAAAAGAATGCCAATGCTTTGCTTGAGGAAAAGTTGGCTAGGAACGTGGATAGAATTTCTCTTGATGTTGATTATTTGAAACTTAGATCTATTCCACCTAAGCATGATATCAATGAGTCTCTCAAATCCATGAGAATTTCCATTGATGAGTGCAAACAAAGAACCGCTAGGATGCGTGCTAAGAAAGATTGGTTTGTGAAGGCATGTTGTTCTAGTTTTCAAGATAATAAGGATGAAGATCTAAAAGTGATTGATTTGTCCCCTATTAAATCTTATTTTTTTCAATATGAATCTTGATAATGATGGGACTGGAGATGAGTCAACTTTAGCCAAAAGGCGTCCCAATGATTCAGAGTTTTTAGGTCTTGACGCAAAATTGGTAAAAATGGGATTGAAGAGGTCAAAACTTTACATAGAAATGAACCCACTATTTTGGATTTCAAGGAATTTAATTATGATAATTGCTATTTGATAGATTGTATTTCGTTGTTGCAATCCGTGCTAAATTCTCCTCATGCTTGTGATCAAAATAAAGCTTTTACCAAACATATCGTTGATGCTTTAATGAAATCTTATGAAGAAAAGCTTGAATTAGAAGTTTCTAACCCTATAAAACTTTATGACGAGTGGGAACCTACTATTAAAATTAAAATTAGAGATCATTAATTCTATGCTTTATGTGATTTGGGTGCTAGTGTTTCCACGATTCCAAAAACTTTGTGTGATGTGTTAGGTTTCTGTGAATTTGATGATTGTTATTTAAACTTGCATCTTACGGATTCCACCATTAAGAAACCTATGGGAAGGATTAATGATATTCTTATTGTTGCAAATAGCAATTATGTGCCCGTAGATTTCATTGTTCTCGATATAGATTGCAATCCTACATGTCCTATTATTCTAGGTAGACCTTTCCTTAGAACGATTGGTGCAATTATTGATATGAAAGAAGGAAACTTTAGATTCCAATTTCCGTTAAGGAAATGCATGGAACACTTTCCTAGAAATAAAATTAAATTAGCTTATGAATCTATTATGAGAGCCACTTATGGATTGCATACCAAGGATGACAATACCTAGATCAATTCTTGTTTTTATGCCTAGCTAGGGGCGTTAAACGATAGTGCTTGTTGGGAGGCAACCCGATTGTATTTTCGTTTCTTGCTTTTTGGTTCTGTTTAGTAATAAATAATTCATCTAGCTTCTGTTTATATGTGTTTTTATGCTTTTAATTAGTGTTTGTGCCAAGTAGAACCTTTGGGAAGACTTGGGGGAAGTTTATGTGATCTTGCTGTAAAAAACAGAAACTTTAGCGCTCACGAGATTTTCTGCCATTTTTTACTTGAGAGTGAGATTAGGCTGATTCTTTTTGAAGATGATTAATAGAACAATTCCTCACGTACAAAAATTTATTTCATAATTTTTGGGGTTACAGAAGTATTCGAAACCTACAGATTACTACAGACTGTTCTGTTTTTGACAGATTCTGTTTTTCGTGTGTTGTTTGCTTATTTTGATGAATCTATGGCTAGTATCGTGGGGTATGAACCATAGAGAAGTTGGAATACAGTAATTTTAACACCAATATAAATAAATAATGAGTTCATTACAGTACCTTGAAGTGCTGGTTTGTTTTCTTATACTAACGGAGCTCATGAGATTTTCTGTTGAGTTTTGTGTTGTGAAGTTTTCAAGTTTTGGGTAAAGATTTGGTGGATTTTGGAATAAGGAGTGGAAAGAGCCTAAGCTTGGGGATTCTCAAGGCACCCCAAGGTAAAATTCAAGGACAACGAAAAGCCTAAGCTTGGGGATGCCCCGGAAGGCATCCCCTCTTTTGTCTTCGTCCATCGGTAACTTTACTTCATGCTATATTTTTATTCACCACATGAGATGTGTTTTGCTTGGAGCGTCTTGTATGATTTGAGTCTTTGCTTTTTAGTTTACCACAATCATCCTTGCTGTACACACCTTTTGGAGATACACACATGAATCGGAATTTATTAGAATACTCTATGTGCTTCACTTATATCTTTTGAGCTAGATAATTTTGCTCGAGTGCTTCACTTATATCTTTAAGAGCACGGTGGTGATTTTATTTTATAGAAAGTATTGATCTCTCATGATTCACTTATATAATTTTGAGAGTCCTCTAGAACATCATGGTAATTTTCTTTGGCTATAAAATTAGTCCTAATATAATAGGCATCCAAGATGGGTATAATAAAAACTATCATTAAAGTGCATTGAATACTATGAGAAGTTTGATACTTGATGATTGTTTTGAGATATGAAGATGGTGATATTAGAGTCATGCTAGTTGAGTAGTTGTGAATTTTACAAATACTTGTTCTAAAGTTTGTGATTCCCGTAGCATGCATGTATGGTGAACCATTATGTGAAGAAGTCGGAGCATGATTTATTTATTGATTGTCTTCCTTATGAGTGGCGGTCGGGGACGAGCGATGGTATTTTCCTACCGATATATCCCCCTAGGAGCATGCACGTAGTACTTTGTTTCAATAACTAATAGTTTTTTGCAATAAGTATGTGAGTTCTTTATGACTAATGTTGAGTCCATGGATTATACGCACTCTCACCCTTCCACCGTTGCTAGCCTCTCTAGTACCGCACAACTTTCGCCGGTACCATAAACCCACCATATACCTTCCCCAAAACAGCCACCATACCTACCTATTATGGCATTTCCATAGCCATTCTGAGATATATTGCCATGAAACCTACCACCGTTCCATTTATTATGACATGCTTCATCATTGTCATATTGCTTTGCATGATCATGTAGTTGACATCGTATTTGTGGCAAAGCCACCTTTATAATTCTTTCATACATGTCACTCATGAGTCATTGCACATCCTGGTACACCGCCGAAGGCATTCACATAGAGTCATATTTTGTTCTAAGTATCAAGTTGTAAGTAAATAAAAGTGTGATGATCATCATTATTAGAGCATTGTCCCATGTGAGGAAAGGATGATGGAGACTATGATTCCCCCACAAGTCGGGATGAGACTCTGGACAAAAAAAAAGAGAAAGTCCATAAAAAAGAGAAGGCCCAGAGAAAAAAAAGAGAGAAGGGACAATGTTACTATCCTTTTACCACACTTGTGCTTCAAAGTAGCACCATGATCTTCATGATAGAGAGTGAGGGAGTCCGAGATTAGGGGGTCTCCGGACAGCCGGACTCTATCCTTCGGCCGGACTATTGGACTATGAAGATACTAAATTGAAGACTTCATCTCGTGTCCGGATGGGACTCTACTTGGCGTGGAAGGCAAGCTAGGCAATACAGATATGGATATTTCCTCCTTTGTAACCGACCTTGTGTAACCCTAATTCTCTCTGGTGTCTATATAAACCGGAGGGTTTAGTCCGTAGGACAACATACAATCATACCATAGGCTAGCTTCTAGGGTTTAGCCTCTCCGATCTCGTGGTAGATCAACTCTTGTAATACTCATATCATCAAGAATAAATCAAGCAGGACGTAGGGTTTTACCTCCATCAAGAGGGCCCGAACCTGGGTAAAAACATCGTGTTCCCTGCCTCCTGTTACCATCCGCCTTAGATGCACAGTTCAGGACCCCCTACCCGAGATCCGCCGGTTTTGACACCGACATTGGTGCTTTCATTGAGAGTTCCTCTGTGTCGTCGCCGTTAGGCTTGATGGCTTCTTCTATCATCGATAGCGATGCAGTCCAGGGTGAAACTTTTCTCCCCGGACAGATCTTTGTGTTTGGCGGCTTCGCACTGCGGGCCAACTCGCTTGGCCATCTGGAGCAGATCGAAAGCTACGCCCCTGGCCATCAGGTCAGGTTTGGAAGCTTAAGTTACACGGCCGATATCCGCGGAGACTTGATCTTCGACGGATTTGAGCCCCTGCCTTGTGCGCCACACGGTCACGATGAGTACGATTTAGCTCTACCATTGGACCGTATTATGGAGATCGCACCGGCAGCCGCTCCGACTCTCAATTCAGAGCCAGTTGCGCCGTCCATGGACAGGTGGATGGACCCCACCACGGTGGCCTTACCCTCAGCGGCGATCGTGCCGAACATCGACCTTACCCTATACGAGAGCCTTGTTGTCAGACTACCAGATCCTTCTCCGGCCACGGACTCCGAACCGCCTGCGCCCGTTCCTAGCGAATCCAATTGGGCAACCATCATGGAGATTACCTCCGTGGATATTTTCCAGCACTCTCCCTTTGGAGACATACTGAACTCATTAAGGTCTCTCTCCTTGTTAGGAGGATCCTGGCCGAACTATGTCCGGCAGGATTGGGATGCGGATGACGAAGAAATTCGCTGCCCACCCACCACCCACTTAGTAGCCACTGTCGACGACTTAACCGACATGCTCGACTTCGACTCCGAAGACATAGGCGGTATGGACGACGATGCGGGAGACGAAGAGGAACCACTGCCCACAGGGCACTGGACGGCCACCTCATCATACGATATATACATGGTGGACACACCCAAAGAAGGCAATGGCGACGAGATAGCGGAGGATGACCCCTCCAAGAAGCAACCCAAGCACCGACGTCAGCGGCGCCGCTCTAAGTCCCGCCAAAGCAAAAGTGGTGATATCAGCACAGGATATAATAACACTCCAGATAGTGCCGAAGATGGCAACAATCCCCTCCAGCATGATCTAGGACAGGAGGATGGAGAGGCCAGCCCTCCAGAGAGAGCGCCAGATAGAGAGGCGGAGGATGATAATTACATGCCCCCCTCCGAAGACGAGGAAAGCCTCAACGATGAAGAATTCGTCATGCCAGAGGATCCCGTCGAACAAGAGCGCTTCAAGCGCCGGCTTATAGCCACGAGAAACAGCCTTAAGAAAAAGGAGTAGCAGCTTCAAGCTGATCAAGATCCGCTAGCTGACAGATGGACTGAAGTCCTCACGGCCGAGGAATATAAACTCGAACGCCCCTCCAAGAGTTACCCAAAATGCAGGTTGCTACCCCAAGTGGAGGAAGAAGCATATGACGCGGCTGATTGGCCACCTCGTGGCCGCGATAGAGAGGCATTCCAGCCAAAAGCTCTGCCTGCACCCCGACGCCATTCAAATAAACAGGCATGGGGAAATACGCCAGACCTGCGAGACATATTGGAGGACAAAGCAAAACATGCAAGATCGATCTACGGATCACGAGGGCGCGCCACTATGTGAGACGATAAACGTCATGCCGGATACAGTAAAAGTAAATCCGGTCGGGCCAAACACAGCGGGCGAGACTCATTGGAGCTGCGTTGCGATATAGCCCAGTACAGAGGTGCCGCACACCCCTTATGCTTCACAGATGAAGTAGTGGATCATCAAATCCCAAAGGGTTTCAATCCCGTAAACATAGAATCATAAGACGGCACGACAGATCCTGCGGTATGGATCGAGGATTTCCTCCTGCACATCCACATGGCCCGCGGTGATGACCTACATGCAATCAAATACCTCCCACTCAAACTTAAAGGGCTAGCTCGGCATTGGCTCAACAGCTTGCCAGCAAAGTCCATTGGCTTTTGGAAAATCTGGAAGCCGCATTCCTCGACAACTTTCAGGGCACTTATGTACGACCACCAGACGCCGATGACCTAAGCCATATAATTCAGCAGCGAGAGGAATCGGCCAGGCAATTCTGGACATGGTTCCTAACAAAGAAAGATCAAATCGTCGACTGTCCGGATGCAGAGCCCTAGCAGCTTTTAAACACAACATCCGCGACGAGTGGCTAGCTTGGCACCTTGGTCAGGAAAAGCCGAAATCTATGGCAGCCCTCACGACACTCATGACCCGCTTTTGTACTGGAGAAGACAGTTGGCCCTTGGAGGGGACATAGTCCTACTTTTTTCTTATTGCACCGCATGTATCATTCTACTTTAACGCACCTTTTTGAATAAACAATGCATAGCATTAAGACTATTATTGCATTCTTCTTTTTTTACATATATATGTTCATTCATGACATCGAGCACCCGTACACTCTGGTACGACCAATACGTTAGGGGCTTAAGCATACCCCACAATACGGCGTGAGAAGTCCAGACACTTTCAACAGTGCGGCACCCCAAACTTCTAGCATTATATGCATCAGCTCCGAATCATGTCTTGGGTCAATAGTTGGGTTTGCCCGGCTCCCATGTTTTGGTACCTTACGTTCCGCTATATCGGCTAAGGTAGCACTGGGAGAACTACTACGATTGTGCCCCGGTTCTGCTGGGCTAAGCACCTCAGTAGAGAAAGCTAAAACTGACTGTCATGATAAGGCGAGAGACTGGTCACTGTTCGAGAGGTTTTCGAGTCTTAAAGACTTATGCCTCTTAGAGCGAGGAGTCGGCCCTGTCCGGCTTAAGGCGTGTATCGCGCCTCGAGTTCGGCCTTCCGAACACTAGGGGCTTCGCTGAAATTTAAAATTATAGAATTCTATGGCTAAGTGAGAGTGATAACGCATTATAGTCCGATTGCCTTGTTCGTTGTGCTGAGCACCTCCCTCGAAGGACCCAAAAATGGGAACAAGAGTGCTCAGGTTTATCCCGAACACCCCAGCACTCATGGCATGGGGGCAGAAGCCGACGACTAGCCATCTCTCAGATTTGATAAACAGCCGAACAGAAGGTAATATTTTAAATTCAAACAAGCGTTGCATAGCGCATATGAACAAGTTTTCATGAATACAGGATTACACGAGCGGGTTTACTCAAATATTGTATCTTTGGTACACTCGTCCGCTATGAGACGGGCACCCTTCAGGACACCCTCATAGTACATCTCGGGGTGGCGATGCTCCTTGCCCTCCGGCGGCCCTTCCTTGATCAGCTTCACGGCGTCTAGCTTGGCCCATTGCACCTTCACACGGGCGAAAGCCCGGCGTGCACCTTCGATGCAGACGGACCGCTTGACGACTTCCAGCTGTGGGCAGGCATCCACAAGCCGCCTCACCAGGCCGAAGTAGCTGCTCGGAAGGGCGTCGCCAGGCCATAGACGGACTATAAAGCCCTTCATGGCCTGTTCGGCCACCTTGTGTAGCTCGACCAGCTGCTTTAGCTGGTCGCTCATAGGCACCGGGTGTTCGATCCCAGTATATTGGGCCCAGAACAACTTCTCTGTTGAGCTTCCCTCCCCGGCCTGGTAAAACTGTGTGGCATCCGACACACTGCGGGGCAAATCTTCGAATGCTCCTGGAGAGCTCCAGATTCGGGTAAATAACAGGTAATTTACTTTCACATGCTTGCTTTGCATATAGAATGCCTTACCCGCCGCTATCTTCTTCATCACATCAATCTCCTAGAGGGCCTTTTGGGCTTCGGCCTTGGCACTCTTTGCGCTCTCTAGGGCCGCGGCAAGCTCAGACTCTCGCGTCTTCAAGTCAAGCTCCAGCGCCTCGTGCTTCGTCACGAGAGCTTGGAGCTCTTGCTGCACCTCACCCACCCGTGCCTCATTCCTTTTCCGCTCGGTGCGCTCCTTGGCCACTTTGTTTTCGGCCTCGGATAGCGCTTGCTTCAGGGTCGCCACCTCGGTCGTGGCCCCTGACAAATTTACGATGATCCTGTCATTTTGCAATCGCATTCTTTTTATACATATCCATAGACTAGGTACTACTTACCTTTGTTCTCTTCGAGCTCCCTCTTGGCAAGGCCGAGCTCGTCCTTGGACCCTTTAAGGTCATGCTTCAGTGCGGTGACCTCCGCAGTCAGTGCGGCAGATGCCAGCAGCGAAGCCTGCATACGCATATTGACATACTTATATTAGACTCCTGCGATATTGTTTGATCCTCTGTTCGGCTTTTCTTTGTGAACACCGAACAAAGCATCAGGGGCTATTGTCTATGCAGTAATATTTTTCCCCATATTTCAAAAACTTACCTCAAAGCTTGTTAGAAGGCTGGCACAGGCTTCATTCAGTCTGCTCTTGGCAGATTGAACCTTCTGGACTACCGCACTCATAATAGTGCGGTGCTCCTCGTCGATGGAAGCGGTGCGAAGCACTCCCAACAGATTGTTCGGTGCCTCTGGATGGACAGAGGTCACCGGCACAGGCGTCTTGCCCCTCTTGGAAGGAGGCCGCCTGCCTGAGTCCAGAACCACTGGAGGTTCCGGCGCGGTGTTCGGCTGAGGGCCGAACTCGGAGCCCTCAGGGGCCTTGTTCCCTCTGCTCCCGGAGTCCGGAAGGTCGCCTCGAGGCGCCTCCGGGACTATCTCCCCTCGACCCGGTGCCTCTTGAGACAATACCTCGGAGTTGTCCATAGGGCAAGGGGAGGTGGCGGTCGGAGGTGGATCACTACCCATATCCGACGAGCCCAGGGAGCCGTCCGACGATACGTCGATACGGGCTCGTGGCGGTCTGCATAGTCATAATTTGGCGTTAGGAGAGGCAGTGCGACAAAGGTATGCTATGAGTTACTCCGGCATCCGAATACTTACGACTTCGCCAGGGGCTTGGCCCTGAGCAGCCACTCGTCTCCGCCTTCGGCGGTGGTGATGGAGAAGTCTGGATGGAGAGTCCTTCCCTTCTTGGACCCTTCGCCCCCCCCCCGGTTGGGGCAGCCTTCCTTTCTTGTCTCCCCCGACTGGAGGGGGAGCATCTTCATCTTCCTCCTCGTTTTCGGGGGAGGAGTGCGTCGTGGAGTTATCGGACGATATGTCCGATAACGCCTGGCGCCGGGAACTCTTTCGGGTTCCCTTGGCCTTCTTGGTGTTCTCCGGCACCTTGTAAGGAGCTGGAGTCAGCATCTCTGTCAGGAGAGCGTCCACAGTGTCTTCGGGCAGAGGGGTCGGACAGTTAATCTTCCCCGACGTCTCCACCCAGTCCTGTCAAAGGCATGGAGCTCAGACCCCACACATGGTTAAGCTAGGGGAAATAAATATCCTATCGGATGTATAGAACTCACTGAATGCGCTTGGCGCTTCGCGCTTAGCCCGCGGTCCTCGGTGAGGGCGGGAGGGACCTCGGCACCCTTGAACAACACCTTCCAGACGTCCTTGTGCATCGTGTCGAAGAGCTCGCTCAGAGTTTGGTGCTGGGCCGGGTCGAACTCCCACAAGTTGAAGTCCCGTTGTTCGCACGGGAAGATCTGGCGGATGAGCATGACCTAGACTATATTGACAAGCTTGAGCTTCTTGCCTGCCATACTCCGAATACATTTCTGGAGTCCGTCTAGCTCCACCGATGGACCCCAGGACAGGCCCTTCTCTTTCAAGGAAGTGAGGCGTGTGGGGATTCCGGATCGAAACTTGGGGGCAGCCACCCATTTGGCACCGCGCGGCTCGGTGATGTAGAACCATGCCGATTGCCACCCCTTTATGGTCTCCACGAAGGAGCCTTCAAGTCATAACGTTGGGCATCTTGCCCACCATGGCTCCGCCGCATTCTGCTTGTTGGCCTCCCACCACCTTCGGCTTGATAATGAAGGTCTTTAACCACAGGCTGAAGTGGGGCCGGACGCGGAGGAAAGCCTCACAGACGACAATGAACGCCGAAATGTTGAGGATGAAGTTCGGGGCCAGATCATGGAAGTCCCGCCCGTAGTAGAACATGAGACCCCGGACGAGTGGATGAAGGGGAAACCCCAGTCCGCGGAGGAAGTGGTGGAGGAAAGCTACCCTCTCATGGGGTTCTGGAGTAGGGACGATCTGCCCCGCAGCGGGCAGCCGATGCGCGATATTCACGGCTAAGTATCTAGCTCTGCGCAGCTTTTTGATGTGTTCCTCCATAATGGAGGAAGCCATCCACATGCCTCCCGCTCCGGACATGTTTGGAGGAGGTTGAGGAGAAAGATGTGGACTTGGGCGTTGGGGCTCGAGTGCGCAAGAATGGATGGTCAAGGAGGAAGAAGGCGTGGGTAGAGAAAGGTTAAACCTTATCCCTTTATAATGGCGGCCAAAACTATGCGCCCCCACTAGCCTAGTAAAACTCGCTTACCCCCCAAGCGCCGTAATCGATGGTGCGGTTGGGTTACCCACACCCGTATTGATGAAAATCCCGTAATAAGGGGAACACGATCTCTGATTTGACAAGACGTATCAAGAAACTACCTCACGTTATGAGCGGGGCTAGTCAAAGGAAACGGTTCGAATAATCATCGGGCTACGGCATAATGTTATGTTGCCAAAACGTGTCGGCAGATTAGATTTATGGAAATATTATTCTCTCTATGGTGGTATGTGGAAATTATTTTGCAAGGTCGGACACTATCCTTGTATTCAAATTCTTTTGTGATGTATTCGGAGGAGGAACCTGCCTTGCAATGCTGAAGACAATACTGCGCGTCGGACTCATCGTCATTGAAGCCTGGTTCAGGGGCTACTGAGGGAGTCCGGGATTAGGGGGTCTCCGGACAGCCGAACTTTATCCTTCGGCCGGACTATTGGACTATGAAGATACTAAATTCAAGACTTCGTCTCGTTTCCGGATGGGACTCTACTTGGCGTGGAAGGCAAGCTAGGCAATATGGATATCGATATTTCCTCCTTTGTAACCGACCTTGTGTAACCCTAACTCTCTCCGGTGTCTATATAAACTGGAGGTTTCAGTCCGTAGGACAACATACAATCATACCATAGGCTAGCTTCTAGGGTTTAGCCTCTCCGATCTCGTGGTAGATCAACTCTTGTAATACTCATATCATCAAGAATAAATCAAGCAGGACGTAGGGTTTTATCTCCATCAAGAGGGCCTGAACCTGGGTAAAAACATCGTGTCCCCTGCCTCCTGTTACCATCCTCCTTAGACGCACAGTTCGGGACCCCCTACCCGAGATCCGCCGATTTTGACACCGACAGAGAGTCTCCTATGTTGTCACTTTCATATACTAGTGGGAATTTTACATTATAGAACTTGGCTTGTATATTCCAATGATGGGCTTTCTCAAAATGCCCTAGGTCTTCGTGAGAAAGGAAGTTGGATGAACACCCACTTAGTTCTTTCGTTGATCTTTCATACATTTATAGCTCTAGTGCATCCGTTGCATGGCAATCCCTACTCACTCACATTGATATCTATTGATGGGAATCTCCATAGCCCATTGATACGCCTAGTTGATGTGAGACTATCTTCTCCTTTTTGTCTTCTCCACAACTACCATTCTATTCCACCTATAGTGCTATGTCCATGGCTCACGCTCATGTATTGCGTGAAGATTGAAAAAGTTTGAGAACATCAAAAGTATGAAACAATTGCTTGGCTTGTCCTTGGGGTTGTGCATGATTTAAATATTTTGTGTGGTGAAGATGGAGCATAGCGAGACTATATGATTTTGTAGGGATAACTCTCTTTGGCCATGTTATTTTGAGAAGACATGATTGCTTTGCTAGTATGCTTGAAGTATTATTATTTTTATATCAATATTAAACTTTTGTCTTGAATCTTTCGGATCTGAACATTCATGCCACAATAAAGAAAATTACATTGAGAATTATGCTAGGTAGCATTCCACATCAAAAATTATGTTTCTATCATTTACCTACTCGAGGACGAGCAGGAATTAAGCTTGGGGATGCTTGATATGTCTCCAACGTATCTATAGTTTTTGATTGTTCCATGCTATTATATTATCTATTTTGTATGTTTAATGGGCTTTAATATACCTTTTTATATTATTTTTGGGACTAACCTACTAACCAAAGACCCAGTGCAAATTGCTGTTTTTTTGCCTATTTCAGTGTTTCGTAGAAAAGGAATATCAAACGGAATCCAAACGGAATGAAACCTTCGAGAGAGTTATTTTTGGAACAAACGTGATCCAGGGGACTTGGAGTTAACGTCAACAAAGAAGCGAGGAGGCCACGAGGCAGGGAGGCGTGCCCCCACCCTCGTGGGCCCCTCGCAGCTCCACCGACATACTTCTTCCTCCTATGTATACCCATATACCTCGAAAACATCCAGGACCACCATGAAACTTTATTTCCACCACTGCAACCTTCTATACCCATGAGATCCCATCTTGGGGCCTTTTCCGGCGCTCTACCGGAGGGGGAATCGATCACGGAGGTCTTCTACATCAACACCATAGCCTCTCCGATGATGTGTGAGTAGTTTACCACAGACCTTCGGGTCCATGGTTATTAGCTAGATGGCTTCTTCTCTCTCTTTGGATCTCAATACAAAGTTCTCCTCGATTCGCTTGGAGATCTATTCGATGTAATTCTTTTTGCGATGTGTTTATCGAGATCCAATGAATTGTGGGTTTATGATCATGATTATCTATGAACATTATTTGATTCTTCTATGAAATCTTTTATGCATGATTTAAATATCTTTGCAAGTCTCTTCAAATTATCAGTTTGGTTTGGCCTACTAGATTGATCTTTCTTGCAATGGGAGAAGTGCTTAGCTTTGGGTTCAATCTTCCGGTGTCCTTTCCCAGTGACAGCAGGGGCAGCAAGGCACGTATTGTATTGTTGCCATCGAGGATAAAAATATGGGGTTTATATCATATTGCTTGATTTTATCCCTGAGGGAGTCCAGGATTAGTGGGTCTCCGGACCGCCGGACTATATCCTTTGGCCGGACTGTTAGACTATGAGGATACAAGATTGAAGACATCCTCCCGTGTCCGGATGGGACCACTACAAAAAAAGACACATCCGTGACATTTTGGAAAGAACAAAAAAAATTCTGTCATACATATGACACTTCTATGACCATAATTGTGACAAAACCCGGTATCATCATAGATGTGGTGGGCTCCTACTTCTATGACAAAAAATCATGATAGAAAATGGGCTTTTTCTCCTGGGCGGGCCGGAGACGCAGCTGCATGACATTCTTTGGGCCGTCCATGACGGAAAAACCATGGTAGAAGCGAGGGGGAGGAAAATTTCGGGGAGTTCCCGGTTACGGTGGGAGGTCGGGGGTCGAGCGATGCACGTTTCTCTCGTACATGTACGCACGTGTGTGTGAGGCGTTGGCTCTAACTGAACCCGAGCGAGGCGTTGGGATCTAACTGAACCCGAGCGATTGCACTACAGGCTACGCGTTACCGAACGTGATTAATCGATCGATGGCTGTTAACTGAACCCGATCGAGCGATTCCTTTGCTACTACTGCTAACTGAAGCCGATCGATGCTGCCTCTGGGATGAACAGTGAGCATTGCGGGGGGTTTTCGATGAACAGTGAGCGGTGGTGTTGCCTCTGGATGAACATGACCCTGTGGTGTGGAGGGCTGGATGAATAGTAGACGGTGGAGGGGTGCCCGTGGAGGGGTGGTTGAACAGGACCCCGTGGTGTGGAGGGCTAGATGAACTGTAGATGGTGGAGGGGTGGTTGAATAGTAGCCGGTGGAGTAGCGCGCGGAGGAGGCTGGATGAACAGGAGCCCGTGGAGGCTGGAGGAGGTCGATGGTAGCCCGTGGAGGCTGGAGGAGGTCGACGGTGGAGATGAACAGTATCCCGTGGAGTCCCGTTTTGCGGTACGCCACACCCCTCCCAATGAAGAGGACCCCCGTTTCGACCATAGGAGGTCCGTTCCGTCCGTTTTGCGGTACGCCACACCCCTCCCGATCAACAGGACCCCGGTTTCGACCATAGGAGGTCCGTTTCCTCCATTCTGCGGTACGCCAGGCCTCGTTTCCATCGCCTGTTCAGTCCAAGCCCTCCCGATGAACACGACCACGCATTCCGTTCCGACCCAGCCGTTGGCTCCCACGCGTTCCGTTGCCTCCCGGTGAACACGACGCATTTCGTTGCCTCCGCATGAACACGACGCATTCCGTTGCCTCCCCATGAACACGACGCATTCCGTTGCCTCCCCATGAGCACGACGACGACGCTATTTCTCCATTCCAACCCAGCCATGTACACGAGCCCTGGCGGTACGTATGCGCGAGTAGGCGTTCGAGACCCCGCCCGTATGTACACATACGTGGCCGTATTTTCTTTCTTGCACCCTGGCCGCTGTACGTACGTGTACATGCTACATGCGCGCCTCTACTACGACATGTGCGCGCCTCTACTACGATACGTGCGCGCCTCTACATCGACTAGTATGTACGTACACGTTCGCGACCAGAATGACAACGCTACGTACGCTTCGACCAGGTGGGTCCCGACTGTCAGGCACTTCCTTGCGTGCGAAAATGTAGCTGGTGGGTCCCAGCAGTCAGGGGGGCGAATCGTTTTGTTTTCTACCCAGATGCACTTCCTTGCGTGCGAAGGTGTAGCTGGTGGGTCCCAGCAGTCAGGGGGAAACGTTTTTTTTGCGAAATACGGTGGCCCGTCCGGTGGGTCCCCGCTGTCAGGTGGAGGAATAATTATTTTGCACGTAATAAGGAGGCACTTCCTTGCTGCGGTCGTGGACCCAGCTGTCAGCCTCTCCACGTACAGTCCACGTCCGATCGAAGCCGTTCCTTGACCACGTTGACCATGCCGCGTCGAGAGCACCAGGGCAGTGGACGACGGCGAGGCCTAGGAAGGGGACGATGCAGAGTCAGGGAAGACGCGAAAGTGGATGCCCACGCGTAGAGGAGTACGAGGGTTCACTGGTTCGCTGCTGTGTGAGGCTGCCGTCGCCGTAGAATAACAGGGGGTGTGGGTGAGTAGAGGGATGGCCTGGCCAGCGGTGGGATTACTAGGGGCGGTGAGGCCTCCGCTGCATCGCAGTCGGCCACGGGAGGCAGGAGCACGAGGCACGACCGGCGCTGGTTTGGGCGGCTGGAGCAAGAAGACCAGAGGTTGAAGAAGCACTACGGCCGTTGGATGGACATCGTACGGTCACTGGAGCCAGAATCGTGCATATTGACTAAGTTGACAAAGCCCTCCATCCCCATCAACTTAGTAGGCCCACAAGTCAGCCTGCCACTATACTGGGTCCCAGCTAACAGGGGGAGTATTCATTTTTTTGTGCGTAATAAGGAGGCACTTCCTTGCATGCGAAGATATAGCTGGTGGGTCTGAGTTGTCAGCGGCGGTAACATTTTTTCGCAAAATACAGAGGCCCTTTCGGTGGGTCCCTGATGTCAGGTGGAGGAATCATTATTGTGCGCGTAATAAGGAGGCATTTCCTTGCGTGCGGCCATGGACCCAACTGTCGGCCTCTCCACGTACAGTCCACTTCAGATGCATGTCGTTTGTTGACCATGTTGACCAGGCCGCGCCGAGAGTACCAGGGCGGTGGACGACGGCGAGGCCTAGGAAGGGAACGACATGGAGGCAGGGAAGACTCGGTAGTTGTTTCCCACGCGGAGGGGAGTACGACCGTATGAGGGTTTACTGGTTCATCTGCCGTCGCCAGAGAATGACAGCAGGTGTGGGTGAGTAGAGGGATGGCTAGGCCAGCTATGGGAGTACGGTGGGGCGGTGAGGCCTGCGCGGCAGCACAACCGGCCGCGGGGAGGAGGGAGCAGGCAGTCCCGCCGGTGCTTGTTTGAGCGGTTGGAGCAGGAAGAGCAGAGATTGAAGAAGCGCGACGGCTGTTCGATGGACATCCAACTGTCACTACTTGTGCGTCAACCTTTTTTTAGGAAAGCCTCAAATCAGTGGAAAACAGCATACAACCCATCTGCCATTATTTCTAATAATTTACAGCCCATCTGCTAATTCTTAAGGTTTTTTGGAGCCCATATTCTTTTTGTTAGCATTAAAGCCCATATTGCGGCCACGGTTAAAAAATTATACGAAATTTTGCATATTTCGGTGCGGTCCGAACTGTTTTTAATCCTGATATTTCGACTCACATTCAAAATGATTTTAAAAATAAATGTATATCAATATAAAATCCAACAAATTCTCCATGCATAAAAATTAATGTAATTTAATATCTCAAAATGAAAAAAACAGATACTTGAAACTAATTGCCGGTTTGATGTGTTTTAAAAATGTACAACCCATTTCTCATTACTGATGGGCCATTTTCTCAGCCAGCCGAATGAAAGCTCTCCTCGTGTTGAAAGATTTGCAGCCCAACAGGCCTGACAAAGCGACTTACTTGGCAAATCAGTAAAAAAAATTGGGTTGTGGCCGTGGACCCAGCTGTCAGCCTCTCCATGTACAGTACTCTTCCGATGGAAGTCGTTCCTTGACCACGTTGACCACACTACGCGGAGAGCACCACGGCGGTGGACGACGGTGAGGCCTAGGAAGGGGGCGATGCAGAGCCGGGGAAGACGCGGCAGTGGAAGCCCGCGCAGAGAGGATTACGAGGGTTCACTGGTTCGGCTGCGGTGTGAGGCTGCCGTCGCCGCAGGGCCTGGCTAGCGGTGGGAATAGTAGGGGGCGGTGAGGTCTCCGCGGCAGCACAGCCGGCCACGGGAGGCAGGAGCATGTAGCATGACCGGCGCTGATTTGGGCGGCTAGAGCTAGAAGACCAGAGGTTGAAGAAGCACTATGGCCGTTGGATGGACATCGTACGGTCACTGGATCTAGAATCGTTCATATTGACTAAGTTGACAAAGCCCTCCGTCCCGGTCAACTTAGTAGGCCCACAAGTCAGCCTCCCACAATGGTGGGTCCCGGCTAGCAGGGGGTATTCATTTTTTTGTGCGTAATAAGGAGAAACTTCCTTGCGTGCGAAGGTATAGCTGGTGGGTCCGACATGTCAGCGGGGGGAACGTTTTTTTCGTGAAATACAGAGGCCCTTCCGGTGGGTCCCAGCTGCCAGGTGGAGGAATCTTTATTTTGCGCGTACAGTCCACGGCCGATGGATGTCGTTCGTTGACCACATTGACCAGGCCGCGCCGAGAGCACCATGGCGGTGGACGACGGCGAGGCCTAGGAAGGGAACGACACGGAGCCGGGGAAGTCTCGACAATGGTTGCCCACGCGGTGGGGAGTATGAGGGTTTACTGGTCCGGCTGTCATCACCAGAAAATAACAGGAGGTGTGGGTGAGTAGAGGAATGGCCTGACCAACAATGAAGTAGGGTGGGGCGGTGCGGCATGTGCGGCAGCACAGCCGGCCACGGGAGGTCGGAGCAGGCAGTCCCACCGGAGCTGGTTTGGGCGGCTGGAGCAAGAAGATCAGATATTGAAGAAGCAGCACGGTCGTTGGATTAACATCCAACGATCACTGCTGCTAGAATCGTTTGTGGACTAAGTTGACAAAGCCAAAGTACACGTCAACCTAGTAGACCCACAAGTCAGCCTCCAAATCTGTCCCAAACAGCATACAGCCCAAAATTTCTAGCCAGATTCAAATTAATTTGAAATCTAAATATACCTTAATTTAAATTCAATGAAATTTTACCCGCACAAAAACAATGAAATTTAAAATATCAAAATCCGAAAGAAAACAGTATTTTGGAACTAATTGCCTGTTTGCTGTATTTTTTTTCATTTTACAGCCCATTTATTATTACTTATAGCCCATTTCTTATTACTTATAGCCCATTTCTTATTACTTATAGCCCATTTTCTGGGAAAAATGCATCCCTCCTCGTCTTGAAAGATTTCCGGCCCAGCAGGGCGTAGAAAAGCAAGTAGGCCTACGTTGGTCATTCTGCAAAAAAAACAAAATAGCTGGCTAGCCATTTTCAGAAAGGAAAAAAACAAACTGGGCTGGTCATGTGATACGTCTCCAACGTATCTATAATTTTTGATTGCTCCATGCTATATTATATTCTGTTTTGGAAGTTTATGGGCTTTATCATACACTTTTATATCATTTTTTGGGACTAACCTATTAACCCAGAGCCCAGTGCCAGTTTCTGTTTTACCCTCTTTTAGGGTTTCGAAGAAAAGGAAAATCAAACGGAGTCCAATTGACCTGAAACTTCACGGAACTCATTTTTGGAAGGAAGGAAGCCCAGAAGACTTGGAGTGCACGTCAGGGGACCAACGAGGAGGCCAGAAGGCAGGGGGGCGCGCCCACCCCCCTAGGCATGCCCTCCACCCTCGTGGGCCCCTAACGTATTTCTTCCGCCTATATATCTCCATATACCCTAAAACATCGAAGAGCACAATAGATCGGGAGTTCCATCGCTAGAAGCCTCTGTAGCCACCGAAAGCCAATCTAGCGGGAAGGGAGCCAACAATCCACCGAAGTCCCCCTAAAACTCTCTCTCTCTCTCTTTTCCTCTCTCTCTTTCTTCCCTCCGCCCCCTTTGCCTTGTGGGTGGCTGGTCCTATTTATAGAGGCCCTGGTCCTCTTCCCAAATATCGAGCGGGAAGGGAGCCAACAATGGCGGGCTAATTTGAAGGGGGCAGCTAGTACTAGCTATCCTGACAAAAGTAGTCTTCGCCTGCACAAAGCTCTGGTGGTGACGCCGTCTTGGGCTCCACAATGACCTCCATCTTGCAGTCCTCCTGGTCTTGGTCTTGTTGCACCGAAATGGCAACCTTTGCCTGATGCCTCGGTACTCCGCGGCTGCGCTTGCTCCCATTGCACCAAAGAGGAAAGGAGGACACTGCGTGGGCTGGCACCCTCCTGGCGCCTTTGGTCGTCATGGCTTGCGTCACGGGCACCTCGTGAAGTACCCCGCCTTGATCTCTCCGCCTCCTCGCGAGCCGGCCTGATGAGGCCGTGCCTGAGGAAGCTCCGCGTCGTCCGCCCCGTGAGGCTTGGCCCCTCGCGAGGGTCTTGGGTCTGTGTTGATGAATATGGGCCGTGCTGGGCCCCCTTTTGAGCCATGCCGCAGGCCGCAGGCAAGCAAGTCTGGGGACCCCCGTTCCCAGAACGCCGACAGTAGCCCCCGGGCCCGAGGCGCGCCCGGACTTGGCCGTGCAGGGAGGCGGAAGGGCAAGAGCGAAGCGCCGCGGGCCCTAACAGCCTGCGGCCTTGGGCGCCGCGTGGCGGTTGATTGGACGTGGGCGTCTCCACTTCCCCATGGCGCCTCGGCAACTGCACGGATTGGAAAAGTCCCTGCATGCAAGGTGGGTCATGATTACCTGCGATCGTGGAGGTCGGCGGTTGGCCTTCGCCGTCCATAAGTACGGAACAGCGCGCGCCCTTCCATTTCATCCCCCCTTGCTTCTCCTTCTTCCTCATGGCCCCATCGAGGTGGTTCTCGGCCGTAGAGAAGGGGAAGGCTCACTAGGTTGAGCCTGCCTCTCCCCCACCCAAGCGCGGCCGAGGGCGCCCTCGCAAACATCCTGTGGCCACCACGGCAGCTCCCCGCGGCCGTGGAGATGATTTCCAGCGCGGCGACGGGCGGATTGCTGCAGCCGGGGGGCGTGCTCCGGTCGCGCGTCCCCCTAGGCCGCGCTTTCGCGCTGCAGAGGTGCTGCCGGAGTTCGTCGTGAGGTCGGCGGAGCCGACTAGCACCCGGCTTCCACTTCCTCGCTTCCTCCTCGGCGAGCTCCCGGCCGGCGCCCCGGGCGGCCTCTGGCTTCAGGCCGACGGTTGTTGCAGCCAGGCCTCATGGGCTTCACTGGAGGTCTCCGCAGCCGGGAGCCTGGCCCTGGCCCGCGGTTGGCAGACGTTTGCCCGCGGGCGTGGCCTGAGCCGTCGGTGCACCCTGCACTTCAAGTTTGACGGCGATGCCACCCTCTACGTGAGGGTGTTTGGGGAAGATGGTCGCCGCGCAGGGTGCTGCCCCGAGGACGACGACCGCGGCCGGGAACCCAGCTCCGGCGATGATGGAGAGGACAGCGCTCGCGTGACTGGCGGTGCTCAGGGTTCCCCAAGCTTCTCCGGTTCTTCTTCAGGCAGCGACTCTTCTAGCGGTGGCTGCGGTCAGCGTCCGCGCCATCGTATCTGCTTGGGAGGTGGCAGCGTATCCGCCCGCCGTCGCGCCCCGGTGAAGCACGAGAGGGAGTCTGCCTGAGCCCCGGAGGCAGCTCGAGTCTTCCCTACAGGCCGGTGTGAGGCGAGCTGCGCCTGATTTGTTCTTTCTTTTCCTTTTTCCTGCGTGAAAAGACAATAGTGTGGAGCCCCGCGGGGGCGTGTTTGGTTTATTGCTGTTAATTATCGTTTTGCTTCCGTTATCGTGCCTTCCGGCTACGTGCCTGCGCGTGGATAGTTCCCGGCCCTAGCCGTGGGGGGGGCGACCGACCCAGGCCCTGTGTTCGTGTCGCGGTGCCCGTGGGGCACGGACTGGAGGGGTGCTCCTGTAATGGACCCAGGTCGCGAACCCTTTGAACGACTAGGACAGGAACACTCACGAGGGCGCTCGGCTGCCCCCCCCCCCTCGTGAGGCCTTGCACAAGAGAAATCGAGGCAGGAGAGTGAAAAGTCAAAGAACCACAAGCTAAAGACGGCAACAACTTCAATAAAACTTCGAATGAGAAGGAACAAGCCAACTGCGGAAAGCAAATGAAAAGCCGCGTCCGGCACCTAATCTAGTCTTCGACGTCTTCTCACCAGCGCGAAGCTAAGTGCTGCCACTGGGCGTGGGAGGGAGCCCCAGGGCCTGAGGCCGGCGCTCCTAAGACTCCGGGGCGTGTACAGCCCCAACTCATTATTATGTGAGAGTGTCACGGGCGGCGAGCTTCACAGGCGTTGGCCTTCTTCACAGGCTCCGGGCCTTTTCCAAAACGCGAGAGCTTCACAGGCATTCGCCTTCTTCACAGGCTCTGGGCCTTTTCCAAAATGCGATAGCTTCACAGGCATTCGCCTTCTTCACGGGCTCTGGGCCTTTTCCAAAATGCGACAGCTTCACAGGCATTCGCCTTCTTCACAGGCTCTGGGCCTTTTCCAAAACGCGACAGCTTCACAGGCATTCGCCTTCTTCACAGGCTCTGGGCCTTTTCCAAAACGCGACAGCTTCACATGCATTCGCCTTCTTCACAGGCTCTGGGCCTTTTCCAAAAAACGACAGCTTCACATGCATTCGCCTTCTTCACAGGCTCTGGGCCTTTTCCAAAACGCGACAGCTTCACAGGCATTCGCCTTCTTCACAGGCTCTGGGCCTTTTTAGGGGTAGAACCTCCGGAGGTGCTGGATGTCCCATGCGTTCTGGATCGGCATCCCCTCCTGAGTCTCCAAGCGCGCGGAGCCGGACCTGGAAACATGAACAACTTTGAACGGGCCCTCCCACATGGGAGAGAGCTTGTGCAGCCCCTCCCTGGAGAGAACCCGCCTGAGCACAAGGTCTCCTACCTTGAGAGTTCTGGGGCGGATGTTGCGGCAGTGATATCGCTGCAGTGCTTGTTGGTACCTTGCCGCTCGCAGCGCGACTTCTCGGCGACGTTCCTCCCCCAGCACGAGGTCCATCCCCCGCATGGCGTCCTGCTGCACCTCGTCGAACGCCAGGACCCGCGCGGAGCCACGTCTGACCTCGTGAGGGAGGGCCGCTTCGGCTCCGTAGACTAGGAAGAACGTGGTCTCTCCAGTCGGCTTGGTCGAGGTCGTGCGGATGGACCACAACACGGACTGAAGCTCGTCGTACCAACCTGTGTCGCAGGCCTCCAACTTCTTCTTGAACATCCTGGTGTTGAGGCCCCTCAGGACCTCCGCGGTGGCTCGCTTGGCCTGGCCGTTGCTTCGGGGGTGCGCCACCAAAGCGTAGCATATCTGCGTTCCAAGGTTAGCACAGTATGTTTTGAAGAGGTTACTGGTGAACTGCGAACCGTTGTCTATGATGATGCAGTTCGGCACCCCGAACCGGCTCACGAGGCCCTTGATGAACTTGACCGCGGAACCCGCGGGAATGGTGCGGACATCCTCTACTTCAGCCCACTTGGTGAACTTGTCCACGGCGACGTAGAGGTAGCGGTAGCCCCCTGGCGCCCGAGGAAACGGGCCCAAGATGTCCAGCCCCCAGACTGCGAATGGCCACGAAAGGGGTATAGTCTGCAGGCCTCCTGCTGGCTGATGGATCTGCTTGGCGTGGAACTGGCAGGCCTCACAAGCTTTCACTAGTTCGGCGGCGTAATTGAGTGCGGTGGGCCAATAAAACCCACTGCAGAACACGTTGCCGACGAGGGTCCGTGATGATGAATGATGTCCACAGTCTTCGCCGTGTATATCTTCCAGCAGTTCCTTCCCTTGCTCCCTGGAGATGCAGCGCAGGGAAACATTGTTTGGTCGCTTCCGGTAGAGCTCTCCATCCTTGATGCAGTATGCCATGGCCTGACGTGACACTTGCTCCGCTTCCTCCTCCTTCTCCGGCAGGGTCCCTTGTGTTAAGTAACTCCGGAGCTCCATGATCCAGCATCCCTCCTGAGGTTCCATCCTGAGGAGCAGGCGTGCTCCTGAGGCCGGGCCACAGGCCGGAGCTCCTGAGGCAGGTGGCTGGGGGAGCTCCTCCCGAGGCTGAGCCGTGTTTGACAATGACGGCAGGGCTGAGGGCTTGAAGAGCCGCTCCTCGAAAACGCCAGGCTCCTAAGGTAACCGCCTGGATGCTCGTTTGGCGATGTCGTCGGCCTCCTGATTGGTGCCACAGGGCACATGCTGCAACTCCAACCCCCAGAACTGCTTCTCCATCCTGCGGACCTCCGCAAGGTAGACTTCCATGTGCTCATCTTGCGGCTCGTACACCTTGTTGGAGAAATTGACAAGGAGCTGCGAATCGCCCTTGATGGTGAGGCGTTTCACCCCCAGGGCAGCTGCGGCCTTCAAGCCTGCTATTAAACCTTCATACTCCGCTATGTTGTTGGAGACCTTTTCACCTTGATGGAAACAGAGCTGTACAGCGTAGTAGAGCTTGTCCTGAGTGGCTGACATAAGCACCGCCCCAGCCCCTGTGCCATGCCTGGAGAATGCCCCATCGAAGTACATGACCCAGCCTTCTGGCACCTCGCTTCCCGGGGAGAGGGACCGATCCTCGCCGGCCTTGAGGCCTGGTGCCTCCGTCCATTCTGCCACAAAATCCGCCAACGCTGCTCCCTTGATGACTCTGGTCGTGCTGAATTCGAGCTGAAACGCTTGCAGTTCTATGTTCCACTCAGCGACCCTTCCAGCTGAGTTAGGGCTCCTGAGCACTCTCTCCAGGGGGTATGACGAGACGACCTTGATGGGGTGACCTTGAAAATAGTGCCACAGCTTGCGCGAGGCCACCAGTAGTGCGAGGAGGAGTTTTTGAGGCATGGGGTACCGCGCCATCACATCCCGTAACACTGTGCTGACGAAGTACACTAGGTGCTCAACGAGGTTGGGTGCGTCAGTGCTGGCGGCTCCCTTCGGACACCATGGCGCCTCTTGAGGCGATGAGGCCTCCTGAGGCTGGCCATCTGGGAGAGGGGCCTCTTCCGCCTCCGGTGCACTCCTCTGCGGCGGCCGATCCTCCTCAGCCGCGGTGGCAGTTTCTGTGGGCCTTCCTTGTTCCTGTTTTGCCTTGTCCCGGGCTGCTGCTGCGGTTTTGATTCGACGCTCCTCTCTAACCGCCACCAGGGCTGCGCTGGCGGAGTAGGGAGTGGCAGCGAGGTAAAGCACCAGGGGCTCTTGAGGGCGCGGAGCCACCATGACCGGCGGGCTGGTCAGGTATCTCTTGAGATCCTGGAACGCCTTGTCGGCCTCTTCAGTCCACTCAAAGGGCCCCTTTTTCTTCATTAGCTGGAAGAAGGGCAGCGCTCATTCCCCCAACTTGGAGATGAAGCGCCCTAGCGCGGTCACGCGCCCAGTGAGCTTCTGCATTTCTCTGATGGTCTTTGGCGGGCTCATGTCTTCCACCGCCTTGACCTTTTCCGGGTTAGCTTCGATGCCTCGGTGGGACACGAGGAAACCCAAGAGCTTGCCCGAGGGGACTCCGAACACACACTTCTCTGGGTTGAGCCATAGGTTCACTGCGTTGAGGATCGCGATTGTTTCCTTCAGGTCTTGTATCAGGGTCCTGGCCTCCCGAGAATTTACCACAATGTCATCGACGTAAGCTTCAACATTCTTCCCGAGCTGCGGGCCCAAGGTGATGTGCATCAGCCGCTGAAAGGTCGCCCCTGCGTTACGCAACCCAAATGGCATGCATGTGTAGCAGTACACCCCACACGGGGTTAGGAAGGCTGTCTTTTCGACGTCTGCTACCGCCATCTTGATCTGGTGACACCCAGAGAAGGCATCCAAGAAGCATAGCAGGTTGCATTCCGCGGTGGAATCGACGATCTGGTCGATGCGGGGGAGCGGGAACGGATCTTGCGGGCATGTTTTGTTGAGGTTGGTGAAGTCGACACACATGCGCTCCTTCCCTCCCTTCTTTGGCACAACGACAGGGTTGGCCAACCAATCCGGGTATCAGACCTCGCGAATGACCCTAGCGGCTTCTAATTTGCGGGTCTCTTGGACGATGAAGGCCTGCTTTTCTGTGGACTGCCGCTTGGCCTTCTGCTTCACAGGGCGCACGTTGGGGCACACGTTGAGGTGATGCTCGATTACACTCCTAGGGATCCCTGCCAACTGATCAGGCTCCCAAGCGAATACCTTCTTGTTTGCGCGCAGGAACCCGACCAGGGCCTCCTCCTGCTCGGGTTCGAGGTTGGCGCCTATGGTGAAAGTGGCATTGGTGGACCTGTCCACATCGACGGGTATCTGCTTGGTTTCTGCCTTGTCTTGGGTGAACAACTGTTTCTTCTTGGCGGGTGCAGCCCCCTTGGGCTCGGGGGTCTCCAAGCCGGCGGGCTGTGCCGACGCCGCCGTCTTGAAGGCGAGCTTGAGCACCCGCGGCGCGTCTCTGGTGTCCCCGTGCACGGTGAGGACACCGCTGCTCCCGGGCATCGTCATGAGGTTGTACGCCGGGTGCATCGCGGCCATGAACTGGGCCAGCGCTGGGTAGCCAAGGATGGCGTTGTAGGGGAGGCCGATGGGGGCGATGTCGAAGTCGACCAGCTCTGTGCGGAAGTTGTTGTAGGTGCCGAAGGTTACTGGGAGTCGGATCTGTCCCAAGGAGCTGGACGATCCGCCCCCAACACCTGAGAAGGGCCAGCTGGGTTGCAGCCGTTGCAGCGGTATGCAGAGGAGGTTGAAGGCCTCGACCGAGAGCACGCTGAGGCCCGCACCGCCATCGATGAGAGTTCTGGTGATGGCCACCTAGCAGATGGTGGGGGTGCATAGCATGGGGAGCGCACCCGAGCAGGCCGAGTTGGAGGGGTGGTCCTCCGAGCTGAAGGTCAGGCCGGCCTTGGACGCCCCCCGGTCCGGGAGAGCCCCCTGCCGCGTGGAAGCGGCACTGACCCGGCGGATGAACGACTTGACATGGTGACTTGTAGGCGGCGGCTGCGAGCCGCCTAGGAGGGCCGCGATGACCGGGGGTGTTGGTGTAGCGCAATGGGCGGGGAAGAGGCTGCGGGGCTCTTCCCAAGAGGCCACGGAGGCTGCCGGCAGGTGGAGCAGCCATGGGCGCGGAGCGCCGGTGAGGGCCATGGGGAGCCAGTTGGCCATGACCCTATCGTCACCTCCAGCTTTGAGGGGGGCCTCCTCTCTCGCCAGCAAGAAGGCCAGCGGATCTGTCATGCCGCCGTAGCGCGGCGGCGTCGTTGGCTTGAACTTGTCTGGCCACCGTACCCGTTGCAGGGCTGGGGCCAGGGCTCGGAGCCCCCTGGCCCCCGTGCTGGCGCCGGCGCCCAGAGCGGGCGACGCGCTACTCATCGCGAGGCAGGCCGTGGAGGTGGCGGAAGAGAAAACTCCGGTGCACCCCTACCTGGCGCGCCAAATGTCGGATTTCGGGTTCCGGCAGACCCTTGAGGTTCGAACACTGGGGTGCGCACGGAGATTTCACCACCTACCTACCTGCACCCCTCCGCCTCGCTAAGATCTAAGCTATGGAAAGAACAACACAAGAGACACAAGGTTTATACTGGTTCGGGCCACCGTTGTGGTGTAATACCCTACTCCAGTGTGTGGTGTGGTGGATTGCCTCTTGGGCTGATGATGAGGAACAATACAATGAAGAACAGCCTTGCGAGGGTCTATTCTTGGCTGGGGTGATGAACTGCTGGGAGGAGTTCAGTCACCCTTCTCTCTCTCTCTCTCTTCTATCGTTGGTCTTGATCCCCCTAAAACTCTCTCTCTTTTCCTCTCTCTCTTTCTTCCCTCCGCCCCCTTTGCCCTGTGGGTGGCTGGTCCTATTTATAGAGGCCCTGGTCCTCTTCCCAAATATCGAGCAGGAAGGGGCCAGCAATGGCGGGCTAATTTGAAGGGGGACAGCTAGTACTAGCTATCCTGACAAAAGTAGTCTTCGCCTGCACAAAGCTCTGGTGGTGACGCCGTCTTGGGCTCCACAATGACCTCCGTCTTGCAGTCCTCCTGGTCTTGGTCTTGTTGCACCGAAATGGCAACCTTTGCCTGATGCCTCGGTACTCCATGGCTGCGCTTGCTCCCTTTGAACCAAAGAGCAAAGGAGGACACTGCGCGGGCTGGCACCCTCCTGGCGCCTTTGGTCGTCATGGCTTGCGTCACGGGCACCTCGTGAAGTACCCCGCCTTGATCTCTCCGCCTCCTCGCGAGCCAGCCTGATGAGGCCGTGCCTGAGGAAGCTCCGCATCATCCGCCCCACGAGGCTTGGCCCCTCGCGAGGGTCTTGGGTCTGTGTTGATGAAGATGGGCCGTGCTGGGCCCCCTTTTGAGCCACGCCGCAGGCCGCATGCAGGCAAATCTGGGGACCCCCGTTCCCAGAACGCCGACAGAAGCATGTGAAGTATGTCTGGTCGCCTGAATGTGACATCGCTTTCAACACCCTGAAAAAGAAGTTAGTCACTGCTCCATTTTTGACTCCTCCTGATGAATCCAAACCGTTTGAGGTCTTCTGTGATGCTTCCCTTCAAGGTCTTGGTGCTGTGTTGATGCAAGAGAAGAAAGTTGTGGCCTATACCTCTCGTCAGTTGAAGCCCAACAAAAAGAACTACCCCACTCATGACCTCGAGTTGGCGGCAGTTGTCCATGCTCTTTTAACATGGAGACATCTCTTGTTGGGAAGGAAAGTGGACATCTTCACTGATCACAAGAGTCTCAAGTACATCTTCACTCAGCCAAACCTCAACCTCAGGCAGACTCATTGGGTCGAAATGATTCAAGAGTATAATCCGAGTATTGAATATACTCTAGGCAAGGCCAATGTAATTGCTGACGCATTGAGCAGGAAGGCTTACTACAACAGTTTGATTCTCAAGCCTTACCAACCGGAGCTTTGTGAAGCTTTCCGCAAACTCAATCTGCAAGTTGTTCCTCAAGGATTTCTGGCCAACCTCCAAGTCTCCCCTACTTTGGAAGATCAGATTCGCGAGGCTCAACTTCTTGATGCTTTGGTGAAGAAGGTGAAGATTGGGATTGCCAAGAGTCAACCCAAGTACAAGTGCTATCGCCTTGATGACAAGGATACTCTATTCTTCGAGGATCGCATTGTTGTTCCTAAAGGTGACCTTCGTAAAGTCATTATGAACGAGGCTCACAATTCACTCCTCTCTATTCACCCTGGAAGTACAAAGATGTACCAGGACCTCAAGCAGTCGTATTAGTGGACTCGAATGAAGCGCGAGATTGCTCAGTTCGTGATTGAATGCGATGTCTGCAGAAGAGTGAAAGCAGAACACCAATGACCAGCTGGTCTCCAACAACCTCTTGCCATTCTAGAATGAAAGTTTTACCATTTTGAGATGGACTTCGTGACTGGATTTCCAAAGTACAAGCGTGGCAATGATGCTATCTTTATTGTCATCGACAAGCTCACTAAAGTGGCTCATTTTCTTCCTATCAAAGAATCTATCACAGCTGCTCAGTTGGCAGAGCTATATACCTCCAGGATTGTCTCTCTGCACGGCATTCCGCAGTTGATATCTTCAGACCATCGCAGCATCTTCACCTCTAAGTTCTGGGATTCTTTTCAGAAGGCCATGGGCACCAACATTCGCTTCAGCATAGCCTTTCATCCTCAAACCAGTGGCCAAGTCGAGCGAGTAAATCAGATTCTTGAATATATGCTCAGGGCTTGTGTCATTTCTTTCAGTATGAAGTGGGAAGATTGTCTTCCATATGCCGAGTTCTCCTACAACAACAACATCCAAGCGAGTTCGGGCAAGGCCCCATTCGAGATTCTCCATGGCAGGAAGTGACGTACTCCTCTTAACTGGTCAGAGACTGGTCAACGCCAACTTCTTGGCAATGACTTGATCACAGAGGCAGAAGAAATGTGCAAAGTCATTCGTGAAAATCTCAAACCCGCGCAATCCCGCCAGGAAAGTTACTATGATAGCAAGCATCGTGACTTGGCTTTCGAGATCGGAGACCATGTCTACCTCCGCGTCTCTCCAATGAAAGGTACTCGTCGCTTCGGTATCAAAGGGAAGATTCCCCTAGATACGTGGGTCCTTTCAAGATCATTGGCAAAAGAGGCGATCTCGCCTATCAACTTGAGCTTCCCTCCAACTTTGCAAACATGCACGGCGTGTTTCACGTGTCTCAACTCCGCAAGTGTTTCAAGACTCCTGACCGCACCGTCAACTTTGAAGACATTGATCTCAAAGAAGACATGTGTTATCATGAGCACCTAGTTGTTATTCTTGAAGAAACTGAGCGCAAGACTTGCAACAAGTCTATAAAATTCCTGAAAGTCAAGTGGTCACATCATTCCGACCGTGAAGCCACCGGGGAACGCGAAGACCACCTCCGTTCTGAGTACCCAGAGTTTTTCCAGTCCTAGATCTCGGGACGAGATCCTTTCGTAGTGGTGGAGTGTTGTAACACCCTATATGTAACTTGCCATATTTGTATTCCAACTCTTGCCATTTTCGGCACTAAGTTATGATATTTCCTCGTTGTCGGGTTTTTGTCTTCGCGTGCTTTTGTCTTTGTCATGCATCTCATATCATGTCCTCATGTGCATCGCATTTGCATACGTGTTCGTCTCATGCATCCGAGCATTTTCCCCGTTGTCTATTTTGCATTCCGGCGCTCCTATGTCCTGCAGTGTCCCTTTCTACCTCTTTTCGCGTGCGGGTGTTAAAAATTTTTCAGATTGGACCGAGACTTGTCATGCGGCCTTGGTTTACTACCAGCAGACCGCCTGTAAAGTTTCATGCCATTTGGACTTCGTTTGATACTCCAACGATTAACCGAGGGACCGAAAAGGCCTTGTGTGTGTTGCAGCCCAACACCCCTCCAAAGTGCCCAAAACCCACCTAAACCTCCTCCATCATCTAGATCGTTCGATCACGATCGCGTGGCCGAAAACCATTCTCAATTTGGAGCCCCCTAACTCCTCCTACCTATAAAAAGGCCCCTCCACCAAAAATCCCGGGTCATTTCGCTCCCTAACCCTAGCCCCCTTCTTCCTCCGCGCGCCAGACAACATCCGCCGGCGCCCCGCACCAGTCACGGGCTGCCACGTGGCCCGCCGGACGCCCCCGCGCTGCGGCCCACCCGGGCCCGAGGCCGGCCCTCCCCGCCGTCGATCTGGGCCGCGCCCCCGCAGCACCCACGCCGCCTCCTCCTTCGCCAGCTCCGCCGCCTCGCCCGCAGCCCGCACCGCGCCGACGACCCCCGCTCCGCCGCGCGCCCCGCCTTCCTCCTCCGACGCCGGCCGGCCTCCTCCTCGCTCCACCGGCGAGCCCCGCTCCGGATCCGGTCACCTCCCTCCTCTCCGGCAGAGAATTCCGGCGAGATCCGCCGCCTCGGTTCGTGTGCACCCGGCTGCTACAGTAAACCCTAGATTTGAGGGTTGACTTCCTCTCCTAATCCCAGTAATTTTTGCATATTTTGTCGCGTCATATCTCTGCAACCGTGGCTCCATTTCGGGCATGTAGCATATCAAATTGTTCGTCTCGACGAGTACTCCATTTCATCTCATTGCGTCATGTTCATTTGAGCTCATCTTGATGCCCTAAATTCTGTTGGAAGAGTGCTAGTTTCTGTTAGTTTCAGATTCATATCAGCAATTGGACATTTTTCATTTTTGGCATGATTGATGTGTGCCTCCTATGATGTTGAGCCCTACATGAGTTTTGAAGCATGCCATGCCATCTTTACAGGGGTGTATGCCATGTATTTTTGTGATCTCTGTTGTGACTAGCACAAGCATGCAAAGTAGCCCTCATAATGTTCCTGATTTCAGGGACTTAGAAATATTCTAAGTCTTTGCCCTGTCATTATTTTTATGCCATGTGTTCTTGTTGCTACAGAGTGATCCATGCCTCTTTTGAGCATGATCAGTAAGGATGTTTTGTAGATATTGTGGTGCTCTATCCATCCATGTCTTTGTTTGCAATTATGAAGCACCCTAGCTTGACTCAATCAAGCTCTACTTTTGCTATAAAATGTTCCTGGTAGAATGTTTACATGTTAAGCATTTTTGCCGAGCTTGTTGTAGTTGATCCATGCATGCTATACTGTTCTTCTTGCCATGTTTAGCTTCTATGCCATGTCTACTTGCTGGGTGTATGCTTAGTTTATCATGCAATGCCTTGTGGTGAGTGCATCGATCTCGTTAACATGCCTACTTAATATCTGTTTTTCCATGTTCCAGTTTTCTACTAAGTCTGAATCTGTTAACGATAATTGCTATGTTCACATGGTTGCCATTGTATTTTCTGATCCCTTTTGGCTTATCGTTAGTAAGGGACTTTTGTTGTATGGTTTGGGTAGCTTCATGCCATGCCTTGCTTTTCCATGATATGTGCCTGTATCATGTTGTTATCTTGCTCTAAACATTGCTTCTTGATGTTAAATTCCTGACATGTGGTTATTTTCTCAAAGTCTGTAACCTATTATATTTTGCACTTTTGCCATGCTTGTTTGAACCTGCTATTGAGTGAATTAGTCATAGCTCGGTGTTCATATTTTGTCAAGCATCTTGAGTGGATCCCTGCCATGTATTTTGCTGCTATGTTAGAGTGTTGTAGCATGTTGTTATTGATGCATTTAGATGGCCTCGTGTTGTTTATCGCAGATCGGTGCCATATGTTTTGCTTCTCATTTGCAAACCGTGCATCCGATTCCGGTGATCTTTATACCGATTTCGACCGAAATCAACCCATCTTTCCACTGGCACAGTTGGTTTTCCAAGTTGAGGCCAGGTTCAATCATTCCTTTCTGAAGCATGCATATGCACCACATATTGCATCCCACATATCATGCCATGGTTTGCATCATGTTGCTCGTGCATTGCACGTGGTTGATTGTGTCTCCCTTTGCTTGTGTTCTTGCCTTGGGTAGAGCCGGGAGACGAGTACGTGATCGAGGAGCCCGTTGAGTACGCTTACGAGGATCAAGCTAACGTCAACTCGGAGAACTTTGCAGGCAAGATGACCATACTCTCGAAATCACTTCTATCTTTGCTTGCTAGATGCTCGCTCTATTGCTATGCCTATGCTACGATACGTACCACTTGATTTTCATGCCTCCCATATTTCCATGTCAAACCTCTAACCCACCTTGTCCTAGCAAACCATTGTTTGGCTATGTTACCGCTTTGCTCAACCCCTCTTATAGCGTTGCTAGTTGCAGGTGAAGATTGGGGTTTGTTCCTTGCTGGAACATGTTTATTGTTGGGATATCATTATTATATCTTGTCTATTTTTAATGCACCTATACACTTGGTAAAGGGTGGAAGGCTCGGCCTTATGCCTGGTGTTTTGTTATACTCTTGCCGCCCTAGTTTCCGTCATACTGGTGTTATGTTCCTTGATTTCACGTTCCTTACACGGTTGGGTTATAATGGGAACCCCTTGACAGTTCGCCTTGAATAAAACTCTTCCAGCAATGCCCAACATTGGTTTTACAATTCGCCACCTAGCCTTTTTCCCTTGGGTTTTGCGGACTCAAGGGTCATCTTTATTTTAACCCCCCCGGGCCAGTGCTTCTCTAAGTGTTGGTCCAACCTGAGCGATGTCCGAGGCTACCAGGGGCAACTCTGGGCTGGCCTACCCGACGTCTGGCTCATTCGATGTGCCCTGAGAACGAGATATGTGCAGCTCCTATCAGGATTTGTCGGCACATTCGGGTGGCTTTGCTGGTTTAGTTTTACCATTGTCGAGAAGTCTTGTAACCGTGATTCCGAGCCTGATCGGATTGTCTTGGGAGAAGGAATATCCTTCGTTGACCGTGAGGGCTTGTGATGGGCTAAGTTGGGACACCCCTGCAGGGATTTGATCTTTCGAAAGCCGTGCCCGCGGTTATGGGCAGATGGGAATTTGTTAATGTCCAGTTGTAGAAAACCTGAAACTTAACTTAATTAAAATGAATCAACAGAGTGTGTGGCCGTGATGGTCTCTTTTCGGCGGAGTCCGAGAAGTGAACACGGTCTCGAGTTATGCTTGAACATAGGTTGTTCTAGAATCACTTCTTGATCATAGTTTCTCGACCGTGCTTTTGCCTTCTCTTCTCGCTCTCATTTGCGTATGTTAGCCACTATATATGCTAGTGATTGCTGCAGCTCCACCTCATACCTTTTACCCTGCCTATAAGCTTAAATAGTCTTGATCGCAAGGGTGTGAGATTGTTGAGTCCCCGTGACTCACAGGTTACTTCCAAAACCAGATGTATGGACCGATGATACCGCTCCAGGAGATTCGACTGAGCTCAAGTGGGAGTTCAATGAGGACTCAGGACGATACTGCATTTCATTTCCAGATGATCAGTAGTGGTGCCCAGTTGGGGAGATCGGGGACTTTGTTGCATTTGGGGTTGTTCTTTATTTTGGTTTCGTAGTCGGACCTTGAGTGTATCTGGATGAATGTAATGATATTTATGCTATTGTGTGACGTGGCGAGTGTAAGCCAACTATGTATCTCTTTCCCTTATTTATTACATGGGTTGTGTGAAGATTACCTCACTTGCGACATTGCCTACAATGCAGTTATGCCTCTAAGTCGTGCTTCGACACGTGGGAGATATAGCCGCATTGTGGACGTTACATGAGTAGGGCCGAAGAGGTCCATGTGTAGCAGTTCGAAGGGTCGAGTCGTTGTCATGATTGTCTTCGAGGGATGCTTGTCCCTCGTCATCTTTCCAGCTTCGCAGGCACCACATAAGTGATCCTTCTTGAACTTGACGCCCTCGATGCCTATGACGTGCTTCTTCTTTGCAAGAGTATGCAAGTTCCTCATGCCAGCATGCCCTAGCCTCCGATGCTAGAGCCAGCACTTTGAAGCTTTTGCAAGAAGACATACGGCAAGCTATGGTCCTGCTGAGAAATCTACCATGTACAAATCATCTTTCCGATACCCTTCAAAGACTAGAGACTTGTCAGATTCCATTAGAACAAGGCAACGATATTTTCCAAATATCACAATCATGTTCAAATCACAAAGCATTGAGACAGACATTAAGTTGAAACCAAGGGATTCAACAAGCATCACTTTATCCATGTGCTGATCCTTTGAGATTGCAACTCTACCTAGACCCAATACCTTGCTTTTGCCAGTATCAGCAAATGTGATGTGACTTTTGTCAGATGGACGTAAGGTTGAGTCCATGAGAAGACTTCGTTCACCAGTCATGTGATTAGTACATCCACTATCAATAATCCATTCTGAAGCAGCTGGTGTCATACCCTACAGTGCAGTTAGGGGGATAGGCTTCACGAAGAGTATTGTGAAGCATAAACATTTGACGAGCAAGTGAATTATGAAAGCTTAGATCGAGGTTAGGACTGATAGGACAAATAGCAAGCGACTCGGGAACAAAATACATTATAAGACCATTTGGGCATTTGATCTTGTGCCCTACAAGATGTTTTAGGTCCCCAACAATAGCTTCAGACGCATTTGATTTTCGGCTGGAGACCTTTCCCTGCAACAGAGAGTTAAGCTTTCTTAGCCACCCACATCTTCAAGGGTGGCTTCGAAGCAATGACTCTAAGTGCAGCATCTGAGAACTTTGGCTTTGGAGCCCTAGCAAATAGTCTTCGAGGTGGAGAGTAGTACTCAAAAGAATAAGCAGAGTAGTTCTGGGTCTTATGAACATGGTAGTTTGATGAAACACGCTCATATACATAGGCCTGAGTATAGTTTCCCTGCAAAACATTTGTGTTACTGCGACTCAGGTGAGTCCTCTGTCTGTATGAAGCCTTTGGACCATATGAAGCATGTGGTCTGGGTTTGTCTCCTTCCCTTGTGATGTTGTGATGTCATGACGATATTCACTTGAAGATTTTCCAAACACCTTTTGGGCACCCAGACTTTCTTCATAGGTGGCCCATTCCTGCAGTTAGTACCAATATACCTGGCAAACACTTCACCATTTTGATTCTTAAACAATTTATAGTTTGCATCAAAGGATTCATTAATGACAATAGAATTAGCACAAGTGAAGCCAGATAGGGTGGATGGATCCACTGAAGGTCCCTTTGCAGCAACCCATGTGGTTTTGGGGTACTGCTCAGGCTTCCAGTAAGAGCCATCAGCATTCATTTTCCTTTCGAACCCAACACCCTCTTTCCTAGGGTTTCGGTTCAGAATCTGCCTTTTGAGGACATCACATAGTGTCTGATGCCCTTTGTGACTTTTGTACATCCCTGTTTCAAGCAATGTCTTCAACCTAGAATTTTCATCAGCAATAGCAGTGGCATCCTCAGCAGAGGGGTTAGTTACCACATCAACAGTTGAAGATATTGCAACAGTAGCAGCAGTAGAACATCCAGCAACAGAAGTAGCATTATCACGCTCAAGGCATTTAAGGCATGGTGGTTCAAATCCTTCCTGAGCGGGACTGATCTGTTCAGCGCGAAGTGACTCGTTTTCCTTTTGAAGATCTTCATGAGCCGCTCTCAATTTCTCAATTTCTTGCTTCCTTTGAAGATAATCATAGGAAAGCTTTTCATTAGTTGTTGAGAGCGTTTCATGATGACTTTCAAGTTCCTCATACTTAACATGAAGATTTTTTATGTCTTCAATTAAGGACTGAGATCGAGTCATTTCAGCATCCAACAGGTCATCGCTTTTGTCTAACAGTTTTTGAATATGTTCCATAGCTTTCTGTTGTTCAGTTGCAATTTTAGCAAGTGTTTTGTAGCTGGGTTTGGAATTACAATCAGAGTCATCTTCACTGGATGTTTGACAGTGAGTAATGCGTGAGTTTACCTTGGCACAGCGTGCCATGAAGCAATAGGTGGGAGCGGAGTTGTCCTTGTCATTAGCATCGGCGTCAGTGACGAAGTCATTGTCTTCAGTGTTGAAGATGGACTTGGCAACGTAGGCTGTAGCAAGACTTGCAACGCCAGAATCGGACTCCTCCTCAGACTCCACCTCTGCCTCCTCAGAAGCAGACTCCTCCTCTGAATCCATTTCCTTGCCAACAAACGCATGAGCCTTGCCAGATGATCTCTTCTTGTGTGATGAAGACTTTGAGGAAGACTTGGAAGAAGACTTTGAGTATTTCTTCTTCTTCTTGTCATCAGAATCATATTCCTTGCTCTTCTTATTCTTCTTCTTGTTCTCGTTGTCCCACTTCGGATGCTTAGAGATGTAGTGACTAGGTTTCTTGCACTTGTGACATGTTCTCTTCTTGTAGTCATGAGCAGAAGCTTCATCATTTCTTGAGCTGGATCATGAAGACTTTCTGAAGCCTTTCTTCCTAGTGAATTTTTGGAACTTCTTCACAAGCATAGCAAGCTCTCTTCCAATGTCTTCAGGATCATTAGAACTGCAGTCAGATTCTTCTTCAGATGAGGAAACAACTTTTGCCTTCAAGGCACGAGTTCGGCCATAGTTGGGACCGTAGATATCTCTTTTCTTAGAAAGCTGAAACTCATGTGTGTTGAGCCTTTCAAGTATGTCAGATGGATTGAGTCTCTTGAAGTCAGGGCATTC
This sequence comes from Triticum urartu, assembly GCF_056163025.1. NCBI lineage: Eukaryota > Viridiplantae > Streptophyta > Magnoliopsida > Poales > Poaceae > Triticum > Triticum urartu. The sequence continues at coordinate 587,686,025 of NC_141874.1, read as the reverse complement.
TTGAATCATCAGGGCTAGGGTGTCAAACGAGCTATCAAGTGATCTCAAGAGTGTCTTGATGATTTCATGCTTGGTGATCTCAGTAGCGCCGAGAGCTTGGAGCTCATTTGTGATGTTAGTAAGGAGATCAAACGTGAGCTGAACATTCTCATTGTCGTTTCTCTTGAAGCGGTTGAAGAGGTTGCGAAGGACACTGATCCTTTGATCTCTCTGGGTTGAGACGCCTTCGTTGACCTTGGAGAGCCAGTCCCAGACTTGCTTAAATGTTTCCAGAGCACTCACACGACCATACTGCTCTTTGGTCAGATGACCATAGATGATGTTCTTGGCAGTGGAGAACAGTAGAACGAACTTCTTGACATCAGCAGCGGTGACACCTTCACCAGCCTTGGGGACGCCATTCTTGACGACATACCAGAGGTCAACATCAATGGCTTCAAGATGCATGCGCATCTTATTCTTCCAGTAGGGATATTCAGTTCCATCGAATACGGGGCACGCAGCAGAGACTTTGATTATCCCTGCAGTCGACATAGCTAAAACTCCAGGTGGTTAAACCGAATCACACAGAACAAGGGAGTACCTTGCTCCGATACCAATTGAAAGTGCTAGTGATCGACTAGAGGGGGGATGAATAGGCGATTTTTAGGAAAGTCTTCAAAACATGGAAGTTTCAAAGACCATCGATAGAAATGAACCTATTAACATGCAGGGGAAGGTAGACTACACTAGGCAAGCCATAGTCAAGTATTCAATGAAGTGGAAGCACAAGGACTAATAGCGGCTAGGCAGTATGGATCGGGATGGAAGACAGTATGAAGCCAATCAGAACAAGCAGTCACACAGTGAAGACAAATAGATAATGCAAACAGGCAATGACTTCACAAGGTCCAACTATGAATAAAGAGATGGGAAGGATAGAACTAGTTGCTCGTTGAAGACAAGGATTTGTTGGACCAGTTCTAGTTGCTGTGACAACTGTACGCCTGGTTAGGGAGGTTGAGATTTAAATCAGAAGACCGTGTCTTCACCTTATTTCCCTTGAGCTAAGGACACCCAGTCCTCGCCCAATCACTCTGGTAAGTCTTCAAGGTAGACTTCCAAACCTTCACAGACTTCGTTCACCGGCGATCCACAATGACTCTTGGATGCTCAGAACGCGACGCCTAACCAGCTGGAGGATTCATAGTCCTCAAGTGTAACAAGTCTTCAGATCACACAGACAGGAAGACTTCAGTGATGCCTAACACTCTTTGGCTCTGGGTGCTTAGGGCTTTGTCCTCGCAAGGATTTCTCTCTCAAAGGCTTCGAGGTGGGTTGCTCTCAAACGACAAAAGCCGTGCACTAACTCTGAGCAGCCAACCAATTTATGGTGTAGGGGTGGGATATTTATAGCCACTAGGCAACCCAACCTGATTTGTCCGAAATGACCCTGGGTCACTAAGGAACTGACACGTGTTCCAATGGTCAGATTTCAAACACACGCGGCAAATTTACTTGGGCTACAAGTAAAGCTAACTCATCCAGCTTTGGATAAGATTTGCTCTCATTGTCTTTGCTCGAAGACATAGGATTTATTAAGCATCACTTTAGTCACTCTGACTTTGTTCACTGGGACCCCACTTAACAGTACGGTGGCTCCATAGTCTTCACTCAATGTCTTCTCTTGTCATAGTCTTCAATGTGAATATCTTCACATACCACCTTTGTCTTCAATGTCTTCATACATTTTTAGGGGTCATCTCCGGTAGGAAAACCGAATCATTGAGGGACTACTACCTTTGTTATCCTGCAATTCTCACAAACACATTAGTCCCTCAACCAGGTTTGTCGTCAATACTCCAAAACCAACTAGGGGTGGCACTAGATGCACTTACACTATCTTGATTCTGTCATAAATTTGTCATGGATGTACATGCATGACAGAAAACGTGACCTACTATGACAAACACGTATCATCACGGAAGTCTCTTTTTTTTTGTAGTGCACCATACCTACCTATTATGGGATTTCCATAGCCATTCCGAGATATATTGCCATGCAACTTCCATCATCATCATATACATGACTTGAGCATTCATTGTCATATTGCTTTGCATGATCGTAAGATAGCTAGCATGATGTTTTCATGGCTTGTCCGTTTTTGGATGTCATAGCTACGATAGATCATTGCACATCCCGGTACACCACCGGAGGCATTCATATAGAGTCATACTTTGTTCTGGACATTGAGTTGTAAGTAAATAAAAGTATGATGATCATCATTATTATAGCATTTCCCTAGTGAGGAAAGGATGATGGAGACTATGATTCCCCCACAAGTCGGGATGATACTCCGAACTTTAAAAAAAGGCCAAAGAAGCCCAAATAAAAAATAGACCAAAGAAGCCCACCAAAACAAAAAAACAAAAAAATGAGAGAAAAAGAGAGAAGGGGCAATGTTACTATCCTTTTACCACACTTGTGCTTTAGAGTAGCACCATGTTCTTCATATAGAGAGTCTCTTGAGTTATCACTTCCATATACTAGTGGGAATTTGCATTATAGAACTTGGCTTGTATATTCTGATGATGGGCTTCCTCAAATGCCTGAGGTCTTCATGAGCAAGCAAGTTGGATGCACACCCACTTAGTTTCCAGTTTGAGCTTTCATACATTTATAGCTCTGAGTGCATCCGTTGCATGGCAATCCCTACTCCTCGCATTGACATCAATTGATGGGCATCTCCGTAGCCCGTTGATTAGCCACGTCGATGTGAGACTTTCTCCTTTTTTGTCTTCTCCACACAACCTCCATCATCATATTCTATTCCACCTATAGTGCTATGTCCATGGCTCGCGCTCATATATTGCGTGAAGGTTGAAAAAGTTTGAAAATACTAAAGTATGAAACAATTGCTTGGCTTGTCATCGGGGTTGTGCATGATGGGAGCATTTTGTGTGATGAAGATGAGGCATAGCCAAACTATATGATTTTGTAGGGATGAGCTTTCTTTGGCTATGTTATTTTGAGAATACATAATTGCTTGGTTGGTATGCTTGAAGTATTATTGTCTTAATGTCGAATGATAGACTATTGCTTTGAATCAATCGTGTCTTAATATTCATGCCATGATTAGGTTACATGATCAAGATTATGCTAGGTAGCATTCCACATCAAAAATTATCTTTTTTTATCATTTACCTACTCGAGGACGAGTAGGAATTAAGCTTGGGGATCCTAATATGTCTCCATCGTATCTATAATTTTTTATTGTTCCATTGCAATATTATACAACTTTCATATACTTTTTGGCAACTTTTTATACTATTTTTGGGACTGACGTATTGATCCAGTGCCCAGTGCCAGTTCCTGTTTGTTGCATATATTTTGTTTCGTAGAAAACCCATATCAAACGGAGTCCAAATGGGATAAAAACTTACGGAGATTTTTTTTGGAATATATGTGATTTTGGGGAATAAGAATCAATGCAAGACGATGCCCGAGGGGGCCACGGGGCAGGGGGCGCGCCCCTGACCCTCGTGGCCACCCCGTAAGGCGGTTGGTGCCCTTCTTTCGCCGCAAGAAAGCCAATATCCGGATAAAACTCGTGTTAAAATTTCATCCCAATCGGAGTTACGGACTCCGGGAATATAAGAAACGGTGAAAGGCCAGAATCTAGAACGCGGAAACAGAGAGAGACAGAGAGACAGATCCAATCTTGGAGGGGCTCTCGCCCCTCCCATGCCATGGAAGCCAAGGACCAGATGGTAAACCCTTCTCCCATCTAGGGAGAAGGTCAAGGAAGAATAACAAGAAGAAGAAGGGGGCTCTCTCCCCCTCTCTCCCGGTGGCGCCAGAACGCCGCCTGGGCCATCATCGTCACCGCAATCTACAACAACACCTCTGTCATCTTCACCAACATCTTCATCACCTTCCCCCATCTATCTACAGCGGTCCACTCTCCCGCAACCCACTGTACCCTCTACTTGAACATGGTGCTTTATGCTTCATATTATTATCCAATGATGCGTTGCCATCCTATGATGTCTGAGTAGATTTTCGTTGTCCTATCGGCAATTGGTGAATTGCTATGATTGGTTTAATTTGCTTGTGGTTATGTTGCTGTCCTTTGGTGCCCATCATATGAGCACGCGTGTGGATCACACCATACGGTTAGTTGTATGTTGATAGGACTATGTATTGGAGGGCAAGAGTGACAGAAGCTTCAATCTAGCATAGAAAGTGATGCATACGGGATTGAAGGGGGACCAATATATCTTAATGCTATGGTTGGGTTTTACCTTAATAAACATTAGTAGTTGCAGATGCTTGCTAATAGTTCCAATCATAAGTGCATAGAATTCCAAGTCAGGGATGACATGCTAGCAGTGACCTCTCCCACATAAAACTTGCTATCGGTCTAGTAAGTAGTCAATTGCTTAGGGGCAATTTCGCAACTCCTACCACCACATTTCCACACTTGCTATACTAACTTTATTGCTTCTTTACCTAAAACAGCCCCTAGTTTTTATTTGTGTGCTCTTTATATTCTTGCAAACCTATCCTGTTAAACCTACAAAGTACTTCTAGTTTCATACTTGGTCTAGGTAAAGCGAACGTTAAGCGTGCATAGAGTTGTATCGGTGGTCGATAGAACTTGAGGGAATATTTGTTCTACCTTTAGCTCCTCGTTGGGTTTGACACTCTTACTTATCGAAAGAGGCTACAATTGATCCCCTATACTTTTGGGTTATCAGTGTGGCGGCAATGGCGGCTGGCAATAGCTGTCGACGGGCACCAGCGGCGGAGCGTGTGGTGGGTGTTCCGCGCACACCCAACAGGGACGCCACGCGCACTACACTACACCGGGGACTACGCCGCCGCGGTGTAGCCTCCCAGCTGGAGCTGTCCTCTGATGACGGTGGAGTGGCTGAGCAACAACGATGGACCGGTGCCATTGGCGATTGTGGGAGAAGCAGACGAGATAAGCTACAAGAAGGGAGCGGAAAATGCAACATAGGACTCGCCGGCCATGAGGGTTTTTATAGCAGGCCGGTAAGCATTGGGATTTGGGGGGATTTCACCGAGTTGGGCGGGAAGCTTGCGTGAGAACCTGCGAGGTTGCGCGGGAACGGGCTCAGTGACGATTCATTGGCACCACCGTTTGGCCAAAAGAACGCCCACGCGCGCTGCGCAAGCTTGCGCTGTAAGCCATCTGCCGGCAGCGGGGTGACAAGACATGCGAGAGGAGGACGAAAGGCCACGTACACATACGGTTAATAAAAACGTTTGCGAATTAATTACCTACTATACCCCGTCCTGGTTTATAAGTATGATTTAACTAATAAAATACGATTGCATGTCGCCAAACATTATATAGTTGGATTCGTATTTGAACATAGTTTCCAATTATATAATTTTTTATAACATGCATTGACATTTTGTTGGTTAAATTTGAGGGCAAAGTATGGCACATAATATAAAGGGGACTATAGACTAGGCGGAGGTGGTAGCACACGGCCTCTCTCTACGCAGCGATGCAACTGTCGACCGGCTTGTAGGTGACCATTTCCTGCGTGTTCAACTGCTCTATGCGTGTGGTTGCTTACGGTTCAGGTGGCCGCAGCGTGCTCTGCTCATGTCCCGCCGCATGCGCTCTGCTCTTGTGTCCCTCCGGGTGCTCTGCCCTCGTCCCTCCACGCGCGCTGCCAGTGTTTGGGGCCAGCGCACGATCACGCACGTTTGTGTGCTTGCGGTTGCGCCGGGCGCGGCGCGACAATGCAGTTACCCACTGCAAAAACTGCCATGCGGACCGCCGAGAATCCACGCCGCCTGACCCATTTTATTCCTGCGGCCATTTACCTTCATCTCTCGTCTCACACGACACAATAAGCACACCCACGAGGACACATACAGAGAGGACATTCAGCGGTTCCAATGGTGCTCCCCGTGGCTCCAATGGCGCTCCCAGCGGCCGACGATGACAACGGCGGGCAGTTCACCACGCAACACGTTGTGGACACCCATGTGAGGGGGAAGGCTCTCTCGGGGGTGTACACGAACGATCCGGTCTCGGTGGAGAGCTCCATCCAAACTATGGAGCGTTTCCTTGCCTAGGACAAGTACCAAGTGGTCGGCTTCGACCTTGAGTACACCATGTGTCATGGCGGGCACGATCAGAAGGTTGTCGTCGCCCAGTTGTGCATGCGACATGACGTCCTTGTATACCACTACCACCTGGCCACAATGCCTTGCGAGCGTTTGATACGTCTCTAACGTATCTATAATTTTTGATTGTTCCATGCTATTATATTATCTGTTTCGGATGTTAATGGGCTTTATTTTAAAATTTTATATTATTTTTGGGACTAACCTATTAACCGGAGGCCCAGCCCAAATTGTTGTTTTTTTGCCTATTTCAATGTTTCGCAGAAAAATAATATCAAACGGAGTCCAAACGGAATGAAACCTTCGGGAGCGTGATTTTTGGAACAAACGTGATCAAGAAGACTTGGAGTGGACATCAAGCGATCAACGAGGCGGCCACGAGGCAGGGGGGCATGCCTACCCCCCTAGGCGCGCCCTCCCCCTCGTGGGCCCCTCATGGCTCAACCGACCTACTTCTTCCTCTTATATATGTTCACATACCCCGAAAACATCCAGGAGCACCACGAAACCCTATTTCCACCGCCGCAACCTTCTATACCGAAGAGATCCCATCTTGGGGCCTTTTCCGGAGCTTCGCCAGAGGGGGCATTGATCACGGAGGGCCTCTACATCAACTCCAGGGCCCCTCCGATGATGTGTGAGTAGTTTACTTCAGACCTTCGGGTCCATAGCTAGTAGCTAGATGGCTTCTTCTCTCCTTGATTCTCTTGGACATCTATTCGATGTAATCTTCTTTTGCGGTGTGTTTGTCGAGATCCGATGAATTGTGGGTTTATGATCAAGTCTATCTATGAACAATACTTGAATCTTCTCTGAATTATTTTATGTATGATTGGTTATCTTTGCAAGTCTCTTTGAATTATCAGTTTGGTTTGGCCTACTAGATTGATCTTTCTTGCAATGGGAGAAGTGCTTAGCTTTGGGTTCAATCTTGCAGTGCTCGATCCCAGTGATAGAAAGGGAAATGACACATATTGTATTGTTGCCATCAATGATAAAAAAGTTGGTTGGGGTTTATATCATATTGCACGAGTTTATCCCTCTACATCATGTCATCTTGCTTAAAGCGTTACTCTATTCTTATGAACTTAATACTCTACATGCATGCTGGATAGCGGTCGATGTGTGGAGTAATAGTAGTAGATGCAGGCAGGAGTCGGTCTACTTGTCACGGACATGATGCCTATATACATGATCATACCTAGATATTCTCATAATTATTCGCTTTTCTATCAATTGCTCGACAATAATTTGTTCACCCACCGTAATACTTATGATATCTTGACAGAAGCCACTAGTGAAATCTATGGCCCCCGGGTCTATTTTCCATAATACAAGTTTCCAATCTATTTTATTTTTCAATCTTTACTTTCAATCTATATCATAAAAATACCAAAAATATTTATCTTATTATTATCATCTCTATCAGATCTCACTCTTGCAAGTAAATGGCCCCCACTTCACCCTTGTTGTTTTAGCCGCCCCCTTTTTCCGTTCACCCTTGCCGTTTTAGTCGCCCTCTTTTTCCTTTCCCCTTATCTTTTCCCGTTTGCCTCTTTTGCTTGTTTCTTGTTTGCTTGTGTGTTGGATCGCTTCCTTCGTCATTATCGCTAGTCCTTTATCTACTCCTTTGTCCCCTGAGAATGAAGTTCTTAATTTTAAACAAAGCGAGGGAGAAAGTCTAAAAGATGCTTGGTACAGAATTTGGAATGCGCAAAATAGATCTACTAGGAAGCAATCTACTTCCGTTCTTCTTTGCAATTTTTATGTAGGCATCACTCCATGGAATTATATATTCTTGATACCATTACTGGAGGAAATTTCTTGGGTAGCCATACTTTTGATTCTTATAATGCTATGATAAGATTTATTTGGCCCACCACCTCTTTTGGTTAAAGGAACTATTTTAACTTTGGAACACGTGATGCAATGGCTTGAAATTATTGAAAATAAAGTTGCCACTGTAGACTTGATTGAAAATTTGGATAGAAAGATCCATAACCAAATTACCCAATACGGATCTAAGGTAGGAGTTGCTCTTAAATATTTTAAAGAAAATGAACCTATGGTTAATGAAAAGATAGAACAAGATTCCACTAGAATTGATAAAATTGAGGATATTATTACCAACCTAGGGTCTGCCATTTCTTCTGTGAAAAATACACCTTCTAATGCTAACATTGCCAAATTGATGTATGTTCCTAAAAATAAGGGTGAATCTTCTAGTAAGGGAAGTGCGCACCTCAAATCCATAAGTGTTCACCCCAACTTTCTCACTATCCTTAAGGAACTTTTGCTACAAATGATTTTCTTGATTTTGTGCCAAGGATTTTGATAATTAATAAAAACAAAGAAACTCCTAGGAGTTATATGTGTCTTATTGAAGAATTGCCTACCAAAGATGGCAATACCCAGATCTATCCATGCTTTTATGCCTAGCTAGGGGCGTTAAACGATAGCGCTTGTTGGGAGGCAACCCAATTTTATTTTTATTCCTTGCTTTTTGTTCCTGTTTAGTAATAAATATTTTATCTAGCCTCTGTTTTGGTTGTGCTTTTTGTGTTTAGTTAGTGTTTGTGCCAAGTAGAACCGTTGGGAAGACTTGGGGAAAGTCTTTTTGATCTTGTTGTAAAAAACAGAAACATTAGTGCTCACGAGAATTGCTGCCATTTTTTATTGGATAGTGCTATTTAGTTAATTATTTTTTAAGATGATTAATATATAAATTCCTCACGTCCAGCAATTTATTTTAGAATTTTTTAGTTTTCGTAAGTATTCGAAACCTACGTATTACTACAGACTGTTCTGTTTTTGACAGATTCTGTTTTTCGTGTGTTGTTTGCTTATTTTGATGAATCTATGGCTAGTAATAGAGTTTATGAACCATAGAAAAGTTGGAATACAGTAGTTTTAACACCAATATAAATAAATAATGAGTTCATTACAGTACCTTGAAGTGGTGGTTTGTTTTATTTTACTAACGGAGCTCACGAAGATTTTCTTTTAACTTTTGTGTTGTGAAGTTTTCAAGTTTTGGGTAAAGATTTGATGGATTATGGAACAAGGAGTGAGAAGAGCCTCAGCTTGGGGATGCCCAAGGAACTCCAAGGTAAAAATCCAAGGACAACCAAAAGCCTAAGCTCGGGGATGCCCCGGAAGGCATCCCCTCTTTCGTCTTCGTCCATCGGTAACTTTACTTGGAGCTATATTTTTACTCGCCACATGATATGTGTTTTGCTTGGAGCGTCTTGTATGATTTTAGTCTTTGATTTTTAGTTTACCACAATCATCCTTGCTGTACACACCTTTTGGGAGAGACAAACATGAATTGGAATTTATTAGAATACTCTATGTGCTTCACTTATATCTTTTAGAGCACGGCGGTGGTTCTATTAAAAAGAAATAATTGATCTCTCATGCTTCACTTATAGCATTTTGAGAGTCCTTTAGAAGAGCATCGTAATTCACTTTGGATATAAATTTTAAATGCTAAGAGAAGTTGAATGCTTGATAGATGGTTTTGAGATATAAATGTGGTAATATTAGAGGTGTGCTAGTTGAGTAATTGTGAAATTGATGAATACTTGTGTTGAAGTTGGCAAGTCCCATAGCACGCACATATGGTGAATGTTATGTGACAAATTTGAAGCATGGGGTGTTCTTTGATTGATTTTCTTATGAGTGGCGGTCGGGGACGAGCAATGGTCTTTTCCTACCAATCTATCCCCCTAGGAGCATGCGCATAGTGCTTGGTTTTGATGACTTGTAGATTTTTGCAATAAGTATGTGAGTTCTTTATGACTAATGTTGAGTCCATGGATTATACACACTCTCACCCTTCCATCATAGCTAGCCTCTTCGGTACCGTGCATTACCCTTTCTCACCTTGAGAGCTGGTGCAAACTTCGCCGGTGCATCCAAACCCCGTGATATGATACGCTCTATCACACATAAGCCTCCTTATATCTTCCTCAAAACAGCCACCATACCTACCTATTATGGCATTTCCATAGCCATTCCGAGATATATTTCCATGCAACTTTCCACCGTTCCATTTATTATGACATGCATCATCATTGTCATATTGCTTTGCATGATCATGTAGTTGACATCATATTTGTGGCAAAGCCACCGTTCATAATTTTTGCGTACATGTCACTCTTGATTCATCGCAATCCCGGTACACCGCCGGAGGCATTCACATAGAGTCATATTTTGTTCTAAGTACCGAGTTGTAATTCTTGAGTTGTAAGAAAATAAAAGTGTGATGATCATCATTAGAGCATTGTCCCATGTGAGGAAAGGATGATGGAGACTATGATTCCCCCACAAGTCGGGATGAGACTCCGGGTGAAGAAAAAAAGAAAAGAGGCCAAAAGAAAAAAAGAAGGCCCAAATAAAAAAATAATAAATAATAATAAATGAGAGAAAAAGAGAGAAGGGACAATGTTACTATCCTTTTTCCACACTTGTGCTTCAAAGTAGCACCATGATCTTAATGATAGAGAGTCTCTTATTTTGTCACTTACATATACTAGTGGGAATTTTTCATTATAGAACTTGGCTTGTATATTCCGATGATGGTCTTCCTAAAATGCCCTAGGTCTTCATGAGCAACCGAGTTGGATGCACACCCACTTAGTTTCTTTGATGAGCTTTCATATATGTATAGCTCTAGTGCATCCGTTGCATGGCAATCCCTACTCCTTCATTAACATCAATCGGTGGGCATCTCCATAGCCCATTGATTAGCCGCTTCAATGTGAGACTTTCTCCCTTTTTGTCCTCTCACACAATCTCAATCATCATATTCTATTCCACCCATAGTGTTATGTCCATGGCTCGCGCTCATATATTGCGTAAAAGTTGAAAGAGTTTGAAAAGGCTAAGTATGAAACAATTGCTTGGCTTGTCATCGGGGTTGTGCATGATGGGAGCATTTTGTGTGACGAAAATGAAGCATGGACAAACTATATGACTTTGTAGGGATAAGTTTTCTTTGGCTATGGTATTTTGATAAGACATAATTGCTTGATTAGCATACTTGGAGTATTACTATTTTTATGTCAACAATAAACTTTTATCTTGAATCTTTCAGATCTAAATATTCATGCCACAATAGAGAAAAATACATTGTCGAATATTCTAGAAAGCATTCCACATCAAAAATTCTGTTTTTATCATTTACCTACTCGAGGACGAGCAGGAATTAAGCTTGGGGATGCTGATACGTCTCCAACATATCTACAATTTTTGATTGTTCCATGCTATTATATTATCTGTTTTGGATGTTAATGGGCATTATTTTACACTTTTATATTATTTTTGGGACTAACCTATTAACCAGATGCCCAACCCAAATTGCTGTTTTTTGCCTATTTCAGTGTTTCGCAGAAAAAGAATATCAAACGGAGTCCAAACGGAATGAAACCTTCAGGAGCGTGATTTTTGGAACAAACGTGATCCAAAGGACTTGGAGTGGACGTCAAGCACTCAACGAGGCAGCCATGAGGCAGGGGGCATGCCTACCCCCTGGGCGCGCCCTCCCCCTCGTGGCTCAACCGGCCTACTTCTTCCTCCTATATATGTTCACATACCCCGAAAACATCCAGGAGCACCACGAAACCCTATTTCCACCGCCGCAACCTTCTGTAACCAAGAGATCCCATCTTGGGACCTTTTTCGGAGCTCCGCCGGAGGGGGCATTTATCACGAAGGGCCTCTACATCAACTCCATGGCCCCTCCGATGATGTGTGGGTAGTTTACTTCAGACCTTCGGGTCCATAGCTAGTAGCTAGATGGCTTCTTCTCTCTCTTTGGATCTCAATACAAAGTTCTCCTTGATTCTCTTGGAGATCTATTCGATATAATCTTCTGTTGCGGTGTGTTTGTCGAGATCCGATGAATTGTGGGTTTATGATCAAGTCTATCTATGAACAATATTTGAATCTTCTCTGAATTCTTTTATGTATGATTGGTTATCTTTGCAAGTCTCTTCAAATTATCAGTTTGGTTTGGCCTACTAGATTGATCTTTCTTGCAATGGGAGAAGTTCTCAGCTTTGGGTTCAATCTTGCGGTGCTTGATCCCAGTGACAGAAAGGGAAACGACACGTATTGTATTGTTGCCATCGAGGATAAAAAGTTGGAGTTTATAAAATATTGCATGAGTTTATCCCTCTACATCATGTCATCTTTCTTAAAGCGTTACTTTGTTCTTATGAACTTAATACTCTAGATGCATGCTGGATAGCGGTCGATGTGTGGATTAATAGTAGTAGATGCAGGCAGGAGTCGGTCTACTTGTCACGGACATGATGCCTATATACATGATCATACCTATATATTCTCATAATTATTCGCTTTTCTATCAATTGCTCGACAGTAATTTGTTCACCCACCGTAATACTTATGCTATCTTGATAGAAGCCACTAGTGAAACCTATGGCCCCGGGTCTATTTTCCATCATACAAGTTTCCAATCTATTTTATTTTGCAATCTTTACTTTCAATATATATCAAAATATTTATCTTATTATTGTCATCTCTATCAGATCACACTCTTACAAGTGGTCGTGAAGGGATTGACAACCCCTTTATCGCGTTGGTTGCGAGGTTCTTATTTGTTTGTGTAGGTACGAGGTGACTCACGCGTGGTCTCCTATTGGATTGATACCTTGGTTCTCAAAAGCTGAGGGAAATACTTATGTTGCTTTATTGCATCACCCTTTCCTCTTCAAGGGAAAACCAACGCATGCTCAAGAGGTAGCAGCGTTGCTCCAGGATTATCAACAGCTTCGACTACAGTTTCACTGCGGTGGACACCACCAACGATCTAAAAGCGCTCAAGGTTTCGTGCTTGAAATGCTCGAATCTTCTCAACATCCAAAGCCACTACAAGGTCTGGGGCAGCGACAAAAATAAACAGAACTCCCTGGTTGACCTCGCCTCGGCCATCATCGACCCCTACTACATGAAGATGAAGAATGAGAGCAATAAGGACAGGAACGCCTGGCACAGTGTGTGGCATAAGATACTGGATGAACAACATGTCAAGTACACGGCCATGGACGCGTACACAAGCTATGAGATGTACAGGCAGATCGTTGACATGAGGAACTGTCTTCTTCCTGACCCAGACAAGGGATCGAGCCACATAGCAGTGGCGGGAGCGTCACAAGAAGTATATGACTAGACGGTCGTTTGTCCTACTTTAGAATGCATGCAATTGTTTATTAAGGTGTGTGCGAATGCTCTGTATAGTCACTTATGTAATTGGATGTTTATTTCAGTTATATATATATACATGTTATTCTACTATAGACAGAGCAAATCACACGGCTTATTAGCAGCAATCATATGTGTTATTATTGGTCATCGCACACATTTCTGATTATGGACCTGTTTGTCGCGTATCACACACATCTTGTTCAGTTGAACCGTATACATTGTGTTGTCTAATCACACACAGTTCATCCTAGTGAACCGTATGCTATATATCGCACATGCCTTCATCTGGCTGCCCGTTTCTTTTGTTCCTCCTCATCCCAAACAGTTAACTGAACTGAACCGTATGCCCTGCATCGCGCACGCAACTAAAATCTGAACCGTGTTTGATGCATCCGTCATCGCAAACATTTTGCACCTTTTTTGACGGTTTTTACACCCCTGTTTGCGATTATGGCATCGCACACAGTTTCGTCGAAGGGTCTCTGATCGTAGTGTCGCGTTTGGACGATCCTGCAGTAGTGCCAGCTAGACATCATACATAACATGCAACCACATATAATAGTGCCAAGTTAGAGGGAACACCTATGGTTGTGCACTAGGGGAGACATGCTCATCATCAAGATAGCTACGTTGAGTGTCTATGCATGTGTTGTCTTCCAAATCTTCTTGGGGTGGCGGAGTAGAATCTGTAGAGGCCCCCCGTTGGAAGGAGCACCTATATATGTTGCCTTGCTACTTTCCTTCCGCTTTATTGATTCTGAATTGTCAAGTAAAACCGACAAGTAAAAGCAAAAAGATTCACTCTTTGGAACTCATTCGTGCATGGTACTGACAATCACTACTCTGATGTAAGGCAAACACATGATACCAGGATAGAATATGTACGATAAACAGGACGGCATGGCATATTCACAATTGTTTTTGTAAACTAAGTAGAAGTCATTTCTACAAAAAAGAAGCAATGCAAGCTAGACACCACATGAAAGATGCAATCAATATGACTCTACCAAGTTAAAAGCGTCCCATCATAAATGGCATTTCAACAAACTAGAAGCAGCGCATGATATAAATCATATGAAAGATGCAACTAATATTACACTGCATATACTAAAGGTGTCTCGTCATATTGATTCATGCAGGATACAAAAAAACAATAGTTTTATGTAAGGACATGCTTAATAGACAGATGTACTATGTACTAAAAATAGGAAGGCATGTCACATTAACAGGTATAATGTATAAACTAAGAAGAATAGCACATGCAATTTAACTAGATTGGAAGAATTACACTCTAGACACCATATGCAACATGCAACCACATATCATGCTGCCAAGTTAGAGAAAGCACCTGCGATGCTGGTTTAGGGGAAATGCGGTCATCATCTATAGAGCTACGTTCACTATCTTCATCTAGCCCGGCTGTTTCTTGAGAATCATATGGGGAGGCTGACACTGCATTCTTCAAAAGAGGATCTTTTCTCAAAGTAACCGACTCGGGTGACTGTCTCATCATAAGTGATTGATGAGGGATACACAAGAACATTAGTTTGATGTAAGAACATGGTTAATAGACAAATGTACTAGTATGTACAAAAAACAGGAAGGCATGTCATATTCAAAGGTATAATGTGTAAGCTAAGCAGATGCAATATAACCAAATTGGAAGCAATACCAGCTAGACATCCAGTTGGAGTGGTGAGCATGATCGTCGAGGACCTGAGATCCTGGTGGGAGGCGGGCTGCTTCGCCACCATTGTGGCTTTTTAGTTGGCTTCCAGGTGATGCATGTCTATGTTGGGCTTGTCACTGGCTCGGCCAGTGCCCTGACTAGCTATTTGTCTTCTGGTGCTCCCTCATGTAAAAAAAATCTTTCCATATCTTAATAAAGACCGACTTCGGCCTTTCGAATACAAGCTAGACACCATATGCAACATGCACATATGACACCGCGAAGTTAAAGCAAGCACATGGGATGGTGGTTCATCGCGAGCGAGGTCATCAACTCCAGAGCTACGTTTACCGTCTCCATCTGCTGACACTGCAGCATTTATAATGCTGAAACGTGTCTGGCCTAGCCGCCTACCACGGTGGAGCGACTTCTCTCTTTTCTTTTCTGCTTCGGCAGCAAGGGCTGAAATACCCTTGCATAAAAACACAATAGTGAGAGTATGGGTGAAGTGTGTGCAGAACTAGTGCACTGTAAAAGTTGCAAATAGCATGTGGCTGAAAAATAAATGACAGGAGACATATGATAGCTCTACAACATTGCATGGCAAACAAAATTAGATTCTACTCTGTATGATTTTGTAATATATGAGCACAGGGATGGCTAGGAAATGCAGGTAATCCTCCAGCACACCACCACATGTGGTCCTATCAAAATAACAGTCGACTGAAAAATAAATAGGTTAGTCAACTTTTTTATGAACCGTCCGATCTATAAGGAACGGGCAGATGGCCTTCGTCTACCTCCCGCCAGTCACTGTTGATGATCTTTCTGGAACCGCCAGCGACCACTGGCATAGATCCCTGTCTCCACCGCCCCGCCCTCCCTCGACCTCACACCACCATCGTGCTTGGCAGCGCCCCCAGGCCATCCCTTTAATCCCGGCCAACCTCCAGATCCGGCACCAGTAGCTCTAGGCCCCACACGCCCCTAAGATAAACACCAAAGCGCTGCTTCCCCGGTGTAATAGGCGGACTAGCTCCTGTTACACCGTGGAATGCTTTCGTTAATTGGGAATCAGCTGACCAAGAATTGAAATCCAGGGGGCAACGAACCTCTAGCTAAGGTGAAATAGTATATGAGGAGAAACCTTGTGCATCGTGAGTTACTAGGAACATCTAGTATCAAGAAGAAGCAGTAAACTAATGTCTTCTGTGGGATGAATACCGTGCAAGCAGACACGTAAGATTTGCATGAATAAGGGAAGAGGAGTACCATTTCCGGTTGCCATTGTTGTGTCCTTCATATGTCGCGGTGATGTTCTTATTTTTGCCGGGGGGAACTGATGTGTTGGAGGAGGGTTCAGCGTTGGACGAACCCATGGCCAAATTGTTGACTGTGTTGCCATGGCCGTATGTCGGCGGAGGGGAAGCAGATCCGAGGTGGCTAAGGACGACGTAGAAGGAACAGCTCCTGTGCGGTGGACGGTGGCGAAGTTGGAGTGGCAGCGGTGAGGTGCGGAACGGTGTGGTTGAACTGGCTCGGGTACGGACAGCTCGGCTTTGGCTTTAACTACTAGCCGTGGAGGGTATTGCGATTGAGGTTGCGATGGATGACGACGTCGGGGTATCGGCTCTAGTGTGATGGAGGAGGGCGGCGGTTGATGGGTGGGATGGGGTGGCGGACAGAGGATGTCGGCATTTCGCGGCTGGTGGAGAGGTAGTTTTGGCGCACACGGAGTACGAATGGGTAATCGGACAGGGGGCGGGGGCGGGGGGAGCTAAGGGAGAACCTTGTTTCGGTCTGGGACGCGCTTGTTTTTGGCTTTTTGAACAGATGGGATGCGCTTGTTTGAAATTTGGGGAAAGTAAAAACTTTGTCCCCCTCTTAAATTTCGGACCTACTGCGGGTCGGGGTAGGATGGTAATCCCAGGTGTCTCAAATAGTGAGCGGGAGCGATTTTGGCCGCGCGCATGTGTGCTTAGGCGGCCATTGTGTATGAATGTTTTTCGGAGGCGGTTGCGTGACGTCTCAAAGAAGCTACAAACCTACCCTAGTTTAGACCTTTGGACGTCGGGCCGGTAGGTTTTATGGGTCGAAGTTAGAGAAGTAATTTCCTTCTACCAAACATTGGTCTCACGCGGTTTCGGGCGAGTAGGCTCTTTTGGCGCTTCGTTCGAAATTTTGAAACAGAAGCATTCACGTTTAGAGTACTCTTGAACTTTGAGGATTGACCTAAATAGACAACGTTAAATTTGACCTTGTATGTTTGAAAACCTCATTAAATTATCCACTTCTTTTTGAAATTTTGACACTTGAAAATCCTATAACTACGATTATTTTGGAATGGAGGAGCTAAATTTGAATCTATTTTGTACACGACTATATATGCTATTATGTATAAAAGTAGAGCAAAGATTGGTGCTCCCATAATTTAGGTGTGATTTACCAATGCCATGATATCGAATTCAAATAATTGAATGGACTTCATGTTGAACTCGAATTTTTTAAACCACCTTAAGTTGAATTCAAATGTATGCTAGTTCATAGCTAGCTATTTTTAATGTTCATTGTGTAACTTCCGTATGTATAATGTGCTTTACACACACAACATGAACTATACTCACGTTTATATTCGATTGGTAAAGCGATGCATTGTCTGGAGTTTGAAATACTAACTATGTGGATCAATTATGTCGAATAATAACATAGACATGCTCAAATTCAATAGAATCTAGATATCTGCTGGATCAATGACCGTTCCTTACGCAAATTGCAAATATCATGATCCCATCATAATATTTGGATACACTTTATATCTTTAATCAATGTGTACATCAGTCTTTTACGTGTTGTATCACCCTCCATCGGTGGTCTCTCACACATGCTCACACACTCTCTCCTGAGGTGTCTTTCTCGCAGACATGCTCTCGATATAACCCTCCCTCCTCTCCTAACCATTTACGACTGTTTTCACTAACCTTTATCACAAGCACTCTTCCTCCCACAAGCATACACACGCACAATCCCCATCGACCCATTTCTATATACATAGACCTGCCTACGTGTCTCATGTATGCACATTATCTTTAGGCATGTCTCTCACGCATTGTCTCACACCTCTCTTCCTAATCGACGAGTATGATTCTAGCAGAGTATTATGTAGGATGCCCCTTAAAGTTAGGTTGGATGAATAGTAATATCAGAGATAAGGGGTTACCTTAGTCCGAGGACCTAGGGTTACAAATCCTAGCCGGCTTTGTCAGTGGACACAGAGTCCTTCATGATTCTGCTATCTTTGTCTTGTACGACTAGTCATCCATGGGTCTCCCTAAATGCGTCATGGGTCGACCAATGTGGCGCAGGACGGAACCGAACCAAGGGCCTCACCTCGGCCCAACGGACCTCATGCAGTGACACACCCTCTGCCCCCAGGTCTCGTTATATTCTCACACCCACACATACCAACACAGACACCACAGCAAAAAAATTCTCCTCGTGCCTCTATCCCCTCCCCCCTTGCATATACACACTCAAGGGAATCTCTCGCCATGACATCATATTCGTCTCTCTATATAGACCTCTCTCATTTGTCGTGCTATCTCTCGCACGCCCCCCTCCCCCGTCGGCCCCTCTATCCATGCCTGTCTTGAATACATAATACACACACATACCTCTCTAGGCCCTGCCAAATACATCAACTACACATTCACACATGTTACATCACGTACCCATTGATCTAAAAAGCCCTCTCTTCACGTTTATTTCGCATACAACATTACTTTTGAATAAAGTGTGGCCAAAAAATTATGTTAGAATTTGTACATATATACAACATTACAAAATTATATGGAGGAATATGAACGTTAATTTGCATTGCATGGTGCCCACAATGATATTTATTCTGCACTGTGAATTTTTATATTTTAGTACTATATATAAAGTTAGTCATAATAAAGAGAAATGAAGAGCATCTCTCTCTCCATTGCATACACCCCCTCTATGCCCCTTTCATGTACGCACACAAACTATCTCCGGGTTCTCTAAAAGTACGCCCCCAGCACATTCATGCATGTTTCATCTTTCTCTCGCGATATATACAATGACAATCATTGTATTTGAAGCAAAAGCACGATACGTACATTGGACTTCAGAATCCACTCATTACGGTCACCATTTATGTTTTGTGGTTATTATATAGTCACGGGCTCACCGTATAGCTCTGTATTTGCTCAAGACACGACTAGTTGACCAGTTAAACGCTCCATGTGGCACCTCTAGTGGTGCATCACATTATCTCATTACCATTGGGCCCACCTGTCAGCTTGTATCTACTCTACACTCTTATAAAAAACAGAGTTGGTGATGATGGTGTGCCTGCCATCCTGCAATATAGGTCGTCCGATTTATATCTGACGGATAGGAAGGAAACTATGGCAATTTTGCAAAAAGGTACCCACACACCTCTCCACATTCGCAATAAGGCCTTCCCTTGTTCATCCTTTTCTCTCACAAGATAAACTAGTCATACAAATGCATCTTGATGTTACGTGCAACGCACGGGCATCTTGCTAGTAGGAATGAAAACAAACGACAAAAAAATATTGGACGGTGGTTCGAAGTCATGACACGGGCATATTGGTCAAGGTGGCCTCATATTGGTATGTTGAGCCGTCTGTTTTGACACACAGGAGCTGGTGTGGTGATTATACACACACGCACGCATGCACACGAACTGCATGCACGCAACACTCACACGAACACATGCAGCCACGCACGCATGCAACACTCAAACGTACACATGCAGCCACGCACGCACTCAACACTCACACGCACACACGCACGCATGCATGCACACACCACACGACCAACACACACTCTCACGCTCAAGTGCTCAACCTACACGTGCATGCGCACACATCAGGCCCTAACAGACACATACACAACCAGGTGGTTCCCATGCACGGGTTGGAGTCTTGTCGCGCCTACGTAAATTTGTGTTTATATAACCTTTTTCCTATGCGAACTGACAGGCGGGACCCACAAGGAACGTGGTCAATTTAACTAGTCAACATGGTGCCATGCAAACTATTTGGTCGGTCAACAGAGTGCAATCCGATGCTGAACGGTGAGCAAGTGACCGTATAATCACCGCAAAACGTATAAAGTGACCGTAATGAGCGTATTCTGAAGTCCGGTGACCATATTACGCTTTTCTCTCTGTAGGCCCTCCAAAACTATATCTCTACACGTTCTCGCATGTTACATCTAACAACTCACTACTAGGGAAAACCTTATACACAGAACTTTAGCAGTAGCGCGGGTCAAAGAAGCACGCTGGTGCTAAGTAGCAGTAGCACGCCTGTGCAAACCGCGTTGTAGATAAAGTTTTAGCAGTAGCGCGTCTTGTTCTAAACACGTTACTACTAAAATTCCCATGGCTTAGCCGATAGGCTACACATAGTAGTAGCGACCTATATCGAACCACGCTACCGCTACTTTCTTTGTAGCAGCGCGTTTTAATCTAAACTCGCTACTGCTAAAGGACATAAAATTAAATGGAAAGCACATAGAAAGGTAATTGAAAATGAAAGAAATAGAATAAGGTGAAAGGAAAAAAAATAAAATGTGAAGAAAACTAAATGAAAAGGGGAAAAAAGAGAAAGGAGTAGCAGTAGCGTGTATCCCAGAACGCGCTGTAGCTAACGTAGCAGTAGCGCGCTTTCTGGAACGTGCTACTGCTACTTCTGACTTAACCACAGGGTTCGTCCTTCCCCACGGCCACTTCCTCCAAATCCAGCTCTCCACTCTCGCTGACGCTGCCGCCTGTCGGCCGCCGCGCGCTCTCCGCACACCCTCTACGCCGTCCCCGACCCCAGATTCAACGCCGCCCCCGCCCCGGACCCCGACCTCGACGCCGCCATCCGCCGCGCGCCCGAGCCCCAACCCCGACCTCGACGCCGCCTGCCCCTCCCTCGTCGCAGGCACCCGAGGTGAGCACACCTGCTCCTCCCTCTCCCTACCTATGCCTAGGGTTTCTTTATATTTTGGTTGCATCAAATTAGTTAGGGTTCATGTAAGGGTGGAAACGAATCGGATGCGGATGCGGCTCAAATGAGTTAGGGTTCATGTAAGGGTGGAAACGAATCAAATTTCTAAGATGAATCATAAAATGAGTAAAATTTGACCACTTATTTCACTTTATAGTTGGATAATTGGAATATCCGCTACCACTTTCCACCCCTAGCTTCATCAAATTAGATGGTAATTAGGGCAGTAGTTCTTAGGTACTAATTAGTTAGTAAGAACTAGGTACTAATTAGGTACCAGTTTATTTTTATTTATAGTAAGTTTATTTTTAATAATAACTAGTTGAATTAATAGAACTAGTTAATAAGAACTTGTTGCTATTTTTTTACTTAAAGCAATTTTTCCCGCATCGACGTGGACGATGCCTATCCCGCATCCCCGTCGTCGAGTCGGCGGAGGACGACACCTGCTTGACTAGATGGGCCATGTCCGGGACTGGGCTCCGCCGGGGTGGTACTGGGAGGCGCTACCTACCGGGGGCGCAGGTTGGTGAGGAGCCAGCCTGTCGTTGACCCGAACCTTCTTTGGTGGCGGTCGCGTGGGCCAGTGACGGTCCAGAGGCTCGAGGACCCCGCGGAGGTGGTGCGTCACCGTGTTAGTGAGGAGGACGCGCACGTCCGTCGCTACTTGTTTGCGTTGGAGCACATGTTCTCCAATACCTGGCAGGTTCTCCAGGGATCTCACTGGAGCTATGATCCCGTGATGGTTCCTTCTCTATGGGTGTCCACCGCCCGCGCCGATACCCGTCGTGTGCTAGGGTTTTAGTTGTATTAGTGATGTTATATGTATGACACTATTCGGGATGTATTAGTGATAATATTCGATCATGTATGGATGCATGAGATGATTTACTTTTGCTTATTGAATGCATGCTAATTTGAGTCCTATAAGATATTTTGAAATGTATATCTTGTGTTGCTCAAATAGGATATGTGCTTGCCCAAGTGCTCGGTCATGTTTGCAGGTTACACCTCTGAGTGGCATATGTTTTGCTGAAGTGTTGATTCATTTCCGTTCCGACAAATTTCAGGCGCTCGATATGTCCTATTTTGGCAAAGGCCATGCCAGATTTTTCTGTGAATTTTGGCATGACTTGTGCTAGAAGATGTAGGAAATATCGAGTGCCCCGGATTTGTGTGTTGAGTATCCTGGTAGTTGTCTTCGATCGATTTTCAATTAATGTTTTAACTATGAACATAGGAAATGTCTGACGACGAAAAGGATTTCGGTATTTGCAAATACTGCGAAGACGAGCGCGGCCTCTGCGACGGAATCTTCCTAGATGATGATAGGCGCTTCAGCATCAAGCTGGATGAGAACTTCGAAGTGGATACAGTAAGTCACAACGACAAGTCTTTTTTCGTAATTAAGCATGACATTTGCTTCATTTGCTTCAACTTATAATTTAAGCATGACAAGTCTTTTTTTACTATTCTACTAGCGTATTGTAACGCCCTCGATGCGGCTATATCTCCCACGTGTCGAAGCACGACTTAGAGGCATAACCACATTGAAAGCAATGCCGCAAGTGAGGTAATCTTCACACAACCCATGTATTACATAAGGGAAAGAGATACATAGTTGGCTTACACTCGCCACTTCACACAATTACATGAATAAAGCATTACATCATCCAAATACAATCAAGGCCCGACTACATAGCCAAAATAAAAGAAGACTACCCCAATAGCTACACAGGTCCCCGATCGTCCCGACTGGGCTCCACTACTGATCAACTAAAATGAAACAACACAAAGGACAAGATCTTCATCGAGCTACTACTTGAGTTTGGTTGCGTCACCTGCTCGGTAACATCGGCACCTGCAAACTGGTTTTGGAAGTATCTGTGAGCCACGGGGACTCAGCAATCTCGCACCCTCGAGATCAAGAGTATTTAAGCTTATAGGTAGGGCAAAAGGTATGAGGTGGAGCTGCAGCAAGTGACTAGCATATTTGGTGGCTAACATACGCAAATGAGAGCGAGAAGAGAAGCAAAAGCACGGTCGAACAACTATGATCAAGAAGTGATCCTAGAACAACCTACGTCAAGCATAACTCCAACACCGTGTTCACTTCCTGGACTCCGCCGAGAAGAGACCATCACGGTTACACACGCGGTTGATGCATTTTAATTAAGGTTAACTTCAAGTTTTCTACAACCGGACATTAACAAATTCCCATCTGCCCATAACCGCGGGCACGGCTTTCGAAA
Organism: Triticum urartu; assembly: GCF_056163025.1. Taxonomy (NCBI): domain Eukaryota; kingdom Viridiplantae; phylum Streptophyta; class Magnoliopsida; order Poales; family Poaceae; genus Triticum; species Triticum urartu. The sequence goes on along the minus strand of NC_141874.1, from coordinate 587,662,677 downwards.
GTTCAAATCCCTGTAGGGGTGTCCCAACTTAGCCCATCACAAGCTCTCACGGTCAACGAAGGATATTCCTTCTAGCGGGAAGACCCGATCAGGCTCAGAATCCTGGTTACAAGACATTTCGACAATGGTAAAACAGGACCAGCAAAACCACCCAGATGTGCCAACAAATCCCGATAGGAGCTGCACATATCTCATTCTCAGGGCACACCGGATGTGCCAAACGTCGGGTAAGCCAGCCCAGAGTTGCCCCTGGTAGCCTCGGACATCGCTCAGTTTGGACCAACACTTAGTGAAGCACTGGCCCGGGGGGGTTAAAATAAGATGACCCTTGAGCCGGCCGACTCAAGGGAAAGAAAAGGCTAGGTGGCAAATGGTAAAACCAATGTTGGGCCTTGCTGGAGGAGTTTTATTCAAAGCGAACTGTCAAGGGGTTCCCATTATAACCCAACCGCGTGAGGAACGCAAAATCCGGGAACATAACACCGATATGACGGAAACTAGGGCGGAAAGAGTGGAACAAAACACCAGGCATATGGCCGAGCCTTCCACCCTTTACCAAGTATATAGATGCATTAATTAAATAAGAGATATTGTGATATCCCAACAAAAATCCATGTTCCAACATGGAACAAGCTCCAATCTTCACCAGCAACTAACAACGCTATAAGAGGGGCTGAGCAAGCGGTAACATAGCCAAACAACGGTTTGCTAGGACAAGGTGGGTTAGAGGCTTGGCTTAACAATATGGGAGGCATGATAAGCAAGTGGTAGGTATCGTAGCATAGGCATAGCAAAAGAGCGAGCAACTAGCAAGCAAAGATAGAAGTGATTTCGAGGGTATGGTCATCTTTCCTGAGATCCCGCAAGGAAGACGAACGAGTCCATGAAGAAGGCAAACGGACGTAGTTGAACGAATCCTCACAAACGCGAGGTTATCGGAACTACCCGAAGAAGCAACATCAGAAAGAAGCAAACAACATAGTGAACAAACATCACATAAGCATGGCATGAGGCACATCCAAGTATGATGCATGTCCGGTTTAAATATACATGGCATGGCAAAGTGCACAAACAAAACTACAAGTTAAGTGGAGCCCAATATGCAACGAGTTGCATATTGATGGAACACCACATCAATTATTTAGTTCACTCCCAGTTAGGTACTCAACAATATTAAATGTTGGTTAACATGGCAAGAGGTGAAGCATAACAAAACTATACTATCTAAACAATTTAAATGGGGCCGGATATAACAAAGAACAAATCCGCTAAATCCCCATATGCATTTAGCAAATTAATGCAAACAACAAATTAAACATTCTTGATGTTGTTAACATGATGTGGATGACATGTGCAAGTCTATGCAAATTTTATTAAAAGTTGATAAGAGCATTATGAAGCATTTGGTCACCATGGCGGAACGAAAGGGGTGCCATAGCAACGACAACGGAAATGGTGCCACGGCAACATTACGGTTCCGGTAACTCGATTGAGATACCGATGCAAAGGAGAAGTGTGCGGTTGCGTGTAGAAGATGGTGGGGCGCTCCCAGATACCGGGTGTCCCACGAGTTGGTGACAAGGAAACGAGTGACAAATTGGACACGGTGCAAACACGAGCATCTCAAACATCGCAAGCATTCATTCACGGACGTCGTCTCGGGGTTATACCTTCGGAGCATGCAAAGGGGACGGTTCTCGTTCGTAGAGGGAAGTAGGCATTCTCGCGACGGCGGTAGTGGAAGTAGTTGTTCTCGCTTCGTACATGTTCACACTCCGTAGGTGTTCGGGGTCAACAAGGAACTTGCCGTCCACGGGTCTTTGAGGGTCGACGGTACATGTTCTGTAAACGTTCAAGCAGCGGTAGTGGTACACATTCACGGAGTAGGTCATACATGTCGACGGTCTTATCGGAACCTCGTCAATGTTCGCGATCCACCTTGGCGATCCGAAGGGGTACTTGGCGTCATGGTACTTGGGTCTTCGGACTTGCCGGCCTCGGTTCTTGCGACGGTAGTTGTACGTCGTCCTGGGAGGTAGTGGTACTCGCGAACTTGTCGGATCCACGGCGATGGTAGTGGAACCTCACGGATTCGTGGTCTCCGGGCGGTCTCGGTCTTGACGGTGGGGTACTTGACGCATCTCGGATATGTAGTCGTACTTGACGAATCCAAAATACTCCTGCTCGGCATGGGTGCCACGGGGGCATCGTCTTGCGTTTCGAATATGGGTCATGTTCATATAACCGTTCGCACCAACGACAAAAGAAGGGCTTGGTCTTGAGGTGCTCGGCCATGGGCGACGGAGCACACTGTCGACAAGGAGGCAGGGCGCCCCTGGCCTTAAGGTCACAGCAGAGCTCGGGTCAACGACAACAAAGGTAGGGGCGCGCAGCTAGAGGCACTGGGAACAACGGCAGGCGGCGGCTGGTCATGGTCGCCGGCAATGGAGGCCGAGCAGGGGACGGTCAAAGCAGAGGAGGCGGTGGCGAACGTGGGCGGCAGTGCAATCCGGCAGCGGAGCTCGCCGGATCAAGGACGCGGCAGGGAGCTCCTGGAGGCTGGCGATGAAGAGAGGCGGTGGCGCTCCTGGCAGTGAGGCGAGCCAAGGGCGAGGGAGAAGGTAGAGGTCGCCGACAGGGGGGCCTAGTGGTGCATGTACGAAGCAGCAGGGCAGCACCGGTGCTGGAATCCTCCATGACCGCGACGTTGTCCTGTTCGTCCGGTCGCTGCTCGTCGGTGCATGGAGGAGCAGGGCGAGGCATAGGGGTTCCTCCGGGGCGTGAGGTGGAGGAAAGGAGGAGTGGAGATCGATGGAGATGGGGGAGGCGCGTGGGGCGCTGCTCCTCTCTTGCGGCGGCGCTAGGAGGAGGGAGCGAGAGGAAGAGGGCAGAGGGGGTCGGGCGCTGGAGGGAAGGAGATGGGGATCTAGAGGAGGGAGGAGCACGAGGGGATCGAGTGAATGGTCCTGGAGGCGCGAGGGGAGACGAGGGAGATGGGATCGAGGCCTAGGGTTCAGGAGGGAGTGGGCTTAGGAGAGGCATATGGGCCTGGGAGGCCGGTCGACCTGGCTGGGCTGCCGACCCCGGCTGGGTCTGGTGCTCTCTCTCTCTCTCTCACCTACACCCCTTAGAAGAAAGAGGGAGACAAGAAAGAAAGAAAAAAATAGAGAGAAGAAAAAGAAGAAGAGGGATTATTTTCACGGACTTGTAAAAGTGTGCATGGTCCACGAAAAATAGGAGAGGCAAGATTGGAAGATGTCATTCAAACTCATTTGAATTTAATTCAAATGGGTTTGAACTAGGGCTTGGTTATAGAAGTATCCAAAAATGTTGAGGTTTTTGGTGGAACTCCGGAAAGTGAAGAAAGAATTTAGGGCAAAGTTTGGAGACGAGGAATATAGTAAGAAAAAAACATGGAATATTTTGCAAGTGTGTTGCGGTAATTTCCAAGGGATGGAATATTTATTATAGCCCCCTAATATTGGGAGGATATGTTATAAAGAGAAATCACCACGTGAATTCCCTCGGTTTAAATGGATCAAAGATCCATGCCATATATTTAGTTGAGTTAAGAAAAGAAATGACATGATGGCATGATGACATGATGCAATGCACATGATGCAAAGATGAAATGCAACGGACCAAACAAATCACACGACGAAACCCGGAAACCCTGGAAGGCATCTGAAGCTCCGGTCTTGGGGCGTTACAACACTCCACCACTACGAGAGGATCTCGTCCCGAGATCTAGAATGGCACCGGAGGGAAAAAACGGAAGAGAAAGAGAAGAGGTAAAACTAAGTTACTTCTTTGACGAATGAGTGAAACCAAAGAACCTTGCGAGGTTGAACAAATTCGAGACAGAATACAAGAAGGTGAACAAGGTCGAAAACACTCCTTTAGAAAAGAGGAACAAAGAACATTGCGAAAAACCTTGAGGTTGAAGGGCAAGACAAATATTGAAACCACTCCGGTTAAAACAAGATAGAAAAGGATTAAGAATGATATAATTTGGACAGCACTCCGACTGAAAAGAAAAGGAATTGAATAAGAACTTGATAAGATGAGAAGATACTTGGTGAAATCAACAACACACTGCCTCCGGAACTATTGAAAGAATGGCACAAGGGGTAAGAACGATTTTAGACAGCACTCCGGTTGAGAAAGGATGTAAAACTTGATAAGATGAGAGAACTGGCATGAAAACACGACACTCCGGTTGAATGGATAAGCAAAGGAAAGAACATGATCTTGACGAAACAATAAGATGGGTTGAAGAGAGCAACATCACAATGCCTTCGGAAGAAAGAAATAGACGATAGATAAATGAAAAAGAAGGAATTGAGAAGAAAATGACAACTTCTGCCACAAATGATCTTGGAAGGCACCCTTCCAAGAAGGTTAAAACGGAGTTGTTGGGAAAGGCCAACAACAAAACGAATAAGTTTGTAGTGGGCTTATGGAAAAACATCTCAAAACTATGAGGTGAAATTTTTGCCACTATGGAACCAATAGATTGGAATGATATCAGCAAGGAGACGAAAAACTATTTCACCGGAAGGATAAATGAAAAACTTGGGTCATTTATAAGCACCATAAATAGCAACATTCCCAATGGAAGGCTTTCGGTGAAATCTAAACCAAGATAACTCCAATGACGAGATTGATGGATTTAAGATATCTCATTCTTAACAACATGTGAATCATGAAACATGAACTCAAATTATCAAGGATGATATAATACCACCTCTATTGATACGGAAGGAAGAATTGCACCCCGGATTGCAAGATGAAGAATACTTGAGCTCCTTAGAAAAGAATCTTGATGACAACTTCGAGAAGGAAATAAATCCTTGATGCACCATCATGTAGAACCTCCATGAAGAACTCCGGAAATAAAAGAATGATCAAAAGAAAAGAAAGAGAAGTTGAAAACACAAGGTGAAACCTTGTAATGATTTAGATGGATCTTTGTGGTGACATACTTGAAAGAGCTTGGAACTTCCGGGAAAATAAAATATGAAACAATTGAAATCGGAATTTGATGAGCCTCTGGAATAAAGAATTAATCATTTGGGTGAATCAAGAATAAGAATTACATTATACTTATCCTTCACCAATTTAAATTGATGACAATCAACGGATTTGGCATATTACTTATTCTCGTAGAAAAGATCAAGATAGATATAGCGTAAACTTGAGAAGGTCTTCAACGATCCATCGGAAGGATTGAAACAACGAATAAATTGATATGATAACCAAGGAAGAGAACTCTTGAACGAACCATCGTAAGAAATGAAAATGAACGAAGAAAAGATAAAGGAACACTGGGAAGAATTATGAAATGAACGAAGATACTTGAGAGAATTTAGATACAACTGAAATGAAGAGATCACGCGCTGATTAAAGAATATTGAATGATGCACCGGTGAGATTTGGGGAACGAGAGCTGAAAGCTGAGAATGAACAAGTCTTCTGAAATGATGGGCCCCGGATAATCGAACTGAAAAGACTCCTGAATTGCTCCGGATAGGTGAAAAGAAATCTCACAACCGAAGAGAATTATGAGAGGATGGCAACAATCTAGAATCACGAATCTTGAAGAGAATGGAGCAAGATTGAGAGAAAAAATCTTCTTCGGTCTTCCGATCTGAGAATGACGACGAGAAACACCACCAAGAATTATTGAGGCACTCCGGGAGAATCCAAAAAAAACCGAAGAGGTTGAACCAACAATGAAAAGAAATTGAAAGATCTTGGACAAAGGCATTTGACTGATGATAACTCATTCTTATGTCAAACTTCGAAACGAATTTAGGATAGCTCCGGGAAATTAGAAGAGTCGGGTAAGATCCTGGGGAAAGACCTGTGGGTTAGGGCCCACTCAAAAGATACACCGTTGAACGATTTGAAGGAGAGATTGCACCGGTTGAATTAAATGGCTTGAATAAGATAGGACCTCGAAATAGCTTGAACGGATGCAAAGTGAAAACACAAATCTTCGAAATATCTTCAGCACTCCGGAACAAATGAATAGCGAGAGGTGAATGATTAAGAATTGCACCGGCATGAGAAAGCATTGAAACGAGGAAAGGATATGATCAACAAAGCTTGACTTGAAACCACCGGAGATGAAAAGAATGAGGAATGACGAACTTGAAGCTCCATTAGAATCTTCCTGAGAATCACCAGATAAGAACATTGACGAAAAAGAATGGAGAGACTTCGCATCAATAAGATGGATACTAGATTAAGAAATATGAGTCCTTGAAGAAACAAGGGTGGGAGGGTGGGAAAAACAAAGACAAGTTGGATACGGATGAAACAAACACCGTTGAGAAGAACTAATAATTGATCTTGCTGATGTTGAAATGATCGGAACCACTCGAAGAGAAAACACACCGGTTGAAAAGGATTTACATGACAATCTTGATTATCATGAGGGATTAGTATTCACATAGGAGTATGAGAACACCGCTTATGCAAGGTACGGAATCAACATTTGACTTCGAAGCAACTTGAATACCACAACTCAAAACAAAACAAAGGATTGACATGGAAAATAAGACGGAACAAACATATGATAGAGATTTCGTCCGAAGTTTTCGTGGTGAGGCCTACACGGGCTCGATCGTACAGCACCATCATGTACAAGGCAGTGCACATGACATACGAAGCGTCCCCGAGTCGGCATAGCCAAGGACTCTTTAAGACACAACGAGACCACTGTAAAACCAACCATGGATAGGCGGACCACTAGACGTCGAACCCCAATTTCATATCATACATCTGTCGGAAAGATATCCTAAGAGCTACTTGAATTCCCACTTATAAACTCCCGAAATTTTCCGGTTATGCAATCAGGTTTTGGGGATACAGGGGAAGCATAATATCTCACCCAAACTAACAAATCCTACATCCAGCTGTATCCATCCTTCAACACATAACCAAGAAACCTTCGGAAATCGTTTACCTCAACCTTCGAAAAGCATCCATTATATGAGTTATGGCAATACTCTCGAACTCCCGCCCCAGTACTAGGTGGCGTCGAGGTTATCTCACCAACAACTGCATAAAAGAGATTTTCGATGTCGGCGAAACTAAACTCAGGTATTCCAGAACTGCAACGATAAAATTCTGACGACAACACCTTGGAGCTCAACTCCCCGGGACACTGCCACAACCCCTAAATAACAGGAGGCACCAAGAACAATGTTCTCGTCACAAAACCATCGGAACGATTCCAAGATACCCGCGTGATCCTAAAAAAAATTTAGTGAAATTTGAGAAGAGAAGAGTCAAAACTCTACGTTAGGATGCCTCACCAGAGCGACGAAGGGACTGAGGAGTAAAAAGAATTCCTAATTCTCCGATATATAAAATCCTAAATGACTCAAAACATTTCTAGACTCAATAACGCCAGCGATTCGATCAAGCAGGGGGGGGCTCCTAAAGTCGGGGAAGGCTCTGATACCAACTTGTAACGCCCTCGATGCGGCTATATCTCCCACGTGTCGAAGCACGACTTAGAGGCATAACCGCATTGAAAGCAATGTCGCAAGTGAGGTAATCTTCACACAACCCATGTATTACATAAGGGAAAGAGATACATAGTTGGCTTACACTCGCCACTTCACACAATTACATGAATAAAGCGTTACATCATCCAAATACAATCAAGGCCCGACTACGGAGCCAAAATAAAAGAAGACTACCCAATTGCTACACAGGTCCTCGATCGTCCCGACTGGGCTCCACTACTGATCAACTAAAACGAAACAACACAAAGGACAAGATCTTCATCGAGCTCCTCCTTGAGCTTGGTTGCGTCACCTGCTCGGTAACATCGGCACCTGCAAACTGGTTTTGGAAGTATCTGTGAGCCACGGGACTCAGCAATCTCGCACCCTCGAGATCAAGACTATTTAAGCTTATAGGTAGGGCAAAAGGTATGAGGTGGAGCTGCAGCAAGCGACTAGCATATTTGGTGGCTAACATACGCAAATGAGAGCGAGAAGAGAAGGCAAAAGCACGGTCGAACAACTATGATCAAGAAGTGATCCAAGAACAACCTATGTCAAGCATAACTCCAACACCGTGTTCACTTCCTGGACTCCGCCGAGAAGAGACCATCACGGTTACACACGCGGTTGATGCATTTTAATTAAGGTTAACTTCAGGTTTTCTACAACCGGACATTAACAAATTCCCATCTACCCATAACCGCGGGCACGGCTTTTGAAAGTTCAAGTCCCTGCAGGGGTGTCCCAACTTAGCCCATCACAAGCTCTCACGGTCAACGAAGGATATTCCTTCTAGCGAGAAGACCCGATCAGGCTCGGAATCCCGATTACAAGACATTTCGACAATGGTAAAACAAGACCAGCAAAGCCACCCAGATGTGCCGATAAATCCCGATAGGAGCTGCACATATCTCGTTCTGAGGGCACACCGGATGAGCCAGACGTCGGGTAAGCCATCCCAGAGTTTCCCCTGGTAGCCTCGAACATCACTCAGTTTGGGCCAACACTTAGAGAAGCACTGGCCCAGGGGGGTTAAAATAAGATGACCCTTGAGCCGGCCGACTCAAGGGAAAGAAAAGGCTAGGTGGCAAATGGTAAAACCAATGTTGGGCCTTGCTGGAGGAGTTTTATTCAAAGCGAACTATCAAGGGGTTCTCATTATAACCCAACCGCGTGAGGAACGCAAAATCCGGGAACATAACACCGATATGACGGAAACTAGGGCGGAAAGAGTGGAACAAAACACCAGGCATATGGTCGAGCCTTCCACCCTTTACCAAGTATATAGATGCATTAATTAAATAAGAGATATTGTGATATCCCAACAAAAATCCATGTTCCAACATGGAACAAGCTCCAATCTTCACCTGCAACTAACAACGCTATAAGAGGGGCTGAGCAAGCGGTAACATAGCCAAACAACGGTTTGCTAGGACAAGGTGGGTTAGAGGCTTGGCTTAACAATATGGGAGGCATGATAAGCAAGTGGTAGGTATCGTAGCATAGGCATAGCAAAAGAGCGAGCAACTAGCAAGCAAAGATAGAAGTGATTTCGAGGGTATGGTCATCTTGCCTGAGATCCCGCAAGGAAGGCGAACGAGTCCATGAAGAAGACAAACAGACGTAGTTGAACGAATCCTCACAAACGCGACTTTATCGGAACTACCCGAAGAAGCAACACCGGAAAGAAGCAAACAACATAGTGAACAAACATCACATAAGCATGGCATGATGCACATCCAAGTATGATGCATGTCCGGTTTAAATATGCATGGCATGGAAAAGTGCACAAACAAAACTACAAGTTAAGTGGAGCCCAATATGCAACGAGTTGCATATTGACGGAACACCACATCAATTATTTAGTTCACTCCCGGTTAGGTACTCAACAATATTAAATGTTGGTTAACATGGCAAGAGGTGAAGCATAACAAAACTATACTATCTAAACAATTTAAATGGGGCCGGATATAACAAACAACAAATCTGGTGAATCCCCATATGCATTTAGCAAATTAATGCAAACAACAAATTAAACATTCTTGATGTTGTTAACATGATGCGGATGACATGTGAAAGTTTATGCAAATTTTATGAAAATTTGATAAGAGCATTATGAAGCATTTGGTCACCATGGCGGAACGAAAGGGGTGCCACAGCAACGACAACGGAAATGGTGCCACGGCAACATTCCGGTTCTGGTAACTCGATTGAGATACCGATGCAAAGGAGAAATGTGCGGTTGCGTGCAAAAGATGGTGGGGCGCTCCCGGATACCGGGTGTCCCATGAGTTGGCGACAAGGAAACGAGTGACAAATTGGACACGGTGCAAACACGAGCATCTCAAACATCGCAAGCATTCGTTCACGGACGTCGTCTCGGGGTTATACCTTCGGAGCGTCCAAAGGGGACGGTTCTCGTTCGTAGAGGGAAGTAGGCATTCTCGCGACGGCGGTAGTGGAAGTAGTCGTTCTCTCTTCGTACATGTTCACACTCCGTAGGTGTTCGGGGTCAACAAGGAACTTGCCGTCCACGGGTCTTCGAGGGTCGATGGTACATGTTCTGTAAACGTTCGAGCGGCCGTAGTGGTACACATTCACGGAGTAGGTCGTACACGTCGACGGTCTTATCGGAACCTCGTCAATGTTCGCGATCCACCTTGGCGATCCGAAGGGGTACTTAGCGTCATGGTACTTGGGTCTTCGGACTTGCCGGCCTCGGTTCTTGCGACGGTAGTTGTACAAGGTCGTCCTGGGAGGTAGTGGTACTCGCGAACTTGTCGGATCCACGACGACGGTAGTGGAACCTCACGGATTCGTGGTCTCCGGGCGGTCTCGGTCTTACCGGTGGGGTACTTGACGCATCCCGGATATGTAGTCGTACTTGACAAATCCAAAATACTCCTGCTCGGCATGGGTGCCACGGAGGCATCGTCTTGCATTTCGAATCTGGGTCATGTTCATATAACCGTTTGCACCAACGACAAAAAAGGGCTTGGTCTTGAGGTGCTCGGCCGTGGGCGATGGAGCACACTGTGGACTAGGAGGCGGGCGCCCCTGGCCTTGAGGTCACAGCGGAGCTCAGGTCAACGACAACAAAGGTAGGGGCGCGCGGCTGGAGGCACTGGGAACAACGGCAGGCGGCGGTTGGTCACGGTCGCCGGCAATGGGGGCGGAGCAGGCGACGGTCAAAGCAGAGGAGGCGGTGGCGAACGCGGGCGGCAGTGCAATCCGGCAGCGGAGCTCACCGGATCAAGGACGCGGCAGGGAGCTCCTGGAGGCTGGCGATGAAGAGAGGCGGTGGCGCTCCTGGTAGTGGGGCGAGCCAAGGGTGAGGGAGAAGGTCGAGGTCGCCGGCGGGGGGGGGGCCTAGTGGTGCATGTACGAAGCAGCAGGGCAGCACCGGTGCTGGAATCCTCCATGACCGCGACGTTGTCCTGTTCATCGGGTCGCTGCTCGTCGGTGCGTGGAGGAGCAAGGGCGAGGTAGAGGGGTTCCTCTGGGGCGTGAGGTGGAGGAAAGGAGGAGTGGGGATCGATCGAGATGGGGGAGGCGCGTGGGGCGCCGCTCCTCTCTTGCGGCGGCACTAGGAGGAAGGAGCAAGAGGAAGAGGGCAGAGGGGGTCGGGCGGTGGAGGGAAGGAGATGGGGATCGAGAGGAGGGAGGAGCGCGAGGGGATCGAGCGAATATCCCTGGCGGCGCGAGGGGAGAGGAGGGAGATGGGATCGAGGTCTAGGGTTCAGGAGGGAGTGGGCTTAGGAGAGGCATATGGGCCTGGGAGGCCGGTCGACCTGGCTGGGCTGCCGACCCCGGCTGGGTCTGGTGCTCTCTGTCTCACCTACACCCCTTAGAAGAAAGACGGAGACAAGAAAGAAAGAAAAAATAGAGAGAAGAAAAAGAAGAAGAGGGATTATTTTCACGGACTCGTAAAAGTGTGCACGGTCCACGAAAAATAGGAGAGGCAAGATTGGAAGATGTCATTCAAACTCATTTGAATTTAATTCAAATGGGTTTGTACTAGGGCTTGGTTATAGAAGTATCCAAAAATGTTGAGGTTTTTGGTGGAACTCCAGAAAGTGAAGAAAGAATTTAGGGCAAAGTTTGGAGACGAGGAATATAGTAAGAAAAACATGGAATATTTTGCAAGTGTGTTGCGATAATTTCCAAGGGATGGAATATTTATTATAGCCCCCTAATATTGGGAGGATATGTTATAAAGAGAAATCACCACGTGAATTCCCTCGGTTTAAATGTATCAAAGATCTATGCCATATATTTAGTTGAGTTTAGAAAAGAAATGACATGATGACATGATGCAATGCACATGATGCAAAGATGAAATGCAACGGACCAAACAAATCACATGACGAAACCCGGAAACCCTGGAAGGCATCTGAAGCTCCGGTCTTGGGGCGTTACACGTATCCCCTGCCTGGCAGGAGTTTTTGTATTGGATAAGATAGGTTTTAGTCGTACTATGGAGGAAAAGAAAGTTTACTTGAAGACCGAGCATGGTTTTAATTTCCACGCAAAATTATACAATTCAGACGAATACACCTATTTTGGCTGCAAAACATGGCGAGCACTGTGCAAGACTTATGCATTTGAGCCTGATATGGTTATCACCTTTGATATTCGTCCGGAAGATGATATTGAAGGTAATACCGACATCTGGGTCTATGTGCAGACGCCTCCAGTTATACCATTATGTAAGTTTATCAACCATATTTATGTTTTTGATATTGTTTATTCAAAAATAGTTGACAACTAATTTGTATTGTCAGCTTATTTCGGTGCAAGCAAACATGTCCAGCGCTTGGTAGACAGGACCTACTACTGTCCTGAGGCTGAACTAAACTGCGAGGAGCTAAGTCATTATGTTTCATGGCTTGAGGATCTTGATACTGTCAAGACAAATTTTCTTCCTGCATTTAGAAATGTTATTATTGAAAACGTGCGACCAATAGTGTTCGTAATGAACTATGGTCACATCTATTTAGGAAGGATGGTAAGATTTTTACTATTTGTCCTCAGTGCATCTTTTCCATACATTATTTTTGAAGCTAAACTTCATTGCTAAGTATGTTACCATACGATGTTCTTCAACAGGGACTCCCGATAAATGTTGTGCCTTATGGGATCGAGACTAAAGGTACCATGAGTATTATTAGCTTACGGCCAAGATATCCTACAGATTACTTTAGTGCATTCAATATTAGCGATGGATGCTTAATAGCGCAAGACTGGACCAAATGTGTGATGGAGAAGCGCACAGAAGTACGAAGGGGCAGCAAACAGATGCGCTACCCATGATTAGGAGACAGGTTCATCTGCATGCTCCAACTTGATCAAGGAGGAGAGCTACACATGTTTTATGTTATTTTACCTAAGATAGAGCAGCAGGAGTGATTAGCTAGCTAGAAATGAGTTTGAGGATGATGATGTGCTACACTATTACTATGATGATAAAATAGCTAGTGTTGGTAGTAATGACTATGATGATTATTATTAGCTAGTGTTAGTGGTGATTAAATAAATATTGTTGGTGGTAATGACTATGATGATGATTAAATAGCTTGTGCTGGCGCATTAGATTCAAGTGGAGGTAACATGTGGTGCACATCGAAAGTACTACTAGTCCAAACTGATCAAGTTTGGATTAGTAGTATACTTTTGACATGCACCACATATTGCCTCCACTTGAACCTAATCCACCTTCATTTGACACACTATTATGGACATAATGATGTAAACCTCATAACTGGTATTGTACCAATATTTGTATGATGGCGCATAAATACACTAAAAATAAAAAATAAAAAAAGAATACTAGTAGCGATGGAGAGAAAACATGCTACCAGTAGTTACATTAGCAGTAGCGTGGGAGTGAACAAACGCTGCAGCTATTTGTCCTAGCAGTAGCGCGTGCGGGCACGCGTTACTGCTAAGCAATAGCTGTAGCACCTTATTAGTAGCACCCCTACCCGCGCTACTAGTGAGCACAAAACCAGCGCTACTGCTAGGGTTTTCCCTAGTAGTGACTATGCAATACAACACTACTACTACACTCTAACACAACAAATCATATGTGTTTTTAGTTTTACTAGATATCATATTGTTACTTAATTATTCAGTTTGCATACATTAAAATTGCCTTTGAAATGTATGGCCAGTATCATCTACCGCGCGGGAAAAATCCCGCCCTTTCCTGTTTAATCGGGTTTGTATCGATGGATCATGCAAAACAGCAAAACTGTAGTAGTACTATAGTACTATATACAGTACAAGTAACAGTTCACTGGGCCGCCGTGTCGTGTCCTCCTCCGTCGTAAGAGTGGAGCGCTCGCTTTCATAAATGATCTAGTCCCTTTCGCCGACATGTGGGACATCAAGATACTGGGTCCATGTGCCATACCGAAATATAGTGCAGAGCAGCAGGGGTGAAGCACCCCAGTCATGGCGTTGGCGTAGTAATGATCAATGAGGCGTCAAATCACAAAGTTGCACCTTTCCTGCAGTTAAGTTGGAGGGACGAAGTAATAATGCTAAAAAAAGTTGGAGGGACTAAGCAACCATCATTTCACTCATTGTTGAATCCGCTTCTCCGTCATCTTTTAACCACGTGTTGCTTCTGTCGTTGTTCTGCCTCATGTGGGACGCGGATCGGCTTGGTAAAGCACTAAGACGTGGGACCGCATGTTACAAACCGCCAGGCCAACGTCCTCTAAAAATCAGAAACCTCCCTCACCATCCGCACGGCAAAATCACCTCCTTTTTTACTAATCTTGATTCTATAATTTTTTAGATCAATATAATTGAGATTTGTATAGATAGCACATAGGAGCAAAACCAAGTGGTATGGTTAAGGGCATCCACAATGTGTAGCCAAATGTGAAAATAGCTTTTGGCATCGACGGGAACCATTGTGGATGGTGCTACCAAAGCCAAAAACATGGAACCGAAGTTCCCTGATTGATTGATTGATTGATTAAAGGAATAGAAAAATGCAACGTCTCTCCTCTTTCTCCCGTGCTTGGACGCATGTACACTATAGAGCATAGAGTCTACTCCCATGTCCCTTCTATCACAAATCACAAAGCAGTGAGGTGTCAAATCACAAAGCACGGATGAAGCAACCATCATTTCACTCTTCGCTGTCTTTGCTTCTCCATCGTCTTCTTCGAGAAACCACCTCACCTCACAAAGCTGGACGGACGACGCTATTGTGTACTAGTAGTACTAGTACATTTACGTGTCCTTTGGTTCAATGGACTTCCTGGATGCAAATAAGGAGGTTTTCTCGGCTTGTAGACAACACTTGCGAATGACTTAGCGTGGTCTCCCTCACTGATATTCTCTGTCGAACACACATCGCCAAACCACAACGTTCGAGATATCATCGATGTCACCGCAATGGGGAAGGAATTCAAATAGTTACTACCTCCATTATTTTGTACACAAGGCCGGTATATCAAAATTACAATCTACAAAAGGACACTAACACTAATCGAGGCAAAATTGATGGGGTTTGCCTCGTACTAGCAACCAAGGATATTAATGTACCCTTGCATGCATGCGGAACTGAGAAGGTTGGTTTGCATGGCACTGCATTAATCAAGCGATGCGGAGTGAGATGGTTAGCTCTTTGGGCTTTGGAGAAAAAAAATATGCATTAATTGACATGTCAAACGAGGATTTGTATCGATTAATCCCACGAAGGAAACCCCCGCCTTTCTTTTTTAACACTAGTACTCCTAGTACGTACGTACTTGTATCCTGTTTGGGTCTAGGCCTTGCATTGCCTGTAACATCCCAAAATTCTAAATTTTGGAATGTTATATTAAATAAATAAATATGATTGTTTCTTTGATTGTTGTGTGATTGATTGTGTGAAATTGAGTGGAAATTGAAACTTTTGAAAGTTGCATGAGAAGGAATAAAAGGACTTTCCCAAAACTTTTCATCTTGCATTTTGATCTCCCTAAATTCAAATTCATTTCATCACAAAACCCTAGAGTGAAGAGAATATGACTTCCTCCATTTAAAGAAATGAAAAGGGGTTTGAAATGATTTGAATTCCATTTGAGAATATTTCAAATCAGAAACATTATGCCACTCAAGGATTTCCATGAGAGAAGATACTAGGACTTCTTCAAAATATATGAAATAGAGTGGAGAGTGATGAGGAGCGCTTTTGAATTTCATTTGGTTCGCTTTTGAAAAAAATTATGTTTTGAGTTTCAAAAACATTTCCATTCATTCAAATAAAATAAAGAGAGAAGGAAATATGACTCCTTCAAATATCAAAAAGAAAATGGAAATGGATTATGAAACCAATAGACGTTATTTTAAAATAATATTTGAAATCATTTGCATCTCATGATTTATCGCATGTTGGAGTTTTCTCGAATGTTCAAAAAAAATTCACTCAAATAAAATAAAGAAGAGGGGATAAAATGACTTCCTCAAACATAAAGGAGTTGGAAAATTCATTATAGTAACATTTGAAGTTTTTGGAGTTTATTTGGAATTTATTATATTGGCCTAAAGTGCATTTATTGCATTAGAAAATTATTTTCAAAATTATCTGAGCTGGAATTAATGTTCATTATTCTATATATTTTCAATAGTGATTTTTTAAATTTATGTGGAATTTTTAGAAATTCATTTGAATTTGTTTTGGGCCACATATGTGTTATGTTTAAAAAAACGCACACACGCGCGCTCACGCAGCCACCGGCCCATGGCCTGCTCCAGCACCCGAAGGGGCTTCACGCTGATCGACCACCCTCGCCTCTCGCTCGGTCGCCCCGCCCACACCCGCTGACTGGTGGGCCTCGCTTCCCAGCTCGTCCCCAACCTCCCGCCGCGCCGCACGGGACAAGCCGCGAGCGCGCCTGCCCGCAACCGCCGGCGAAGCCCCGCGGATGATCCTTATCCACTGGTCCCCGACGCCCTGCCTGCGCCTATAAATGCACCGGGACACCCTCGTCCGATCCCGCCCCTCCTCTGTTCCCCACATCGCTGTAGCCGCCGCCCCGCCCATTCGGATCTCGCTGGAGCCGAGCCGCCTCACCGTCGATTCCGTTGCCGGTGGTGCACCCCGGCCCCCATTCTCTTCGTCACACGAATGCCCACATCCGTGCACTCCGTTTTGACATGATGGTTTTGCCTCTAGGTGACCGGAGCCGCCGACTGGACGATCCGCGCTCTCTCCGGAGCACCGGAGCTCCGCCGCCTCCCTCCGCTCGGCGCTGGCCACGCCGCCGCCCGCCGACCCCACCAGCATGCCGCCCACGCCGCGCCCGACCTTCCCGACCCCTTCGCCGCCGCTGAGGACCGCTGGAGCCGCCGCCCTGTCTGCCGCCCAACACCCAACGCCTACGTCGCCGTCTCCTGTCGTCGTCGCCGCTGTAAGCTAAGCATCCCACCTCGTTCGTTTCGTTTACTTTTTTTATTTTTTATTAGGATTAGATCGGTTAATCATGGTTTTAAATAAACCGTGCGGTTTAGTTAAAAACCGGTCTTCGGTTTTCATTTTTTTGCCGCGGTAGCTGTTTTTCTTAGGTAGCGACCGTTCGCCGAATAGCTTCCACAGCGAATGCTGCTCGGCCAGTAGGAAGCCGCCACATGGCCAGGGACCTGGTTGCGAATAAAACTTTCATAGTCAAGTCCCTGAGTTTGCAGTTTAGCCCCTAAACTTTGAATGGTTGTATCTTTTTAACCGTAACTCCAAATTCGACGAAACTAGCGGCAAAATGTTCGTCTCGAATAGCTTTATCCAGAGAACTAGCTTTGAAAACTTTTGGCCAATTTCAAATTTGAATTCTTTCAGGTTTGAATTCAAACTTCAACTGGCCATATCTCCTAAACCGTAGCTCCGATTGATGTGATTCTTTTTGCACCATGTCACCATAGCCAAACCCTACCACTTGGAACATTGTCACATATTTTCACACACCTAGGATCTGTCCATGATAGTTTTATTACTATGCCAAGTATGCACGATAGAGCACATCACGGTTTTGCACCTTATGTCACTTATTGTTGGCACCTAGAATTATTTGCATGCAAGTTATGTGTGTTGGGTTTCCATTTGGTTTTCCGAGTCTTTTGTGTTGCATGTTATTGCTCTCTGGAATGATTGCTTATGTATGTTATTTTACTTTGACGATAGACTGTCCGGAGTGCGAAGCCGAGTACTATCGATCTCTAGAATTCAACTATCAGTATCCAAGCAAGTTCACATTTGACCATTCTTCCAATTACCTATGTTTATATTATGCACTTAGTCCTTTTGTGGTAGGATTGCATGGTAGGATTTATTGTTGCCAAATGGCTATGCCGTTACCGAGTAGTTCATTTGAGGTAGGTCTAATCTATACATCCTTGTCACCACCGTGTAAGTTTATTTTTGCCTCGCTAAATGTAGACATGGTTTGGGAAGCGAACATGGTGAGACATGAGTGACAAAGTAGTAAGCAGGACTAAGACTTGTAAATGAACTACCTGGGCGGTATTTGGTTTGAATGATGGCGAAGTACAGTGGGAGCATGCATGGTTAATCCATGGTGGTGCACCACTAGTGGTCGGCCACCCAGGCTCAAAGAGATCAATCGTATTCTCATGTCTAGAAGCTTACATGTGCAGCCACAAGCCAATATAGGCTCTGGATTAGTTGAGTAGTTAGTGTGACCCCTTACGGGATGGGCTAGCAGATGTAGAATGAGTAGGTGTACCGTCCTATCCGTCGGTTAAGGGGAAATACTTTCAAAAGACTATGTCTCGGTCATCCTGTTCTCAAACACCAGGCAGCGCGAGAATTTCAAGGGAGGCGGTCGAGTCTTGTGGGGAAAAGTGTGCAAACCTCTACAGAGTGTTAAAACCTAATCGATTAGCCGTGTCCCCGGTTAAGGACAACTTGAGCATCTAGTAGTGACAATGCTGGGAGATCTCATCACTCTTAATTAAATAGTTGGGTTTTAAATGAAACTTTGGGAATGGATTGAGTTGGGTTTGCCAACTCATCCTATGCTATACAGTAGTGGTAGAATAATATCTTTTATTCTTGGAAAAAACTAGCTTTATGAAAAAACTAAACTTAGAGCTTTCCACCAGCCAAATTGCATGTACAAATAGGTTCATTATTCTTATGATGTGACTTGCCAGTACATTCAATGTACTGACCTACATGGCTGCAACGTCTTATGTTGCAGGAATTTTCTACGATGAGTAAGAGTTACGTTGTAGGGTTACGGTCTACACTCAACTTGTCGTTGGCGTTGATGGGACTCCACACTCGTTTGATTGTTTCCGCTGAGATTTATGAGGTATATACCAGTTTTACTTTATCTATACATGTGATTGCACTTTGATATATACATTGATGTACTGTGTGTGCCAGCATACCGATCTAGGGATGGCATGGATACACATAGGCTTGACCGTTTGAGGTCGGGTCTCTACAAAGATGGTATCAGAGCACATGTTGACTGTAGGACATGACCCTAGAAACTTGAAAGCCCTTAGGAAAGGATTTCTCTAAAACTTTAATTTCAAAAAGATCATTTACCTCTCTTCTTTTCTGAGCTTTATCAAATCTTTCCTTTTACCCTAAATAGGCAGACAATACCCCTTTTCCCTTTGACCACGCGGAGGATCAACTGATGAGACCACTCCGAGAAGGACAAGGTATCAGACTTCACCATGCATTAGTAGAGTCGAAGCTACAACAGTCAATGATTCGAAGGATATGAAGACACAGAAGAATTCCAAGATTTATACGACCTTTAGAAGACCAAACCCTTGTTGTATACTCACGTTAGATGCGATGATTTGTGTGTTGTCCTATTTTGTGTGTGTTTTCCGACAGCAACAAATAACACTTATTTTCAAAACTATATTGTTTGTATTGTGTGTATCTCTCTCTATCCATCTTATCTCATCCCAAAACCCTTGGACCCAATAGATGATGAATGAATATGGACTTGTATTCTCTGGACCGATCACTCAGTTAGAGGCAGATCTATGGATTCAAAACATGTAGAATCACTTCCGGAGCAATTTCGTTGCAAGGAAGTATGAGGTTCAATACGCTCTTCAGTACTTTACAAAAAGTGCCGCAACCTGGTGGAAAATGCATCAAGCTATACAAGGATGTAATGGAGCAAAAACTTGGGAGGAATTGAAGAAGACTCTGTTGGGATCCCGTCTTATCTAGAAGCACGGTGATAACCCGATGAAGAAACCTTGTGCCTGCAAGATATGCGGAGAAATAGGACACACCCATGAAGAACACAAGGATGGATGTCCTCATTGTGAAGGAAATCACCAATTTGAAGAATGTCCAACCATGAAGGTTACTTGTTTCTTGTGTGAAGGAACTACGCACTACCCTGCGCAGTGTCATATTTACCTCCAGGTATAGGAAATTACCAAGCAGCAGAAGGAAGCAGTGAAAGAAGCCCTCAGAGAAAGTTTAAAAGAACATGTGATGAAGGAAGATGTTGACGACCCTGATGGAGAAGGCCTAAACATATTTTACTCCAATGTCTGCTATTCATGTGGAGAAGAAGGACATTTTTCACTGTATTGCATGAAGCAAAGCCAAGAGTATCTGGGAGACTACCCGACAGAAGAAGTGGAGTTTGATCCACAAGAGATAGAAGAATTGATCGGACCGAAGAAGTCAAGGAAGAGAAAGAGCATGTATCCCCAGAACAACCCAGTTTCTGCATAAAAGGACCTGAGTCATATCACTTGTTACAGGTGCAAGGATTTAAGTCATTATGCTAGCAAATGCCCAAAAAGGAAGCCAAGAACCCAAGGAGCCAAGATAACCACCAGGAAGCCCCTGGATTTGTCTGAAGTCATTTGTTTATGCTGCAAAGGAGTAGGACATTTTGCCAGAGAATGTTCAGACCCGAGGAAAGCTTGAGCAGAGTAGTTGAGATCTTGATATTGGAATAAAGCATGTAATAAAGTTGGAACACACTTTTACTTTCATTAGGGATGTTGAGTTGAGTTATGAAATGGGAATTGTAATAGTTTGTGAAGCAATAAAAGTTGAGGTGTTTGGAATCTCATATGAAAGGTTATGAGTTGTTTGTTGATTGTGAGTGCCTCTCTCACTATGTCACCCAGACATAAACCTTGAACCCATGGACAAGCTGACCCAAACTTTTCCTGAAAAATAACCACATTTCACCCAAGGAAATACATACAGTATCCTGAGTACCCTTCTATCTTATACTTGTAGATGACAACCCTTTACGAGTCTTTTCTCAAGGGCCCGTTAACGATCATGACCCTGACTAGTGATCAGGATTACCCAAAATCGTGAAGGACATGATGAAGCATATTCATCTTGAAGGAGATGTAGTCTACAAGGGTTATCCTTTCATGGAGAAGGGAGTTGAACTTTGGTATGTGGAGGTACACCTCCACCGTGTGAAGGGAGTTTGCCCAAAGACTATGGGTCAATACCTTTTCATTTCTCGAGTACCACGAGCATCATTCTTCGAGTCTGTTCGTGAAGCTGCTATGGAAGCCATACGTCAGATTGGGGAAATACTTGAAGCAAGACTCCATCACACTCAGGAATACCTGAGAGAGGTCCATGCAGAGATGATGGAGATGAAGCTCATGGCCACCATGATGAAGCAAAAGGTCGATGATTTCAAGGATCACATCGCATAATTCTGGTGGGACTAAAACATCTTCAAGTAGGACAAATGAATAAAGATGGAAGTAATGCTTGACCATACCAAACTATGTGGGTGGCAGCTTTTGTAATAGAGTACTTTTGAAATTTGAGTTTTGCGTAGTGGTTAAGGATGTAACAAAGGATTTGATATGAACAAAATATGGATTATGCATGAACCGGTGCATTTTTTGGCGATACTTGTCTGTGTGAACACTTGACCTATGGAAAATAAAATGTATTTCATAGGTTGGAGTTTGGACAAATGAGTTGGAGTTTGGTTTTAGTTATGATGGTTACCCCAAGAGCAGACAGGAATGAAGTGCTATTGGATTTAAAGGAGATGTAATGTTAGAATATGGAACAATAGTAACTCCAATGATGAGTTAAAGGTATACAAGTTTGAAGTGGGCCCATAACCCATAGGAACCAGGATTTGATAAGGGAACAAGCACAACCTTGTTGCGGGAAGAATTATGGAAGAAGTTGTGATATCATCAGCGGACGTTCCATAGGAGGTTACGTAAACCCGAGAGTTGTGAAGAAACGATAGAGGTTTTGTTTGCCTTGCAGAACCAATGGATTTACCCGAACCCAGTTCGTGGAGAAGAGAAGTTCTGCAATGCTTGTGAGGATGCCCAAGTGTTAGAAAACGTGATTCACTATCTGCGTATGTAGTAATGATTCAAGTACGGGATGGATTGGCCCCCATACCGGAGACTTCTATCATGAGCTATCATATGTTGATGGAAAATCAGAGAGCTTTAAAACCCTAGAAGAGTGTCGACACCACAAGCCAAAACCCTAGAATGGCACGACAATGGAAACCATGTACAGGCACCATTGCCAATCGTAGGTTATACGGTGAGATCCAACCCAGACCCATTTCCTGCAGGAGAAACCAAAAAAATTCGACCACCATGAGGTTTTCGATAGTTGTTTAGCATTGGCGCCAGAATTGTCAAGTCTCAGAAGTTATTTGATGCAAGGACTCCAGATTTTGAGGAAAGGGTCATGCCCTTACCGGAAGAGCACTAGCGAAGGAGTTATCCCAGAGAATATGAGAAGACCGACACCGTCAATGCAAAGGATGGAGTACATGAGTTTTGTTGGGACCGTAACCATGCTTCTAAAGGTGGTAGCACCCATACCTTGTGTTGATGAATGGATTTTCAAGGAGACCCCCACCCAAACCTAACCTTCTCTCTAGCCTCTCCGAATCTCGAGGACGAGATTCATTTTAAGGGTGGTAGTTTGTAACATCCCAAAATTCTAAATTTTGGAATGTTATAATAAATAAATAATTATGATTGTTTGTTTGATTGTTGTGTGATTGATTGTGTGAAATTGAGTGGAAATTGAAACTTTTGAAATTTGTATGAGAGGGAATAAAAGGACTTTCCCAAAACTTTTCATCTTGCATTTTGATCTCCCTGAATTCAAATTCATTTCATCACAAAACCCTAGAGTGAAGATAATAGGACTTCTACCATTTAAAAAATGAAAAGAGGTTTGAAAATGATTTGAATTCCATTTGAGAATATTTCAAATCAGAAACATTATGCCACTCAAGGATTTTCATGGGAGAAGATAACAGGACTTCTTCAAAATATATGAAATAGAGTGGAGAGTGATGAGGAGCACTTTTGAATTTCATTTGGTTCACTTTTGAAAAAGAATCCGTTTTGAGTTTTAAAAACATTTCCATTCATTCAAATAAAATAAAGAGAGAAGGAAATATGAATCCTTCAAATATCAAAAAGAAAATGGAAATGGATTATGAAACCAATAGACGTTATTTTAAAATAATATTTGAAATCATTTGCATCTCATGATTTATCGCATGTTGGAGTTTTCTCGAATGTTTAAATATTTTTTTTACTCAAATAAAATAAAGGAGAGGGGATAAAATGACTTCCTCAAACATAAAGGAGTTGGAAGATTCATCATAGTAACATTTGAAGTTTTTGGAGTATATTTGGAATTTATTATATTGGCCTAAACTGCATTTATTGCATTAGAAAATTATTTTCAAAATTATCTGTGCTGGAATTAATGTTCATTATTCTATATATTTTCAATAGTGATTTTATAAATTTATGTGGAATTTTTAGAAATTCATTTGAATTTGTTTTGGGCCACATATGTTTTATGTTTAGAAAAAAACGCACGCGCACACACACACGCGCGCTCACGCAGCCACCGGCCCATGGCCAGTTTTGGCTCATGGCCTGCTCCAGCGCCCGAAGGGGCTTCGCGCCGATAGACCGCCCTCGCCTCTTGCTCGGTCTCCCCGCCCACACCCGCTGACCGGTGGGCCCCGCTTCCCAGCTCGTCCCCAACCTCACGTCGCGCCGCACGGGACAAGTCGGGAACGCGCCCGCCCGCAACCGCCGGCGAAGCCCCGCGGATGAGGCTTATCCGCTGGTCCCCGACGCCCTGCCTGCTCTTATAAATGCATCGGGACGCCCTCGTCCGATCCCGCCCCTCCTCTACTCCCCACATCGCCTGTAGCCGCCACCCCGCCCATTCGGATCTCGCCGGAGCCAAGCCGCCTCACTGTCGATTCCGTTGCCGGTGGTGCACCCCGGCCCCCATTCTCTTCGTCACACGAATGCCCACATTCGCGCACGCCGTTTTGACATGATGGTTTTGCCTCTAGGTGACTGGAACCGCCGCCTGGACGACCCGCGCTCTCGCCGGAGCACTGGAGCTCCGCCGCCTCCCTCCACTCGTTGCTGGCCACCCCGCCGCCCGCCGACCCCACCAGCATGCCGCCCACGCCGCGCCCGACCTCCCCGACCCCTTCGCCGCCGCTGAGGACCGCCGGAGCCGCCGCCCTGTCCGCCGCCCGATGCCTGCGCCGCCATCTCCTGTCATCATCGCCGTTGTAAGATGAGCCTCCCGCCTCGTTCATTTAGTTTAGTTTTTTATTATTTATTTGGATTAGATCGGTTAACCATGGTTTTAAATAAATCGTGCGGTTTAGTTAAAAACCGGTCTTCGGTTTTCATTTTTTTGCCGCGGTAGCTGTTTTGCTTAGGTAGCGGCCGTTCGCCGAATAGCTTCCGCAGCGAATGCTGCTCGGCCAGTAGGAAGCCGCCACGTGGCCAGGGACCTAGTCACGAATAAAACTTTCATAGTCAAGTCCCTGAGTTTCCAGTTTAGCCCCTAAACTTCGAATGATTGTATCTTTTTAACCGTAACTCCAAATTCGACGAAACAAACGGCAAAATGTTCGTCTCGAATAGCTTTATCCAAAGAACCAGCTTTGAAAACTTTTGGAAAATTTAAAATTTGAATTTATTCATGTTTGAATTCAAACTTCAACTGGCCATATCTCCTAAATCGTAGCTCCGATTGATGTGATTCTTTTTGCACCATGTCACCGTAGCCAAACCCTGCCACTTGGACCATTGTCACATATTTTCACACACCTAGGATCTGTCCGTGATAGTCTTATTACTATGCCAAGTATGCACGATAGATCACATCACGGTTTTGCACCTTATGTCACTTATTGTTGGCACCTAGAATTATTTGCATGCAAGTTATGTGTGTTAGGTTTCCATTTGGTTTTCTGAGTCTTTTGTGTTGCATGTTATTGCTCTCTGGAATGATTGCTTATGTATGTTATTTTACTTTGACGATAGACTGTCCGGAGTGCGAAGCCGAGTACTATCGATCTCTAGAATTCAACTATCAGTATCCAGGCAAGTACACATTTGACCATTCTTCCAATTACCTATGTTTATATTATGCACTTAGTCCTTTTGTGGTAGGATTGCATGGTAGGATTTATTGTTGCCAAATGGCTATGCCGTTACCGAGTAGTTCATTTGAGGTAGGTCTGATCTATACATCCTTGTCACCACCGTGTAAGTTTATTTTTGCCTTGCTAAATGTAGACGTGGTTTGGGAAGCAAACATGGTGAGACATGAGTGACAAAGTAGTAAGCAGAACCAAGACTTGTAAATGAACTACCTGGGCGGTATTTGGTTTGAATGATGGCGAAGTATAGTGGGAGCATGCATGGTTAATCCATGGTGGTGCACCACTAGTGGTCGGCCGCCCAGGCTCAAAGAGATCAATCGTATTCTCATGTCTAGAAGCTTACATGTGCAGCCACAAGCCAATATGGGCTCTGGATTAGTTGAGTAGTTAGTGTGACCCCTTACGGGATGGGCTAGCAGATGTAGAATGAGTAGGTGTACCGTCCTATCCGTCGGTTAAGGGGAAATACTTTTGAAAGACTATGTCTCGGTCATCCTGTTCTCAAACACCAGGCAGTGCGAGAATTTCAAGGGAGGCGATCGAGTCTTGTGGGGAAAAGTGCGCAAACCTCTACAAAGTGTTAAAACCTAATCGATTAGCCGTGTCCCCAATTAAGGACAACTTGAGCATCTAGTAGTGGAAATGCTGGGAGATCTCATCACTCTTAATTAAACAGTTGGGTTTTAGATGAAACTTTGGGAATGGATTGAGTTGGGTTTGGTAACTCATCCTATGCTATACAGTAGTGGTAGAATAATATCTTTTATTCTAGGAAAAAACTAGCTTTACGCAAAAACTAAACTTAGAGCTTTCCACCAGCCAAATTGCATGTACAAATAGGTTCATTATTCTTATGATGTGACTTGCCAGTACATTCAATGTACTGACCTACAGTGATGCAACGTCTTATGTTGCAGGAATTTTCTACGGTGAGTAAGAGTTACGTTGTAGGGTTACGGTCTACACTCAACTTTGTCATTGGCGTTGATGGGACTCCATACCTGTTCGATTGTTTCTGCTGAGACTGATGAGGTACTCCCTCCGGTCCTTTTTAGTTTGCATATAAGATTTGTCTGAAGTCAAGCCTCGTAAAATTTGACCATCTTTATAGAAAAAAACACCAACAATCACAACGTGAAATCAATACCAGCAGATGCGTCATGACTTAAAGTTTCATATTGTATAACTTTAACATGGTAGATGTTGATATTTTTTTATATAAATATGGTCAAACTTTGCGAAGTTTGACTTCAGACAATTCTTATATGCAGAGTAAAAAGGATCGGAGGGAGTATATACCAGTTTTACGTTATCTATACATGTGATTGCACTTTGATATATACATTGATGTACTGTGTGTGCCAGCATACCGATCCAGGGATGGTACGGATACACAGAGGCTTGACCGTTTGAGGTCGGGTTACTACATTGCCATACTTCGCCACACATTTTTGCCAAGCTTGCCTAAAGTTTTCAAAATGACTGTCGCGGTCGCATCGCACCCCACAGAGTCGCTCCTGCACACCGCAAACCCAACCAAGGGAACGCACCCTCACTAACACGTGGTACCGCATGTGAACAAAAAAAACTCAGCTATCCTACCGCTGACACATAATTTTCGTTCATACAGTATGTTTATCCAATCGCATGTTAGGGAGGATCCGTACGGCCCGTGCGGTGGTCTATTAGGGAAGAAGAAGAGGTGAGGAAGAAGGGTTAGGAGACGTATAGGATATTCATCCAACCGCCTGAAATGGTAGACTGACCGAAATGATGAAAGTCAGGCGATTTGCATAACAATATATGTTTTTACACAGCAAAAGATCCCTAAAAACAACAACATAAAGAAAAACTATCACTGCTCGCGGAACGTGACGGCCTCATCGTCTTTGGCTGCCGGTGCGAACCAGCCGTAGCTGCCGACGTGTTTCTCCGCACCGTGGTTGTCCTCGGCCTCCAGCTACTCGTTCACTTGGAGCGTGCGGGCACTCTGCACGAACGAGAGCACCGCCCGGTTCAAGTCCAGGATGTCTGGTTCCACCTACAGGAGGGCCTCGATGACAGCGGCATCCGCGCGCTCTGCGGTGAGTTGAGCCTCCGCCGCCCGGTTCAAGTCTAGGATGTCCGGTTCCGCCTGCAGGAGGGCCTCGATGGCAGCGGCTTCCGTGCGCTCCGCGTTGAGTTGAGCCTCCGCCGCCCGGTTCAAGTCCAGGACGTCCGGTTCCACCTACAGGAGGGCCTCGATGGCAGCGGCATCCGCGCGCTCCGCGTCAAGTTGAGCCTCCGCCGCCCGGTTCACATCCACGGCATCCGGTTCCGCCTGCAGGAGAGCCCCAATGGCAGTGGCATGCACACACTCTGCATCGAGTTGAGCCTCTACCTCCCGGTCCTCCTTTAGTATCGCCAGGTTGAACCATTGGTCCGCCTGCACCATGGGGGACCCGGACGCCAGCACAAAGTCGAAGTCCATCGTCTCATACCCATTGGGGGCCTTCTACACCGCGACCTGCGCCATGAAAATTGGATCGGCTTCCTCCTCCTCGTATCTTGGGTCCAGAGAACCCGGGGATTGGCCCGCCCCAAAGCGAGCTTGGGAATGGAGGTCTGTGGCGCCGACCGCCGCCGTGATTTCTGAGCGGCACTCCGGTGTCAGCATCTTGTAGTACGTGATTTTGCGGCGCACCATGGCTTTCCGGTGAACTAGGGGACGATTGATGCGGGCTAGAGGATCGAAAGGTGGGGGAATGGGCTGGAGAGGAGGTGTGGTTTTGGAGCAGGGGCTGGCGTAGGCCGAGCAGCGAAGGTTCTGGTGTGAATAGTGGTTCCAGTGATGACCGGTCAATCGGTTTTGACTATAGATCTTGTCGCGTTCGCGTTGCACCCCGGCACGCTAGACCCTTCATGTCGCTCACCGAATGGAACATGCTTCATCTTGCATTTTTGCTCACTTGTGGGACCGTGATTGAGATCAAACCAACGTCCATCCCCCTCCCCCACCCGCGTCATTTATACTACCACTCCCTCCGTTCTATGCAAAGTAAATAAAAACAGAGGGAGTATACTACGGATGAGGATCCCCTGACGTGGTCGAACCCATTGAGTAACTGACATGCGGGGCCTAGCAAGCATGGGGTTCACCAGTAAGTGACCAAAAGGGAGGGTAAGGCAGGGATACCTACGTCAGAGGATCCACTTCCACTACTACTCCCTCCTTCCATCTACTATACAGGGCCTAATGCGTTTTTCAATGCTAACTTTGACCAAATGTTAGATTAATAATATATGACATGCAACTTACACAAAGCATACAGTCAAATTCGTATGTGAAAGGAGCTTCCTATGATATAATTTTCACATTATACATCTCATGTACTATTAATCTTGTCAATAGTCAAAGGCGGTTTTGAAAAACGCATTGGAGGATGGTTAATAATATAGCCAACCGATGGCTATAAGGAACTGCCATGTCATCTATAGTCGTCATCTATATGCACTCATACAATAGTGTGGGCTATAAGGTTGGCTATTTCCCACAAAAAATATATAAGGTTGGCTATTGTATTAGTACTTTTTCCATCTCCTATCTATCTCTTTCTTCATATTTATTGTATTTACCTAGGAATGCGTATATAGCTAGGCTCTTGCATGAGAGCTCACTCCCCTTACTTTTCACATCTCTCTCCTCCACATAGGCAAAAGTGCCATGTAAGTTGGCTCTTAGAATGTCTATTAGGTTGGCTCTAAGCATTTAATATTTGCATGAGCAAGGTATATGATTGCAAGAGAGTTTCATGCATACTATTTTTTCTTGATCTATGTGTTATAGACGGGCTATAGAATAAGAGCCCGCTTCACTCTCTCTCCTCTCTTCTCACTCCTCCAAGTAGGATTTAATGACATGACAAGTCTTATAGCCTGCTGACTAGGCCTTATTAGACTTGCTCTTAGGCCCTATATAAATGGAAGGAGGGAGTACTATGAGCACTGCATACTCTACTACAGATGTTGTCGGTACTCCACTAGTACTATTGGATAGGGAGCTTAAAAAAGTTACTATTGGACTGGATATACGTGGAGAAATCCTAGTAGGAAGAGCATGCGCGAGAACAAGCACATTCATGTGGTTGAAAACAAATTGGAAAGCATCTCTGTTTGAATACAAATCTAGGAGTATGTATGAATCTAACAATATTGATTGGGCGTTGTTGAATGTTGATACTTTTTCCTGTAAGTTTGATCAAAGTAGAGATACTTTGACTACACATAAAACTTTTACGTATGTAAACTAGAAAGGATCAGAGGGGGTATATTGTACGTTCAAAAGCGAAACAAACATTGAATACCCTTTATATATGATTTGCGGATGCTATGATCACCGGTTCAAATTTTGAATCCGCCTTAGGTATCACACATGCACCCACTCGTTTTCTCTCGACTTCATCTCGGGGTCTGGAGATCGATTGAAAGAGGAGTAGGGTAGGTACAATACGTTCGTTTCGCTTATGAATGTACAATATACTCCCTCTAATCCCCACAGACCCCCCCCCCGCGGGTCATTTCTATCATAGAAACAGACCAAACCTTTATCTCCTTGCACGACACGCAATTGATCTCTCAACATCAATCGATCTCATCAAGATGTGTCGGGGCATGAATCGAATAGGATGTCAAAACTAAGATGGGAAGTGACACGTAGTGGAGGCAAAGTGAAACTTTAAATGAACCGTTTGCTTGTATGCATGTCGGACAAATTACAACATTGGAAATACAAGCATGGTCTAGGCCCACATGCGAATGATACTTGGCGGAATGTTGAAATGAGGCATGTGGGGGGATGGACTCGACCGGAGGGCGGCATGATCGATGGAGAAGAGGGTTGGAGAGGAATGAGAAATAAGCAACGCCACATGATTATACTTGAATGGCTCAAATAAACAATAAGTTGTCTCGTTTTCCCTTCCATCTTGGTCACGGAGTAAGATACCCCCTCTGTTTTTATTTACTCTGCATATTAGGTTTGATTGAAGTCAAACTTCATAAAATTCGACCAAATTTATAGAAAACTAGCAAGATGCTCATGCCTTGCATAGAACATCAAGATCTTGTGGGAGAAAAGGATGGACGAGGGAAGGCCTTATCTGCAAATGTGGAGAGGAGTGCGGGTAAATTCTCATAGTTTCCTTCGTATCCGTTAGATGTAGATCGGATGGCCTATATTGTAGGATGGCAGGCACACCATCATCACCAACTCTGCTTTTTATCTACACTAGCAAGATGTCCATGCGTTGCACGGAACATCAAGATCCATTTGTATGAGTAGTTTATCCTGTGGGAGAAGAGGATGAATGAGGGAAGACCTTATTTGCAAATGTGGATAGGGGTGTGGGTATCTTTTTGCAAAATTGCCATAGTTTCCTTCCTATCCGTCAGATATAAAGCGGACAGACTCTTATAAAAAACAGAGTTGGTGATGATGGTGTGCCTGCCATCCTGCAATATAGGCCGTCTGATTTATATCTGGTGGATAGGAAGGAAACTATGGCGATTTTGCAAAAAGGTACCCACACACCTCTCCACATTTGCAAATAAGGCCTTCCCTCATTCATCCTTTTCTCTCACAAGATAAACTAGTCATACAAATGCATCTTGATGTTACGTGCAACGCACGGGCATCTTGCTAGTAAGAGTAGAAATATGAACATTTACAATAGCAAATATATATGTTGTGAAAGTATATTCAATAATGAATCTAATGGTACTGATTTGTTATTGTATATGTTATTATTTCTGTCTATAAACTTTGTCAAAGTTTACAAAGTTTGACTTTGAGCAAAGCTAAAATCTGGAGTAAATAAAAACAGAGGGAGTGCGCAGGGACTAGTATACTCCCTCCGTCCTTGAAAGAGTGTACGTCCAACTTTGTTGGAGAGCCAAACTATTTGAAAGTTTGACCGAGTTTGTGCAAAAATATATCAATGTTTCTGAAACCAAATAGGTATATGATGAAAATATATTATATCATGAATCGAATGCTACTAATTTGACGACATAAATATTGGTGTATTATTGTATAAATGCAATCAAACATAAAAAAGTTTGACTTTCCAAGAAATTTGGAAGTACACTCTTTGAAGGACGGAGGGAGTAGTTACTCTGCCGGTACATGGTAATTTGGAAGTACACTCTTTCAAACAGTCGAACACCTACATTTAGCACACCATCCGGCTACTTAATCAAGTGTTACGCTTCACTACTTGAAAAGGAAAAGGGTGGTACCGTACCCAAAACCACCACACTTGGGGCTAGGGTAACAACTTGGTATTGTACCACATTTGAACCAGGGCACAAAAACCACCTATTGTGCGCCTAATGCGCAACACGGAGCACTGATGCTCAAATATGGCCGGGAAAATAGGGAAACCGACATGTGGGGCACACCTGTCGGGTCGACATGGCGCAGACTAGTCCAATGGAGGAGCTGTCCCACGACCTCCTCGCCACCGGCAACCGTTCATGTGGGTCATGGGGCCAGCAACTTCGTGCAGCTCCAGCACCGCCTCTGGACAGGGCGACCGCGGTGAGCGACACGCTCATCGTCGCTGGACACGGTCGGTTTCAGTGTGTCGAGGGTGGCGTTAGCGCTGTGGCATGGCCAGCAGATCAACACCCGGCTCGTCGAGGATGCACGGGGCACCGAAGTGCGCGCGCGGCGCGTCGCATCCGCGGAGTGGTGTAGCGCAGCCAACTGCATCCCCGGGACCTCTTGCTTTTTCAATGACATGTGGGGTCGCATGTGAGCAAAGGGCGTCTCCAACGTTGCCACAACCGCCGCTGATTACCCTGGCACACCAAAAACCCTCGTCCCTCGCATCATCGTGCGGTGCGTTCCCAGATGGCGCCAGCTGCCCGCATTCATGTCGCCCGTCTGTATGCCGCCGTTAAGAGGCTCGGTGCCCGAGGAACCAACTCCGGCGACTTAATGACGCGCCCGGACGTTTTGGCCTCACCGGAATGTGCTACTTAAAGCAGTAATGCCCAGCTAACCTCCACACCATAGTGCATCGTCCTGCTACCTGGCACCACATCCGCCATGACCGCGAGCGCGAACGGTCTACTGGAGAGCTTGTCTTCGGGGATGAAGCTCGAGGTCGTCGCCCTCTCTCAAGTCGCCGCTCGCGACGCAATAGTGGCGTAGCCGGACGTGGACGCGACCGCACAAGCGGTGGCCACGCTGGCGGCCGACGACGGGAGCACCGTCAGCCACGCGTCCTACTTGCCACCGTCCAACGTCCGGCACCGCTGAGGTCGGGGACTCCTTCGAGGATGAGTAGGGCATGGGAAGCGGCAGGGCATGGTGTGCCAAGTGGCTGGTCCATCTCCCGTGTTCTACTCTTCCTCGCCGGAGACCGCACCTTCATCTGGAACCCCGCCCCCGTACATGCAGATCGCAGATGGTGGACGTCGGTCGCCGCTGTAGAATAGGTTTAGGGTCGGGTTTCTTTTATTTTTCTGTCCTATAAAAGTTTGAAATGTAATGAAAATATGTCGTGTTTGCATTAATCTCGGCCGGTGTATATGAACTTTCACAATAATATAGTATATTGTAGGAGTACTAGCAAGATGCTCGTGCGTTGTTCAGAACATCAAGATCTTGTGGCAGAAAAGGATGAATGGGGGAAGGCCTTATCTACAAATGCGGAGAGGAGTGCGGGTAAATTGCCATAGTTTCCTTCCTATCCATTAGATATAGATCGGACGGCCTATATTGCAGGATGGCAGGCACACCATCATCACCAACTCTGCTTTTTATTGAACCGAGACAAAGCTAACATGCGAAGTAAATAAACACATAGGGTCTACATACATAATTTATCTTAGGCACTCCAATAGTACGTCCACTACACATTCATGCATTTCACATCTTTCTACATCTACGGGAACCTACGAAAGGGTAACGTAAATTGCCTCTCTCTCTCCTCCCTGATTTTCATGGTGGTGGGCCCCTCCCTCCCCCAATCTACAATCAACAGCTCACACGTTTCAAATTACGTTAATTACATAAATGGGATTATGTAGGTGTAGCATTACTTGTCCTAACTAAGCCAACCTCCATTATATTGCGCGGGAAAAGACCCGGCCGCGCCGTTTTAGTCGGGATTACCGGATTACGAGTAGTAGTATCGATGGATCACGCGAAGCACCAAGTTTTATTTTGAGTGGGCTAAGCACCTAGTTTAAAAGGGAAAAAGGCAGTACACTCACAGCACCCCTGTTGCGGTCGCATTGCACCCCACACACGTTCGGTCCTGCACACGGCTCATGCAAATGGAACGCGCTTCGGCTTGCCTCTTCACTGACACGTGGGACTGCACTTGGAGAAACCGACCATGCGCCAAACTCCCCCGCCCATCGTGTGAACCCCCCCCCCCCCCCCAAATTCCCCCCCAAATCCCAAATTCAACCGCCCTTCGGCCAACTAGCCAATAATATTCCCCAAATCCCCGTCCCCCTCCACTCCATTCGCTCTGCCAAAGCCACCCTCCCCGCCACGTTGATACATCGGCACCGCGGTTCGTCGAGGGGACGCACGGCGATCCTCTCGCTCCCACAGTACGCTCTCGTAGACTACCGTCCTCTAGTCACGCCGCCACCGCTAGCGATGTTCTTGTGGAGGCACACGGCGGTCAGCGCCGCTACTGCTGGCGACGTTCGTGTGGAGATGCACGGTGGTCAGCTTCTCCCACAGTACGTGCATTCTAGACTGAGGCCCCGTGCATGTTGGTGTAGTGCTGAATGTTAGCTGATAGATGTTGTTAATCTCACTGTTTGTCGAAGTAGTTTACAGTCAATATGCTCTGCTTAAGAAGCTTCCTTGCCCTGTTATGCACTCAATCTACTTAGCTAAGATGGCATGCCAAGCCCGATTAGTTGCTAAAATATCCTGCAATATATTTATTGTGACATAGATTGCCATTGTCTAGTAGCCAATCTGTTAAGTGAAATAGCTCTACACCGTTTTATACTCGATCTTTGTTGCTGCGATGGCCTTCGATAGTTCAATGGTTGTGTGCTCGGCCTCATTGACTGCTGATATGTCTCCAACGTATCTATAATTTTTGATTGTTCCATACTATTATATTATCCATCTAGGATGTTTTATATGCCTTTATATGCTATTTTATATGATTTTTGGACAAACCTATTAACCTAGAGCCCAGTGCCAGTTTCTATTTTTCCTTGTTTTACAAAAAAGGAATACCAAATGGAGTCCAATTGACATGCCATTTTTTGATGATTTTTTATGGACCAAAAGAAGAGTCACGGGCCGTCCACGAGGGTGGGGGCGCGCCCTACCCCCCCCCCCCCCCGGGGGGGGGGGGGGGCGCCGCCCTATCTCGTGGACGACTCGGGAACCCCCCTGACTTGTTCCCGATGCCAAAAATTCCTATAAATACAGAAACCTCCATAAAATAACCTAGATCGGGAGTTCCGCCGCTGCAAGCCTTCGTAGCCACCGAAAACCAATCTAGACCCGTTCCGGCACCCTGCGGGAGGGGGAATCCCTCTCCGGTGGCCATCTTAATCATCCCGGCGCTCGCCATGACGAGGAGGGAGTAGTTCGCCCTCGGGGCTGAGGGTATGTACCTGTAGCTATGTGTTTGATCTCTCTCTTTCGTGTTCTTGATTTGGCACGATCTTGATGTATCGCGAGCTTTGCTATTACAGTTGGATCTTATGATGTTTCTCCCCCTCTACTCTCTTGTAATGGATTGAGTTTTCCCTTTGAAGTTATCTTATCGGATTGAGTCTTTAAGGATTTGAGAACACTTGATGTATGTCTTGCATGTGCTTATCTGTGGTGACAATGGGATATTCACGTGATCCACTTGATGTATGTTTTGGTGATCAACTTGCGAGTTCCGTGACCTTGTGAACCTATGCGTAGGGGTTGGCACACATTTTCGTCTTGACTCTCCGGTAGAAACTTTAGGGCACTCTTTGAAATTTTTTGTGTTGGTTGAATAGATGAATCTGAGATTGTGTGATGCACATCGTATAATCATACCCATGGATACTTGAGGTGACATTGGAGTATCGAGGTGACATTAGGGTTTTGGTTGAGTTCTGTCTTAAGGTGTTATTCTAGTACGAACTCTAGGATAGATTGAACGGAAAGAATAGCTTCGTGTTATTTTACTACGGACTCTTGAATAGATCGATCAAAAAGGATAACTTTGAGGTGGTTTCGTACCCTACAATAATCTCTTCGTTTGTTCTCCGCTATTAGTGACTTTGGAATGACTCTTTGTTGCATGTTGAGGGATTGTTATATGATCTAATTATGTTATTATTGTTGAGAGAACTTGCACTAGTGAAAGTATGAACCCTAGGCCTTGTTTCAACGCATTGTAATACCGTTTTCGCTCACTTTTATCATTAGTTACCTTGCTGTTTTTATATTTTCAGATTACAAAAACCTATATCTACCATCCATATTGCACTGTATCACCATCTCTTCACCGAACTAGTGCACCTATACAATTTACAATTGTATTGGGTGTGTTGGGGACACAAGAGACTCTTTGTTATCTGGTTGCAGGGTTGTTTGAGAGAGACCATCTTCATCCCACGCCTCCCATGGACTGATAAACCTTAGGTCATCTGCTTGAGGAAAATTTGCTACTGTCCTACAAACCTTTGCACTTGGAGGCCCAACAACGTCTATAAGAAGAAGGTTGTGTAGTAGACATGAAGCTCTTTTCTAGTGTCGTTGTTGGGGAGGTTAGCGCTTGAAGGTATATCTTTATGTCTTGCAATCGAATCTTTTAGTTTCTTGTTTTATCACTAGTTCAGTCTATAAAAGAAAACTACAAAAAAATGGAATTAAGGTTGCCTCATATGCTTCATCCTTTTAATGTCTTCCATGAAAATAAGGATTCCGATAATTTTGCCAAAGTGTTAGAAGAAGAATGCATTAAAATGTTTGGCACTAAATATTTGAATGATGTGGATGATTGCAATGTTGTTAGTACGAACTCTGTGAATATCCATAGTACTAATGATGATTGCACTAGTCATGGTGAAAATGGCTCTTATAAGTATGTCAATTTTTGTTGAGTGCATAGAGTTTGCAAGTACACACCAAATAGGGAAGACATATTTTGAAAGAGGCATAAGTATTTAAGTATTTAGAAACTAAATGGTTGCAAGAAAGGCTAGATGTTTGTGCTGAAAATTTAAATTTTCTTAGCCACCCTTGTGAACTTTGCAATGAACGTGGTCATTTAAATATCCAATGCAAATTGTTTCATGATTGAATCATGTCCAAAAATTGTGATGACTTGATTTCCCTTGCGCATCATAATGAACTTAGTTTGCTTGTGGGTTATGAAGAAATGAAACTTATAACTAAGGATCTTCCAGAATTTTTCCTTGATAAAGTTCTTGATTTTGATTTAGAGGAAATTTATATGTATTGTGCGGTGAATTGCATTGAAAATCCTTATATTGCCAATTACATGAAGACAAGAAAAAAAATAGAAGATTAAGATAATACTAATGAAAGGGAAGAGATTTCCCAAAATCCTCCTATTATTTCTTATGATGAATCGAGTAACAAGGAGGAGCCTTCTAGTCAATAAATCTCATTAATAAGGAGCTCCAAAAGGAGGATTAAACCCACACTTAATGTGAAGAAGAAAAAGAAAAGACAGAGAAGCAAAGGTAAAAAGGTATCCCTCCTAAATGATGTTGCTCCTATTACTCATTGTGATGATGATAATTGTTATACTATTGGTGCTATCCATACTATTAATGATGAGCGTGATTATGCTTATGATATGAAAAGGCCCAAGCTTGGGGATGCTATGTTTGATGAGAATGACATGTTTGAGAATTTATTTGCTGCAATTAATGTTTGTCCCAAGCTTCGGGATGCTATGTTTAATGAATATGATATTTTTAGTCTCCCAAGTTTTGATGAGCAAATTTATTATGATGATAGCATGCCTCCTATTTATGATGATTATTCTGATGATACTTATGTTATAAAAAGTAGTGATGATTATATTTACAAAACTTGTCATGATTAGGATTACCCTTTTCCTGAACTTACTCTTTTAATGTGGAAACAATTTATAGTATTCGAGTTACTTATGATACTCCCACTATTCCGAATAAGAAGAATTTTGCTTATGTGGAGAGTAGTAAATTTTGTATGCTTGGGGATCATGAAAATAATGCTTTATGTCATGGTTATATTGTTGAATTCATTCATGATGCTACTGAAAATTATTATGAGGGAGGAATATATGCTTGTAGGAATTGCAATAATACCAAGTTTCCTCTCTATGTGCTTAAAATCTTGAAGTTATCCTTGTTTTACTTTCCTATGCAAGTTGATTCTTGTTCCCATAAATTGTTTGCTCACAAAGTCCCTATGCATAGGAAGTGGGTTAGACTTAAATGTGCTAGTCATATTCTTCATGATGCTCTCTTTATGTTTCAATTCTTATCTTTTATGTGAGCATCATTGAAATCTTCATGCCTAGCTAGGGGCGTTAAACGATAGCGCTTGTTGGGAGGCAACCCAACTTTATTTTTGTTTTTTACTTTATGTTCCTGTTTAGTAATAAATAATTTATCTAGCCTCTGTTATGATTGTGTTTTTTATGTTTCAATTAGTGTTTGTGCCAAGTAAAGCCTTTAAGATCTTCTTGGGCAATAGTTGTTTGATCTTGCTGTAAAAAACAGAAAGTTTGCGCTCACGGAAATAATTATCATTTTTTACCATAGAGCGATAAAATACCCATTCCAATTAAAGTAGATCAATATACAAATTTTCCTGGTCGTACTAACTTTTCAGAATTTTTGGAGTTACAGAAGTACTTGAAACCTCCATATTGCTACAGACTATTCTGTTTTTGACAGATTATGTTTTTCTATGTGTTTTTTGCTTATTTTGATGAATCTATGAGTAGTATCGGAGGGTATGAACCATAGAGAAATTGGAATACAGTAGATATTACACCAATATGAATTTAGAATGAGTTCACAACAGTACCTAAGTGGTGAATTTTTTTTCTTATATTAATAGAGCTTACGAGTTTTCTGTTAAGTTTTGTGTTGTGAAGTTTTCAAGTTTTGGCTAAAGATTCGATGGACTATGGAATAAGGAGTGGCAAGAGCCTAAGCTTGGGGATTCCCAAGGCACCCCAAGGTAATATTCAAGGACAACCAAGAGCCTAAGCTTGGGGATGCCCCGGATGGCATCCCCTCTTTTGTCTTTGTTCATCGGTAACTTTACTTGGAGCTATATTTTTATTCACCACATAATATGTGTTTTGCTTGGAGCGTCATTTTGTTTTATTTTGTTTTGCTTGATGTTTGAATAATATCCCAAGATCTGAAATTATTAAATGTTAGAGAGTCTTCGCATAGTTACATAATTATTCAACTACTCATTGATCTTCACTTATATCTTTCGGAGTAGTTTATCGTTAGCTCTAGTGCTTCACTTATATCTTTTTAGAGCACGATGGTGGTTTTATTTTATAGAAATTATTGATATCTCATACTTCACTTATATTATTTTGAGAGTCTTTTAGAACAGCATGGTAATTTGCTTTGGTTATGAAATTAGTCCTAATATGATAGGCATCCAAGATGGGTATAATAAAAACTTTCATATAGAGTGCATTAAATACTATGAGAAGTTTGATACCTGATAATTGTTTTGAGATATAAAGATGGTGATATTAGAGTCATGCTAGTTGAGTAATTGTGAAGTTGAGAAATACTTGTGTTGAGGTTTGCAAGTCCCGTAGCATGCACGTATGTTAACCGTTGTGTGACAAATTTGAAGAATGAGGTGTTCTTTGATTGCTTTCCTTATGAGTGGCGGTCGGCGACGAGGGATGGTCTTTTCCTATCAATCTATCCCCCTAGGAGCATGCGCATAGTGCTTGGTTTTGATGACTTGTAGATTTTTGCAATAAGTATGTGAGTTCTTTATGAATAATGTTGAGTCCATAGATTATACGCACTCTCATCCTTCCATCATTGCTAGCCTCTTCGGTACCGTGCATTGCCCTTTCTCACCTCGAGAGTTGGTGCAAACTTCGCCGGTGCATCCAAACCCCGTGATATGATACGCTCTATCACACATAAGACTCCTTATATCTTCCTCAAAACAGCCACCATACCTACCTATTATGGCATTTCCATAGCCATTCTGAGATATATTTCCATGCAACTTTCCACCGTTCCGTTTATTATGACATGCTCCATCATTATCATATTGTTTTGCATGATCATGAAGTTGACACGGTATTTGTGGCAAAGCCACCTTCATAATTTCTTTCATACATGTCACTCTTGATTCATTGCACATCCCGATACACCGCCGGAGGCATTTACATAGAGTCACATCTATTATATACTTAAGACAGAAGTAAAACAAGCCATCACGTTAGTCCATATAGATTAAATTATCTTGACCGTAAATTTTAAAGATTAACGGTTGAGATTTAAAAGATATAGCATTACAAATAAATATATCACATCCAAACACTTTGACACGTAACGTGTCATCTACTAATAGTCCAATGCGTTATAAGAAAAAAAGGCTAAGATACGTTTGTGTTACACAAGTACATAGTATATGGGAACAAAAAAAAGCTTCGGCAGCCTACTAGGGAAGAGTCAACTTGGGCAAAAAGGAAAGAGTCTAGCCACCCCAAGGAGGGTCCTAGGAGAATACGTGTGCTGATTCCTAAAGAAGGAATTAATGTGCTGGCGCTATCTATGATTTTGACAAACTAATCAGTACGGACTTTCTCCTTCTGTGTGAAAATAAAACAGTCTAGACTCGGCTTAGTAATCCACATTTGAGATAACAGTCTTTATGGACGCAGCTTGAAAATATACATGTACGGTGTATGCATACTCCCTTCGTCTCAAAATAAGTGTCTTAACCTTAGTATAAAATTGAGACACTTATTTTGGGATGGAGGGAGTATCAAATACAGTGAGGCAAAGAGATTAGAAAAACAGTTTCGATTATAATGGTTGAGATATAAAGGTTTGAACGTTACACACAATGTTTGAGAGGTGCCATTGTACCTAACCTGTCACGTGTAGACTATAAAAAATGACATTGTTGAGCGCAAATAGGTAGCCAACGGGCAACGAAAAAAAGTATTCAATCCGATCCAACATACACTAGGTAAACACGTAATTAGAAAGTCCATATATCATGACAGTAAAAAAACAATGCACCGTAACAAATTGAGTCCTACAAGGATATGTAAGCTTCTGTATACCTGCCTTATATTGCTCTGGCCGTCTCAATTTTCTAGGATTTGTGCTTTTGTTTTTTCTAAACGTATATTTTCCTTTTCTTATAAATACTATCAATTAAAAAATTATTTATAAAAAATGATTTTCGGCTCGAAAAATAAAAGCTCCAATTTTTTGAAAAATAATATTTTTTGTGATATTTATCAATGAAATTGAAGTGTACTTTACTATATACATATACAAATGACAAATTAACGCATATGTCGAGCGGGGCTATATCTATATGTCTATGGAATACATCGATATAAATATATATTCGAAAGTCCATATATCTTGAAAGTAAAAAAACAATACGTCATAAAAAATTGAGTCCTAGGATATGTAAGCTTCTATATACCTGCTTATATTGCTCTGCCCGTTACAAGTTTCAAGGATATGTGCTTTTGTTTTTTCTTCACGTATATTTTCCTTTTCTTCTAAATACTATCAATAAAAAATTATTTAGGAAAAAATGTTTTTTCAGCTGGAAAAATAAAAGCTCCAATTTGTTTTGAAAAAGAATATTTTTGTCCCATTTTTCAATGAAATTCAAGTGTAGTTTACTGGAATAGAAATAGCGGTAGGCACGTACAATTTTAAATAACTCTTGGAGTCCATGATAGGTGGTACCTTACGAGAAGTGCCATCTGTAGACAAGTGATTGCAAGTTGGGTTGAGGATGAGAATTTTTTTTTAAGTGGATGTCATCTCGATTGATTTAATTCTTCGTAGAAAATTATCAAAATGTGTGAAAATATGAACAGTAAGGGGTGAGCAATGTAACACAGAAGGATGTATATTAGCAAGAAATTGTATGGTTTGCGTGTCAGGTTTGGGACCATAGATTTTCAATGTCACGCCACAAAGTCAATACTAAAAAGGTCACAACACCACCAAAGATCGTACCCGCAAAAAAAGATGATGTAGTCGTGATATGCCATTATTTACAATTCAAATTTCTATCTAATAGTACACAACCATGTAAATGTGAATATACTAAACAAGTAAAAAAACACAAGAAAGAGAATACATGAAAAAACTAGCCGCGGAAATGCGCGGGTCACACTACTAGTTTTGTTTTTAAATATCGAGTTGTAATTCTTGAGTTGTAAGTAAATAAAAGTGTAATGATTTTCATTATTAGAGCATTGTCCCATATGAGGAAATGATGATGGAGACTATGATTCCCCCATAATTCGGGATGAGATTCCGGACGAAAAATAAAAAATACATAAAAGAGGCCAAAGAAGCCCAAATAAAAAAAGATCATAAAAAGGAGAAAAAGGCCCGAATAAAAAAATAAGAGAAAAAGAGAGAAGGGGCAATGTTACTATCCTTTTACCACACTTGTGCTTCAAAGTAGCACCATGATCTTCATGATAGAGAGTCTCTTATTTTGTCACTTTCATATACTAGTGGGAATTTTTCATTATAGAACTTGGCTTGTATATTCCAATGATGGGCTTCCTCAAAATGCCCTAGGTCTTCGTGAGCAAGCAAGTTGGATGCACACCCACTTAGTTTCTCTAGTTGAGCTTTCATATATTTATAGCTCTAGTGCATCCGTTGCATGGCAATCCCTACTCCTTGCATTGACATCAATTGATGGGCATCTCCATAGCCCGTTGATTAGCCGCGTCAATGTGAGACTTTCTCCTTTTTTGTCTTCTCACACAACCTCCATCATCATATTCTATTCCACCCATAATGCTATGTCCATGGCTCGCGCTCATATATTGCGTGAAAGTTGAAAGAGTTTGAAAAGGCTAAGTATGAAACAATTGCTTGTCTTGTCATCGGGATTGTGCATGATGGGAGCATTTTGTGTGACGAAAATGAAGCATGGCCAAACTATATGATTTTGTAGGGATAATCTTTCTTTGGCTATGTTATTTTGATAAGACATAATTGCTTGGTTATCATGCTTGAAGTATTATTATTTTATGTCAATATTAAACTTTTGTCTAGAATCTTTTGGATCTAAACATTCATGCCGCAATAAAGAAAATTACATTGAAAATTATGTGAGGTAGCATTCCACATCAAAAATTCTGTTTTTATCATTTACCTACTCGAGGACGAGCAGGAATTAAGCTTGGGGATGCTTGATACGTCTCCAGCATATCTATAATTTTTTATTGTTCCATGCTATTATATTATCCATCTAGGATGTTTTATATGCATTTATATCCTATTTTATATGATTTTTGGGACTAACCTTTTAACCTAGAGCCAAGTGCCAGTTTCTGTTTTTTCCTTGTTTTTGAGTTTTACAGAAAAGGAATACCAAACGGAGTCCAATTGATGTGCCAATTTTTGATGATTTTTTTATGGACCAAAAGAAGCCCCCGGAGTAAAAGAGTTGGGCCAGAAGAGTCCCGGGCCGTCCACGAGGGTGGAGGCGCGCCCTACCCCCCCCCCCCCCCGGGCGTGCCGCCCTATCTCGTGGACGACTCAGGGACCCCCTGACTTGTTCCCGACACTAAAAATTCCTATAAATACAGAAACCTCCAGAAAATAACCTAGATCGGGAGTTCCGCTGCCGCAAGCCTCCGTAGCCACCGAAAACCAATCTAGACCCGATCCGGCACCCTGTCGGAGGGGGGGATCCCTCTCCGGTGGCCATCTTCATCATCTCGGCGCTCTCCATGACGATGAGGGAGTAGTTCGCCCTCAGGGCTGAGGGTATGTACCAGTAGCTATGTGTTTGATCTCTCTCTATCTCGTGTTCTTTATTTGGCACGATCTTGATGTATCGCAAGCTTTGCTATTATAGTTTGATCTTATGATGTTTCTCCCCCTCTACTCTCTTGTAATGGATTGTGTTCTCCCTTTGAAGTTATCTTCTCGGATTGAGTCTGAAGGATTTGAGAACACTTGATGTATGTCTTGCATGTGCTTATCTGTGGTGACAATGGGATATTCACGTGATCCACTTGATGTATGTTTTGGTGATCAACTTGCAAGTTTCGTGACCTTGTGAACTTATGCATAGGGGTTGGCACACGTTTTCGTCTTGACTCTCCAGTAGAAACTTTGGGGCACTCTTTGAAGTTCTTTGTGTTGGTTGAATAGATGAATATGAGATTGTGATGCATATCGTATAATCATACCCACGGATACTTGAGGTGATATTGGAGTATCTAGGTGACATTAGGGTTTTGGTTGATTTGTGTAGG
Source organism: Triticum urartu (assembly GCF_056163025.1). Lineage (NCBI taxonomy): Eukaryota > Viridiplantae > Streptophyta > Magnoliopsida > Poales > Poaceae > Triticum > Triticum urartu. Next base: position 587,619,159 of record NC_141874.1, on the reverse strand, counting down.
TGTTATTCTAGTACGAACTCTAGGATAGATTGAATGGAAAGAATAGCTTTGTGTTATTTTACTATGGACTCTTGAATAGATCGATCAGAAAGGATAACTTTGAGGTGGTTTCGTACCCTACAATAATCTCTTCCTTTGTTCTGCGCTATTAGTGACTTTGGAGTGACTCTTTGTTGCATGTTGATGGATTGTTATATGATCTAACTATGTTATTATTGTTGAGATAACTTGCACTAGTGAAAGTATGAACCCTAGGCCTTGTTTCAATGCATTGCAATACCGTTTTCGCTCACTTTTATCATTAGTTACCTTGCTGTTTTTATATTTTCATATTACAAAAACTTATATCTACCATCCATATTGCACTTGTATCACCAGCTCTTCGTCGAACTAGTGCACCTATACAATTTACCATTGTATTGGGTGTGTTGGGGACACAAGAGACTCTTTGTTATTTGGTTGCAGGGTTGTTTGAGAGAGACCATCTTCATCGTACGCCTCCCACGGATTGATAAACCTTATGTCATCCACTTGAGGGAAATTTGCTACTGTCCTACAAACTTCTGCACTTCGAGTCCCAACAACGTCTACAAGAAGAAGGTTGTGTAGTAGACATCAACTGCTGAAACAGCCTGCCATAATTTAGCACTCAAATCCATTTGCTGAATTAGCTTTAAAATATTTTGTTACTTAGATCTGCTCGTCCAAATATCTTGCCATAGCTTTAGACATCGACCTAGGTGATTTTTTCTAGACTTCATAAAAATCATATATGTTTTTCCTGTAATATCTAGTAGAAGAACTAATTTGTATGTGTAACAGATGGATAGGACTTGGATAACTTCTGCTCGGAGATTCTCCGCTGCATATGTCGAGGGGGTTGAAAACTTCATGAACTTTATTAGAGCTGAGTATGGTGGTCCGAAATCAGGTGTGCTCTGCCCGTGTAGCAGTTGTATGAATTCAGTTAAAGACCCCAGTCAACTATGCGAAATCATCTACACTTGTATGGGATGTCGGTCACATATACTAGGTGGGTTCATCATGGTGAAGCTGTGAACATCAATGTTACTGAATACGTGGAAGCAGCAGATCACCATATTGATCTGCCTGATGCTCAGGTGGAAGAGGAGGAGGAGGTGTTGGTGGCGGAGCCAGTGAGTTTGAGCAACATTGAAACAATGCTACGAAATACTCGTGCATTTCGTGAACTTTCACCTGCAGAAGAACAACGGTGGGCCCGCATGTTGGAACAATGCAACGTGGCTGTCACCCTAGGAAATAAGCTGTCAGTATTCTCAGTTATGGTCACCTTTCTTCAGGTGAAGACATCTGAGCGGATGACCAACGAATCATTCGATGCGATGTTGGCTGCTTTCGCAAAGCTTTCCTAGATGCGTCTGAGCTGCCACACACCAACAGTAAATGAAGAATTTCCTTCGTGCTGTTGGAATTGGATATGATATGATCCATGTTTGTAAGAATAATTGCGTTCTATTCTGGAAGGATTTGCCAACTTAAGTGAATGCCCGAAATGCAAATCATCAAGGTGGAAAGATGGCGATGCTGTGAAGAGGATTCATCGTAATGTTTTGAGACATTTTCCAATTATACCAAGATTGCAGAGGTTGTTTCATGATGCTGAAATAAGAGAGGATGTACTGTGGCATTCTAGGAACCATGAGCACAGAGATTAGAATGTAATGAGCCATCCATCTCATGGTAGTGAGTGGAAAAGCTTCAATCAGAAACACAAAAAGTTTGCTGCTGGCCTGAGAAATATTAGACTTGGCTTAGCTTCAGATGGATTTAACCCATTTGGCCACCAGAGCGCCACATATAGCATGTGGCCAGTGCTTGTTATCCCTTACAACATGCCTCCAAATGTCTGCACCAAAGAATCAAACTACATGATGGCCTTGCTCATCCCAGGTCCAAAAAGTCCTGGAAAAGATTTTGATTTATTCATGGAGCCTCTTGTGGAGGAACTTCAACAGCTATGGAGGGGTGTTCTCACTCGAGACCTATATAGCAGCCCACCGGCTGATTTCTTTCTACGTGATGTTATAATTTGGTGCATCCATGATTATTCGGCTTTGGGCACTATGTCAGGCGAACAACACATGGTTACAATGCATGTGTTCACAGTGACAGGAATCTGCTATCATACACAATACTTAGCAAGATCTGTTACATTGGACACCGTCGTTTCCTTGCCAAGGACAAGTCGCGTCCTACAATATTCAATGCAAAGCATGAAAACCGTGATGCGCCAAAGAGGCTCACCGCCGATGAGTTGCAAGTTAAATTAGAGAAGGCCAGGCATATTACACCAGGAAACATCCTGGTAATGGTAGCAGGAACAGGAACCGTGGTAGGGAAGAAGAGAGATTATTGTTTACCCGCAGGTCCACTTTGTGGGACTTGGAGTATTGGAAAGATTTGGATCTGCGGCATAATCTTGATGTGATGCATATGTGACAGCATTAGCGGCACACTTCTTAATATTGAAGGCAAGATGAAAGATACCTTAAAATCTACGATTGATTTGACACACCTGGGTACTCCCTCCGGTCCTTTTTAGTTCGCATATAAGATTTGACTGAAGTCAAGGCTCGTAAAGTTTGACCAGCTTTGTAGAAAAAAGTGTCAACATTCACAATCTGAAGTCAATACCACTAGATGTTTCATGACTTAAAGTTTCATATTATATAACTTTAGCATGGCAGATGTTGATATTTTTTCATATAAATACGGTCAAACTTTGTGAAGTTTGACTTCAGAGAATTCTAATATGCAGAGTAAAAAGGACCAGAGGGAGTATCAGACAGGATTTGCAGGTGCAGGATGAAGGTAAACCACGGGATATGGCACCAGCTGTGTACGTCTTGGACATGGTAAAAAGAAAAAAATTCTGCGAGGTCCTAACACATGTGAGATTCCCACATGGATCTGCTTCCAACCCTGAAAGGAGAGTCAGTGCAGATGGAAACAAGGTACAAGGGTTGATAACTCATGACTGCCACGTCCTATTTCAAAGGATTTTACCTGTTATCCTTAGAGGATTGGGCCGCCCTGACTTATATAGAGCAGTTGCAGATTTGGGACAATTCTTCAAGGAACTCTGCAGTAGAAATATCAGGGTAGATGCTTTGGAGCGTCTTAGTGACAAGATACCAACTATCCTATGCGACCTTGAGAAGATATATCCTCCAGCCTTCTTTGATGTGATGGTGCATTTGGTTGTTCATCTACCTGATGAGGCACTACTTAGAAGTCCAGTACAGTATGGTTGGATGTACCCTATTGAAAGGCGGCTAGGCACTTTCAAGGGCTATGTTAGGAACATAGCTAGACCCGAGGGTTCCATTGTAGAGGCCCACAATGTTACAGAAGCGTTGACATTCTGCTCAAAATACATTGAAACAGCTGATCATCTTAGCAAAGAGGTGGGTGAAGACAATCTCGGGCTCAATGTTTTCGATTATTCTGTTTCAGTTCCAGGGAAGAGTCTACAAGAGGACAAACCTAAAGATTTGGACAAAATGGTTTGGTATGTGTTGAATAATTGTCCTGAGATACTACCTTATATCAAGTAAGTGCTAAGTACTGCAGCTTATACATCGTAATCTACTAAACTTGCAGCACATTCTTATATATTTAGATGTTTGACGCGATCACTATGTTGTAAAGCATCTACAAAAAGGAGTTAGTGCCGCAAAATCCAAGAAACATTGACAAACTAGTTATGGCAGGATTTGCGAAATGGTTCAAGAGCCATGTAAGCTTTTGAATTGCACTGTCAGTTTTTCTAATATATTGAGTACATAAGATGATCAGCTTGTATATTTTCTAACCATAGGTTAAGAAGATGCGGGGGGATGGGCAGGCAGTTGATGATGCCCTTTACGCATTAGCAATGGGTCCTGATACTCGGGTAAGACATTATGGATCTTGTGTTGTTGGAGATGTGCTCTACAACACCCTTGCACGCGACGAAGGCAGGAAAACACAAAACAGTGCCATCATGAGCACAGATACGTATGATAGAGAGACAACTGAAATGTATGCTAACATAACGGACATTGTTTAGTTGCAGTATATCTCCAGTTTCGAGGATCGTTGGTGTGTGGTTCTGTTGTGCTGTCGTTGGTATAACGAGTTTTCCAGGATCACAAAACCCAGAGCTGATGATTATTTCAAATCCATCAATGTAAAGGCGGCGTACCATACCAATGAGCCTTTTATTTTGGCAAATCAAGCGACACAGATATTTTTCTTGGAAGACACATTTACACGTAGCGATGAATGGAGAGTATTGCAAAGGTTTGAGCAGAGGAATTCATTTAATGATGTTGCACAACAAGATGATGCTTACACTGCTCCTGATGTACAAGATTCCATAGATGTTCCTAATATCTTTGAGAACCATCACGTCAATGACGCTGGCGAAAAGATTGCCTGTCGTGCTGTGGACATACAAGAGTTGATCAAGAAGAAGCCAAGGTTCAAGGACATCGAGGATGAAGAATAAGATGACACTCTGGGGAATTACGATTCATACTGATACACATGGCGAAGATGTTGACGTTGTTGCCGTGGATGATGATTAGATTGCTTTTGTCGTATTTTCCTGTCAAAAGACGTTTTTTTATCTACTATGTGAAATTGTGTTTGCTATGACAACTGAAACCTGATGAACGTGTTGTTTAGTATTTTGTTGTGAGAACATCACTTGTTATGTATGTTCATTTGTGTTTGCTGATTGTATGATGACTAAAACATGATGACATTGTTGTTTAGTTGTACTCATATTTGACTGTGAAACTTGAATTTGATGACATAGTTTGCTATTGGACTGCAATTTGCTCAACGTCTTCGAATGGAAACAAAGCCGACCCGACATGTTCTCTGCTAATTAATTTATTTATTACCAAAAGGGGCTCTGCTATTTATTTATTTATGAGAAAAATGGGATACCCCCGATTTCCGTTAATAGAAATCATTAGATGTTCACAACACTACGCTCAGCCTGCTACACAGGTTTCATCCATTACTAGTTTCAGCAAAGTGCTCATGTCATAGCCACTGAATACATCACGAGTGTTACATACACTGCAAATAAAGAGACAATCATCCTACAGAGCACACCGATTTTGCCCATTATCTTCACAAGCTCTTTCATCTCCTCATTGCTGTCAAGGCCGTTCAGCAGTTGTTGCTTGGCCATGATCAGAGGAACCGCATCTTTAACCTTCAGCTCTGCATCTTCCTCTTCTGTCGTTCCTTCAGTTACTTGTCCAACACCCCAACCTGCTGGTATTGGGATTCCTCGGCTAACCAAATAATCAACGTAGTTGCATTCCCCCACATCAGCAACTTCCTAGAAATACAAATAACACGAATCTTCCCTTTTCTGCACGAATCAAATTGGAAGATCATCAACCAAACTATTAAAAAAATCACCAACTGAAAGGAGCAGAACAACACTTAAACATATTATTACCCCATGATTCGGACATTTGTAGAAGACTCGGCCAGGGTTGAGGATTGTGGTCGAGACGCGACGGATGACTCTGTGTGATTTGCAGCAGTGGCACCACACCAATGCCAGCTGGTTGCGATGAGCAACCGGCTGCGACGCGTGTGCCGACGAGGGTGTGATGAGACCCACAGGCGATGGTACGGGTGGTGACTTGGCGCATATCTGGTTGTTGCCTGCTGAAGAGCAGGTGGACGAGCAGCCAGTGGACATGGTTGCTGCAGCTAGAGCTTTTGATGCTAGGCAGAGTAAGTAGAGAAGAGGAGAAGCGAACGTTGGATGTGTCAGTTTCATTACTTGTAGAGTAGCATAGCACCATATATAGTCATAGCCTAGGTTTGGATTTGAACCAGCTACAGGAGCATGTCTCTCTTTTTTCTAAAACTCAGCAATGTCTCTTTACCGGTACACTAGCTTGTTCTGTACGCCTTCTCAAGTCTTTGATTTTCTTTCTCTCTTTTTTGCGAGGAAGGAAGGAGGACAAAATTGAGAGTTCCTGGGACTCAAACCCAAGACCTCTCGATTGAAAACCAAGGGTGCTAGTCACTTATGTGGCGAACGTTCCCTGGGAGGAGGACGGCAGACGAACGCATTTTCCTCGTAGTTTTAGTTGTGAAGCAAGACCGAACGATCGTAGTTTTGGGAATGTTATCAGGCGAACGAGCCCAGTTTTTCTTTTCTTCCTATATATAAAAAAGTATGCTACTTGGTATCAGCTTAGTCAACAAATGATTATGCCAACCTTGACCGTTGGATTGACATTCAACGTCTGTCGTGTTTCTTCAGTCTCTTCTTCCTCCAGCGTCAAAGCCAAACTAGCGCCAGCGGGGCCGCCTGCTCCCGCCTCCCACGGCTGGCTATGCTGCCACGCACACATCATGGCCACATCGCACCCTAAACTCTGCGCATCTTCCCCAGATCCTGTTTGTTCCCCTCTGAGGCCTCACCATCGTCCTCTGCCTTGGTTTGCTCGCCGCGGCGCCTCCCTCCGGTGTTGTCAACATGGTCAACAACCGAGAGGAATAAGGAGATGACTGTACATGGTGAAGATGACAGCAGGGACCCAGTAGCGGCTTTTATTTTCATATGTTTAGCACATAACCAACCTAGTTTGTTTTTTTCCTTTTTGAAAATGGCTAGCCCGGCTATTTTGTTTTTTTGCAGAATAACCAACGTAGGCCTACTTGCTTTTCTACGCCCTGCTGGGCCGAAAATCTTTCAAGACGAGGAGGGATGCATTTTGCCCATAAAATGGGCTATAAGTAATAAGAAATGGGCTATAAGTAATATTAAATGGACTATAAAATGAAAAAATACAGCAAATAGGCAATTAGTTCCAAAATAATTTTTTCTTTTGGATTATGATATTTTAAATTTCATTGTTTTTGTGCGGGTAAAATTTCATTGGATTTAAATTAAGGTATGTTTAGTTTTTAAATTAGTTTGAATCTGGCTAGAAATTTCGGGTTGCATGTTGTTTGGGACAGATTTGGAGGCTGACTTGTGGGTCTACTAGGTTGACATGTATGAAAGGCTTTGTCAACTTAGTCCACAAATGATTCTAGCAGCAGTGACCATTGGATGTTAATCCAACGGCCATGCCACTCCTTCAATATCTGATCTTCTTGCTCCAGCCGCCCAAACCAGCGCCGGCGGGACTGCCTGCTCGCGCCTCCTGTGGCCGGCTGTGCTGCCGCATAGGCCGCACCGCCCCACCCTACTTCATTGCTAGCCAGGCCATTTCTCTACTCACCCACACCTCCTGTTATTTTCCAGCGACGGTAGCCGGACCAGTAAAGCCTTGCGCTCCCCACCGCGTGGGCAACCACTACCAAGTCTTCCCCGGCTCCGTGTCCTTCCCTTCCTAGGCCTCGCTGTCGTCCACTGCCCTGGTGCTCTCGGCGCGCCGTGGTCAACGTGGTCAACGGACGACATGCATTGGACATGGCCTGTACGTGGAGAGGCTGACAGCTGGGTCCACGGCCGCACACAAGGAAATGCCTCCTTATTACGCGCAAAATAATGATTCCTCCACCTGACATCTGGGACCCATCGGAAGGGCCTCTATATTTCGTGAAAAAAACGTTCCCCTCGCTGACAGGTCGGACCCACCAGCTATATCTTCGCACGCAAGGAAGTGCCTCCTTATTACGCACAAAAAATGAATACTCCCCCTGCTAGCTGGGACCCAGCATAGTGGGAGGCTGACATGTGGGCCTACTAAGTTGACGAGGACGGTGGGCTTTGTCAACTTAGTCAATATGAACGATTCTTGCTCAAGTGACCGTAAGATGTCCATCCAATGGCCGTAGTACTTCTTCAACCTCTGGTCTTCTTGCTCCAGCCGCCCAAAGCAGCACTGATCGTGCCGCCTGCTCCAGCCTCCCGTGGCCGGCTATGCGGCCACGGAGGCCTCACCGCCCCTACTACTCCCATCGCTGGCCAGGCCCTGCGACGACGACAGCCTCACACTGTAGCCGAACTAGTGAACCCTCGTACTCCTCTCTACGTGGGCATCCACTGCCGCGTCTTCCCCGGCTCCGTGTCGTCCCCTTCCTAGGCCTCGCCGTCGTCCACCACCTTGGTGCTCTCTGTACGTGGAGAGGCTGATAGTTGGGTACATGGCCGTGCCTCCTTATTATGCAGAAAATAATGATTCCTCCACCTGACAGCAGGGACCCACCGAACGGGCCACCGTATTTCGCAAAAAAACGTTTCCCCCTGACTACTGGGACCCACCAGCTACATCTTCGCATGAAAGGAAGTGCGTCCATATTATGGGCCAAAAAAATAATTCGCCCCTTGACTGCTGAGACTCACCAGCTACATCTTCGCACGCAAGGAAGTGCCTGATAGTCGGGACCCACCTGGTCAAAGCGTATGTAGCATTGTCATTCTGGTCGCGAACGTGTACGTACATACGATCGGTCTGTCTGCAGGCTGCAGCGATGAACCATGGCTGTGTAAGGAAGAGCACGTGTCGTAGTAGAGGCGTCCACATGTCGTAGTAGAGGCGCGCACGTAGCATGTACACGTACGTACATCATCCAGGGCGCAAGAAAGTAAATACGACCACATACATACATACGGGCGGGGTCTCGAACGCCTACTCGCACATACGTACAGCCAGGGCTCGTGTACATGGCTGGGTCAGAATGGAGAAACTGCATCGTCATCGTGTTCATGGGGAGGCAATGGAATGCGCCGTGTTCATGGGGAGGCAACGAAATACGTGGTGTTCATCAGGATCCAATCGGCTTGGAGGGAACAACCGATGGAAACGAGGCATGGCATACCGCAGAACGATGGAAACGGCCTTGTGTTCGACCGGCCACGGTCGAAACGGGATCCTGATTATCCAGAGGGGTCTGGCGTACCGCAAAACAGAGGAAACAAATTTCTCTTGGACCTCCTACGGTCGAAATGGCCTGTTGATCGGGAGGGGTGTGGCATACCGCAAAATGGAGGAAACGGACTTGTGTTGGAGCGCTACGGTCGAAACAGGGGTCCTATTCATCGGGAGGGGTGTGGCGTACCGCAAAAGGGACTCCACGGGATACTATTCATCTCCACCGTCGACCTCCTCCAGTATCCATGGGCTACTGTTCATCCACCGTCGACCTCCTCCAGCCTCCACCTACTACTGTTCATCCACGGGCTCCTGTTCATCCAGCCTCCACCGCTCCTCCACCGGCTACTGTTCAACCAGCCCTCTCCACGGGGTCCTGTTCAACCACCCCTCCACGGGCTACTGTTCATCCAGCCCTCCACCGGCTACTGTTTAACCAGCCCTCCACGGGGTCCTGTTCATCCAGCCCTCCACGGGGTCCTGTACATCCACCCCCAACCGGCTTGATCAGGGTCTTGTTCATCCAGCGGCAACTGTTGCGGAACATAGTAATTTCAAAATTTTCCTACGCACACGCAAGATCATGGTGATGCATAGCAACAAGAGGGGAGAGTATCGTCCACGTAGCCTTGTAGACCGTAAGCAGAAGCGTTATGACAACACGGTTGATGTAGTCGTACATCTTCCCGATTGACCGATCCTAGTACCGAACATACAGCAGCTCCGCGATCTGCAGATGTTCAGCTCGGTGAAGTCCCATGAACTCACGATCCAGTAGAGCTTCGAGGGACAGTTCCGTCAGCACGACGGTGTGATGACGGTGTTGATGAAGCTACCGATGCAGGGCTTCGCCTAAGCACCGCTACGATATGACCGAGGTGGATTATGGTGGAGGGGGGCACCGCACATGGCTAAAAGATCAATGATCAACTTGTGTGTCTCCATGGGGTTCCCCCTCCCAAATATAAAGGAGTGGAGGAGGGGGAAGGCCGGCCCTTTACTATGGCGCGCCCTGGGGACTCCCACCGGGAGTAGGATTCCCCCCCCCTTCCATGTAGTAGGAGTAGGAGGGAAGGAAAGGGAAAAGAGAAGAGAAGGAAGGAGGGGGCACCACCCCTCCCCCTAGTCCAATTCGGACTAAGCCTTGGGGGGCGCGCAGCCTCCCCTCTCTCTTTCCACTAAAGCCCAATAAGGCCCATATACTCCCCGGCGAATTCTTGTAACTCTCCGGTACTCCGAAAAATACCCGAATCACTCAGAACCTTTCCGATGTCCGAATATAGTCGTCCAATACATCGATCTTTACGTCTCGACCATTTCGAGACTCCTTGTCATGTCCCCGATCTCATCCGGGACTCCGAACTACCTTCGGTACATCAAAACACATAAATTCATATTACCGATCGTCACTGAACGTTAAGCGTGCGGACCCTAGGGGTTCGAGAACTATGTAGACATGACCGAGACTCGTCTCCGGTCAATAACCAATAGCGGAACCTGGATGCTCATATTGGCTCCTACATATTTTACGAAGATCTTTATCAGTCAAACCGCATAACAACATACGTTGTTTCCTTTGTCATCGGTATGTTACTTGCCCGAGATTCGATCGTTGGTATCTCAATACCTAGTTCCATCTCATTACCGGCAATTCTCTTTACTCGTTCCGTAATACATCATCCCGCAACTAACTCATTAGTTGCATTGCTTGCAAGGCTTCAAGTGATGTGCATTACCGAGAGGGCCCAGAGATACCTCTCCGACAATCGGAGTGACAAATCCTAATACTGATCTATGCCAACTCAACAAGTACCATCGGAGACACCTGTAGAGCACCTTTATAATCACCCAGTTACGTTGTGATGTATGGTAGCACACAAAGTGTTCTTCCGGTATTCGGGAGTTGCATAATCTCATAGTCATAGGAACATGTATAAGTCATGAAGAAAGCAATAGCAACAAACTAAACAATCATCGTGCTAAGCTAACGGATGGGTCAAGTCAATCACATCATTCTCTAATGATGTGATCCCATTAATCAAATGACAACTCATGTGTATGGTTAGGAAACATAACCATCATTGATTCAACGAGCTAGTCAAGTAGAGGCATACTAGTGACAATCTGTTTGTCTATGTATTCACACATGTATTAAGTTTTCGGTTAACACAATTCTAGCATTAATAATTAACATTTATCATGATATAAGGAAATATAAATAACAACTTTATTATTGCCTCTAGGGCATATTTCCTTCAGTCTCCCACTTGCACTAGAGTCAATAATCTAGTTCACATCTTTATGTGATTAGTTCACATCTCCATGTGACTAACACCCAAAGGGTTTACTAGAGTCAATAATCTAGTTCACATCGCTATGTGATTAACACCCAAAGAGTGATCATGTTTTGCTTGTGAGAGACATTTTGTCAACGTGTCTGCCACATTCAGAGCGGTATGTATTTTGCAAATTTTCTATGTCTACAATGCTTTGTTCAGAGCTACTCTAGCTAATTGCTCCCACTCTCAATATATATCCAGATCGAGACTTAGAGTCATCTCGATTGATGTAAAAATCTTGCATCGACGTAACTCTTTACGACGAACTCTTTTATCACCTCCATAACCGAGAAATATTTCCTTAGTCCTCTAAGGATAATTTTGACCGCTATCCAGTGATCTACTCCTAGATCACTATCTTACTCCTTTGCCAAACTCAGGGCAGGGTATACAATAGGTCTGGTACATAGCATGACATACTTTATAGAACCTATGATTCAGGCATAGGGAATGACTTTTCATTCTCTTTCTATTTTCTGCCGTGGTCGGGTTTTGAGTCTTTACTCAACTTCACACCTTGCAACACAGGAAAGAACTCCTTCTTTGACTGTTCCATTTTGAACTACTTCAAAATCTTATCAAGGTATGTACTCATTGAAAATATATCAAGCGTCTTGATCTATCTCTATAATCTTGATGCTCAATATGTAAGTAGCTTCACCGAGGTCTTTCTTTGAAAAACTCCTTTCAAACACTCCTTTATGCTTTCCAGAAAATTCTACATTATTTCCGATCAACAATATGTCATTTACATATACTTATTAGGAATGTTGTAGTGCTCCCATTCACTTTCTTGTAAATACAGGCTTCACCGCAAGTCTGTATAAAACCATATGCTTTGATCACTTTATCAAAGTATATATTCCAACTCTGAGATGCTTGCACCAGTCCATAGATGGATCGCTGGAGCTTGCACACTTTGTTAGCACCTTTAGGATTGACAAAACCTTTTGGTTGCATCATATACAACTCTTCTTTAAGAAATCCATTAAGGAATACAGTTTTGACATCCATTTGCCAGATTTCATAAAATGCGACAATTGCTAACATGATTCAGACAGACTTTTAAGAATCAACACAAGTGAGAAAATCTCATCATAGTCAACACCTTAAACTTGTCGAAAACATTTTTGCGACAATTCGAGCTTTGTAGATAGTAACACTACTATCAGCATCCATCTTCCTCTTGAAGATCCATTTATTCTTAATGACTCACCGATCATTGGGCAAGTCAATCAATGTCTATTCTTTGTTCTCATACATGGATCCCATCTCAAATTTCATGGCCTCAAGCCATTTCGCAGAATCTGGGCTCATCATCGCTTCCTCATAGTTCGTAGGTTTGTCATGGTCTAGTAACATGACTTCCAGAAAGGATTACCGTACCACTCTGGTGCGGACCATACTCTGGTTGTCCTATGAGGTTCGGTAGTAACTTGATCTGAAGTTTCATGATCATCATCATTATCTTCCTCACTGATTGGTGTAGAGATCACTAGAACTGAATTTTGTGATGAACTACTTTGCAATTCAGGAGAAGGTACAATTACCTTATCAAGTTCTACATTCCTCCCACTCACTTCTTTCGAGAGAAACTTCTTCTCTCGAAAGGATCCATTCTTAGCAACAAAATATCTTGCCTTCGCATCTGTGATAGAAGGTGTACCCAACTGTTTCCTTTTGGGTATCCTATGAAGACGCAGTACTCCGATTTGGGTTCGAGCTTATCAGTTTGAAACTTTTTCACATAAGCATCGCAACCCCAAACTTTAAGAAATGACAACTTTGGTTTCTTGCCAAACCATAGTTCATACGGTGTCATCTCAACGGATTTAGATGGTGCCCTATTTAACGTGAATGCAGCTGTCTCTAATGCATAACCCCAAAACGATAGCAGTAAATCAGTAAGAGACATCATAGATCGCACCATATCTAGTAAAGTGTGATTACGATGTTCGGACACACCATTACGCTGTGGTGTTCCAGGTGGCATGAGTTGCGAAACTATTCGCATTGTTTCAAATGAAGACCAAACTCGTAACTCAAATATTCTCCTCCACGATCAGATCATAGAAACTTTATTTTCTTGTTACGACGGTTTTCCACTTCACTCTAAAATTCTTTGAACTTCTCAAATGTTTGAGACTTATTTTTCATCAAGTAGATATACCCATATCTACTCAAATCATCTGTGAAGGTCAGAAAATAACGATACCCGCTGCGAGCCTCAACACTCATCGGACCCCATACATTAGTATGTATTATTTCCAATAAGTCAGTTGCTCGCTCTATTGTTCCAGAGAACGGAGTCTTAGTCATCTTGCCCATGAGGCATGGTTCGCAAGCATCAAGTGATTCCAAAAGCCCATCGGCATGGAGTTTCTTCATGCGCTTTACACCAATATGACCTAAACGACAGTGCCACGACTAAGTTGCACTATTATTATTAACTTTGCATCTTTTGGCTTCAATATTATAAATATGTGTATCACTATGATCGAGATTCAATAAACCATTCACCTTGGGTGTATGACCATAGAAGGTTTTATTCATGTAAAGAGAATAACAATTATTCTTTGACTTAAATGATAACCATATTGCAATAAAGATGATACCATCATATTATGCTCAATGCAAACATCAAATAACATTTATTTTAGGTTCAACACTAAACCCGAAGGTAAATAGACTGTGCGATGGTGATCTTATCAACCTTTGGAATTACTTCCTACACACATCGTCACCTCGCCCTCAATTAGTCTTTTGTTTATTTTGCATCTCCCGTTTTGAGTTAATACTTTTAGCAACTGAACCAGTATCAAATACCGAGGGGTTTGCTATAAACACTAGTAAAGTACACATCATGTATATCAAATATACCTTTGTTCACTTTGCCATCCTTCTAATCCGCCAACACTACAAAAAGAACTTCCGTGATGATACGTGTTTGTCACAGTAGGTCACGTTTTCTGTCATGCATGTACATCCATGACAAATTTATGACAGAATCAAGATAGTCATACATGTGCTGTCATAGAAGTGTTCCATGACATTACCAAAATTATCATCACGGAAGTGTCCACTTCCATGACGATAAATCGCGCGTCACAGAAGTGCTTTCGTCAAGGGTGACCGACATGTGGCATCCACCGTAACGGAACACCGTTAAGCTATCGGGTCCGGTTTTCGATCCGATAACCCGTTAACAGCCCCGACCAATGGGGATTTTCCACGTGTAAAATCATCATTGGCTGGAGGGAACACATGTCGGCTCGCCGCTGGGACAGATGTCATCCACTCATTGGACCCAAAGCGCCTTTGATACGTCGACACGTGGCACAGCCCAACAGAGGCCCATTCCTGTGAAAAGGCCGGCCCATTTGACTTGGTCAAAAGGTGGTGGGCCAGCCCACGGCAAGCCTGTTAACGGCATGTTCGCATATAGCCCATTTATAGCCCGCTAACCCAGGGCCCGTTTATGGCCTATCCGAATTAGGCCCAGTAACGTCATCTGGGCCGTCCAATATAATTCCAGCCCATTTTAACTTCCGGCCCATGTATGGCCCATGACGTCTTTCGGCCCATATGAGACCCTTAGTAACCCTCGGCCCATTAATGGCTCGTGGTAAAACTGGCCCGTTATGAACAGTGTATCACTTTATACACATTAACGGTCCATTATACCGTTGGGCCATTTCCATCCCATGTTATCTTTCAACCTTCTCAGGGCCCATTTATTCTTGGCCTCATTTCCAGCATTCGTTTACTTTCGGCCCAATATTGTCATTTTCTACTTGTGGGACAAATTCAGCCCGTGGTTACAGTCGGCCCGTTTGTGGCCCGTTAATACGTTGGGCCGTTTTCATAGCGTCATCAAATACGGCCGATTAATGACGGCCCGTTATGGTCGGCCCATGAATGGGCGATTTCAACTCTAGCCCATTTACGGCCATAATGTGGTTTGTTATTGGCCCATGTTTGGCCAACTGATCATACGGCCTATAGAAGGCCCATTGATGATACGGCCCGTAGAAGGCCCATTGTGTCTACGACCCGTATAAGGCCCATTGTTTCTACGCTCCATAGAAGGCCCATTGTTTCTACGGCTCTTAGAAGGCCCATTGTTTCTACGGCCCGTAGGAGGCCCATGTTAACTATAGTAAATATGTAGCCCATGGTTAATGTGGCCTAGTTTTAAAAAATAGGCTATTGCGGCCACTAGCAAACCGCGGAAAAAGAACTGCACTGACTACAAGATAACAAATAAATAAGACAATAAGGAAATAAATAGGCAAGCAACTTACGCTAGGCTATCACGGCTATTACACATATTACATCCATTGGGCATTAAAGTTCGCCACCGGTGCAAATATAGGGAACAAAGCAGGATATAAACGCCACAGCAAAACAAGTCCAGAACTGAAACCACTTCAGAAGATCTCAAGAAACAATATCCTGGGTACCCATAATGCTGGCAAGATGCTTAGCAAGCTTATTAACTTTCTCTTGTTTTGCACTTAAATCCTCCAGCACTTGCTGTTGCACCAGAAAGTATGAATCTGAATTCTGCAGGGACTTCCTCAGTCCTTCGGCTTCCTATTGCATAACATCTGATCGATGTCTTTCAACTTGAAGTTGAGACTCAAGAAGCCAAACTGATTCAGGCAACAAGTTCGAAGAGCTGGTGCCAGCAGTAGTAGCCAGTAACTCGAACACTACATCAAGACAAGACTTTGGGGTTGTCTTAGTGTCTTCAATATAGTTTTTATCAGCTTTCTTGGATACCAACAGGGATGTCTCACTATCTTGAACCTTATCTGCATTACTTCTTGTACCATTGCATAACGGGGTACTCTTCTCCAATATTTTATCTGCATTCTAAAAGAGAAACAAACAAACACATCACAAATTTACAATGTAGTATATGAAACTCGTTTTGGTAAACCAGTTCAGTAGTAAGGTGGACAGGATAACAGCATGAAACAAACATATATCTATGTAGTATGGTCACTGTATGGTCTATATCATTCTAGTTTATGTTGCCAAATCAAGATAGATACAGTTCGAATCATATCTATTTAATACAAAGCAGCTTAGACAGAATATAAGTGTGGGAAACTACACAGCAATAACAACACTTGTAAGGTGCATGGCATGAGAATATAATTGTTTATTCAATTGAAACTGAAATCAACATAGAGCAAGTTACAACAACAAACACGTTAAAGAAACAGGTTTAAAATATACCTGTTACGCCATTGGAGTTTCAATTGCATCCTTCAAATTTTAAATTAGTTGGTATGAGTAAATACAGTGATGCAAGAGTAAAGTAGTATGAACCATAGCTACGGAACCTGACCTGAGAACAATTCTTCTTCTGCTTTAAGGATTGACTTGGGGTTCGGAGTGGTGGTCCTCGTGCTTTGGGCACTGCAGTTCCCTTACTAACTGCTCGTGTTTGGGTGCTCTATGGTGGAGATGGTGTTGTGTCAACAGGAACTGGGTTACTATCTGCGAGGGTTGGGGTTAGAAGGGGTGTAGCTGGTTCTCTGTCCAACTGGGTAGGGGTACAATCTGCGTGAGTCTGGGTTATGTGTGGTGGGGTTGGTTCTTGGCAAGTACAACCATGGTTCTATCTCCATCGACAGGTAGCACGATCTTTTCTGAAGACCGTGTTTTTACTCCCACAGATATTGCCATCACCCCTCCAATTGAAATGGCTGATAAACAAGAAAAGTAATTGAATGTACAGACATTGTAAGATAGACAGGTGCAATGGATAGTAGGGAAGAAAACATGGCATGAAATAATTCACATTTATGTTGTCTAACCAAACAGAATAGCAGGACATAATTTCACATATATGATGGCTAATTAAACAGGATAGCATGACACAATTTCACATGTATGATAGCTAACTAAACAAGATAGAATGACATACTTCAAAATATGATGACTATGTAAACATGATGACATGATATAACTATACAATGTGTCTATTATAGTGGTTGGCATGCCATAAATCACAAACATGACGTCGATGGAAACATGATGGCATGATATAATTCACGAATAGAATGACATAATTCAAAATATGATGACTATGTGAACAGGATGAGATGATATAACTATATTATGTCTTTAGAAAATGGGTTGGCATGCCATAATTCAGATACATGATGTCTATGTAAACATCATGGCATGATATAATTCAAATATATGATTTATATACTAAGGAAGTGAGCAGAGGGCAATCGCATATATGATGTGTCAACTAATGAGATGGCATTCAATATCGTGTATATGATGTAAAAACTAAGCATTGCAATACAACATATGCATGATATGAGTAATATAACCCTGCCAAGTTTGAGCATACACCTCAGGGGGATAATAGGACTGGTCATCTGCCTCTGAATCCTCCTCTGAAGAGCTATCTGTAACCAGCAAGATATCTGCTTCACTAGGTAGCATTGTCTGCTCTGAAGACCTTGTTTTCACTCCAGATTTCTCCATCACCAATTCAAATGGCTGATGCACAGTAAGAGCAGTTGAATATACAAACATTGTCAACAAAAGCAATGAGAAATACAAAAAAAGGATGGCATGATATAATTCACATATATGACGCTTGGCTAAACAGCATGGCATTGCATAATTTACATACATAATGCCTTGCAACAAGATAGCATTGCATAATTCACATATATAATGTCTTGCAACAAGATGGCATTGCATAATTCACATATATGGTAATTAGACACTAAACAAGTGCCATTCACACAAAGCATGTCTAAACTAAGCAAATGACATAGCAATGCAAGATACCATACGCAGGATATGAGCATCATAACCCTGCCAAGTTAGAGCATGCACCTCAGGGGGGGAATAGGACTGATCATCCGTCTCTGAATCCTCCTCCGAGGAGCTATCTGTAACCAGCAAGACATGCGCTTCGTCAGATAGCATTGTCTGCTCTGAAGACCTTGTTTCCACTCTAGATTTTTCCATGACCGTGCCGAATGGGTGATGCACATGAAGAGTAATTGAATATACTAAAATTGTTGACAAATTTAACACGTAATAAAAAATGATGTCATGATATAATTCACATATAAGATGACTGGCTAACTAGGGTGGCATTGCAAAATTCACATATATGATGCATGGCTAAACAAGATGGCATTGCATGATTCACATATACGATAAAGAAAATAAACAGATGGCATTGACATCAAGCATGTCTAAACTAAGTAGATGACATCTTTGATGTATACTGTAAGCAATGCAAGGCACCATATGCATGATATTGCCAACATCAGCATGCCAAGTTAGAGAGAAGACCTCATGGGGTAAATAGGAGTGGTCTTCTGCTTCTGAATCCCCCTCAGAGCAGTTATCTTCCTCTTGATTACGATCCGAAATGGGTGGAGGGGGGCTGCCTTTGCGCCCACCATGGAGCGACGTCTGCATGAAATTTTATTGCCACGCAAGGCTCGTCTCTTTTGCTCTACATGTTCAATTCCATTGTGTACAATAACTGACATGCATAGGAATAAAACATAGTGAGATCATGTAAGGAGTACATGCACAAATTCAGAGTGACGGTAGCAAACTGTGGATATACCCAAAACAAATGATAGCAGGCAGATAATAGCTTTAGTTAAAAAATACAGATAATGGCTCCTTTAATGTTTGTTTGCACACAACATGAAACTCGTAGTAGACACCCGAGATTAACCAGATAGTAGATAGATAGTACTGATTGCTGCCCCAATATGTACCCCACAACCATTTAAAAACTCAAGTTTCAGCATAAGTTTGGACCTAAGTCGGAGTCTAATAGGTGAACACAAAGATAAAGTAGCATGTCATCATATTAAGCGATGCATAACGTAAGCAGAAACGGAAGAGTGCGACCTCTTTTGCGGACCCGTGTAGTCCTCAAGGTCATTTGCTCAGTTGATGATGGTAATGCAGTTGTCGTGGCTGCCGGCGGCGGGGAAGAAGATCTGACGCGGTGAAAGACAGTCTGGAGAGCGGATCCCTGCTGTGGTGAACCCTTCCGTCATTGGAGCAGCCGAGCTGGGGTGGAACACAACACCGCAGGAGCAGGACAAACCACACAAGGTTTTCTTTGACATATATCTGTAACAAAAGTAATTGTGTAAGGGCTTGTTTGAATTTGAGGATTCTAACAATGCAGGGATAGGAAATAGACAGGAATAGGGTAGGAATGCATGTGCAAAATAGGGAATTTAAAAACACAGGATTTTTGCCAATCTGGGTGTTTGGTTCACAAAAATTGGAAGATCACAGGATGCAAAGAAGCATGTTGAGATTAAGTCAAACCACAAGAAGTGTACAACCTCTTAGGCGAACACATGTCGATCTCAGCGTGTTTGGGTTGGCCGGTGAGGATGCACCGGCTGACTTGGCTGTCAGAGGAGGGGAAGAAGATCTTAGGCGTCTAGAGATGGAGACCAAGGTACTGCTCCGCTGTGATGGAGGGTTTCGTCATTGGACCAGCTCTGGTGAGTTGTACGACGCCAAGGCTGAAGCAGGACAAGAGAGACAACGTTAACCTGAGTGGAATTCTAATAGCATCTCCAATAGATGACGTAAAATACATAACCACAAAGTGCTAGATGTATACATCAGCCGCTCATCTCTGAACTTAACTGTCGAAACTGAATTTAACTATCGAAACTGAACTTAACAATCGAAACTGAATTTTGTTGTCGAAACTGAATTTTATTGTCGAAAATGAACGCACTGGAGGTGAGGCTACAAGTCAGTCGACTGACTTTTTCATCTCTGGTCAGTCGATTTCGCAGCCGTTAGATACGAATCAAGGTCCTACAGTTCATCTTCAACCTCCACCCCCCTGAGCTGCCAGCCACCACCGGCTAAACAGCCGCCCCCCGCCACCTGCGGCCGGCAATGCGCCGCCCCGCCCGCCCCGAAAACACTCCCCACCACCGGTCTGCCGAGCTTCTTCTCCGGCGATCCCCACGCGACCGCCCCACCACCGCCGGCGACCACCGCCCCACCCTGAACCCTAAGATAGGTAGTGGGGTACCTCTCCGGCGAGCCCTCCTCCCCGCTGCGGCTGGTTCTTCCTTAACTCCGGCGAGCCCCCCCTCCCCCGCCCCCTGAAAATCGACTGACCCAAAAGTCAATTCAGTCGACTGAAGTGTAGCTAAATCGGAGCAGCATCGCAAGCAAGAGCAAGAGCGAGAGCGGTAGCGCGAGCAAGAGCAAGAGCGAGAGCAGCAACGCAAGCAAGAGCAAGAGGAAGAGTAGACCAGGCAGGGGACCGAGAGCAAGAGCACAGCAGCAGCACGAGCAAGAGCTAAAGCAGTAGCAGCTATTACTGATCTGGACGTCGCCACCGAGCGAGCGACGCCAGTGTGGATGGAGCCACACCGTGTCGGCTCGGGACCGAGCGCCGGCAGCACCATGAGATCGAATCAAGAAGAAAATGCAGCGATTAGTGTACAACCTCTTTGGTGGCGCCGATTAGGCCACAGCTTCATCCGAGGAAACGGTGATGATGATGCTCTTCCGGTGGTGCAGGTGAAGACGGCGGTGTGGGAATGGAGGTGGCGCGAAAGACGAGGGGAACATCGGGGCAGCTCCTTGGAGGTGGAGGACGGGGTGGCTGAACCGGAGGGACGACCAGATCGACGACGGATCCTCATCCTGTATGGTGGATGAGGGACGTCGAGGTGTTGATGTGGACGATGTCATCGGGGAAGAGGCTTCGGCTGGGTGGAGGCCGGAGGAGGGTGTGGGGCTTCGCGGGTTTTGCCGGCCTCGGTGTACGAATGGGTGGGCGGATGGGATGGGAGTGGGGAACCATGGCTTAGGGACGCGCTTGTACGAAATGTGGGGTAAGTTACGAAAGTACCCCCACCAATTTGAGCCGGTTCTTTGGGTTCAGGGGTATCACGGGCACCTGTATGGAGGTGGTCAGGAATCGGGAGACTCAAGCCAGTCGTAGCGCCGCAGTTAAAATGATAATGGCAAGTCAAATCACCGGGCCCCACCTGTCCAGCAGTAACTCACTATCAAATCACACAGCCCTACGTTTGCAGCAGCCTACTCCCTCATCTTCTCGCATCTCTGTCGAACCGACTAGGCAGAACTGCCCCGCCTACCGCATGGGAAAAGCCCCGCCCTCGACTTTTAAATAGTACAGTATACTAATTTTGTATCCATGGATTGCGCCATGGAGCAAAGCCTCAAGAAAACGGTGGTACACACGTATGGAGTTTACAACACGTCTGTCGCGTTCGCATCGCACCCCAGACAATCGGTCGGTCTGGCATGCCGCTCTCCGTATGGAACACGCATCATATTGCATTTGCACACACATGTGGGACCGCAATTGAGATACGACCATAGGCACACTCCCCGGCCTCGCAAGTCGGCTGAGTTAATAGAAGTAGTACATACGTTGGTACATGGACGATCCCTGCAAGACATGGAAGATCAGTTCGTCCATGCATGTGACCAGACTCCAGCAGACATGCACGAAGACTACTCGGCTGCCATCTAGGTCAAGCCGGCTATGTTAATTAGGACATCTATCGACGGACCCCCTTTTCTACGAGTTTATCTTTATTTTGAGCTTTGATCCTCGTCTAGTTTGTCCGTCGGGATTCATCTTGTCTCCTTTGGGCAGTGAGGTTATGATTTCTTATCATGTGGCATTTTTTCGTGTTATATGTTATAATCCAGTGCTTCAGATCAAAATGACGACAACTGTGCCTTCGGGGCATGTGCATGAAAGACTTCTTGACAGTCATTGCCAAGGTCAAGCCGGCTCCGGCCGGTAGACAAAAGAAAACTAGTACTCCACTATATAGGAAGGAGCCTTCGCGCTTGCTTGCTAGTGTTGCTCTCTTCACACTGTCTCGTCCTCTACAGATCTAAACACGACAGCGGTGGCCACACTCTCTCTCTCTACTCACCGCTGGTCACAGATCTAGCCGGATCCTCTCCGTCGGGGAAGGTGAGAAGGCGCAACGTTCACGCGGTCGTCCTCGGCGACGGCTCTTACCCACTGCCGGTGTGTCCCGATCAGCGTGCCTTGCCGTTCTCTCCCAAGCATCGCTGGCGAGGGAGGGCCTCCCACCCCTTCTTCCTCGCTGCCGTAGTGTGGGCAGATCCGACCTCCCGCCGCCCACCTAGCGACATCCCGACGACCCTCGGGTATAACTTCCTTCGAAACCGGCCTTGCTCTACTTCCCAAGCTCCTGACGTCGCTGCATTTGTATCTTTTACTATTTCTCAGGTCCCCTCGTGTAGATGGGATCGATCGGCTGTTCGAAAACCACCTAATTTTTTACTGTTAAGAGGTAAAACTAGTTCATGCACTCGAATCTAGTAGTACTTGGTTCAAACAAGGAAGAAAGGGGGTGGGGTGGGGGAGATTTGTTACCTGAATCTAGGACTTGGTCGAAAGAGGAAATAATGGGGGGCGAAAAGTAGCAGAGACTAGCTATCCAACTGGTCTCTAGGTCTAATAGGGAAATAAAGGGAATGCAGTACAAACTCAATATAAACCCGATCTATTGGTTGAAAAAGGAAAGAAAGTGGGGACTGGGGGACAAGTCAACAGAGTATGTCCAGCACTAGATTTGCTAGCCTCACACAGTATAAGGTGGCTATATACCAAAAAAATGGGACCAACCCAGATATCCTCTTCTGATGTTTGTTGCCCCGAGCCGCTCTTATGTAATGCCACTGGTAAAATGTACCAGTCGCACTGTTAAAAGTAAGGACACGTTAAACCAATGTTGTTTTCAATGTAATGCCTCAAGTAATATGAATCAATGGCACTTTTTCATGTCCTGCTAAATTTCCCATTAAGATAAGTTGCTTATTTTCGTTAGAGATGCAACTGTCCTAGTCCGCCTACTCTCCAGGAGCTTCACGACCAATCTTGATGTTGCTCAATTTTATTGCAACTAATGAAGAAGCTCTGTGGGTTTCGTTTTCTGACAGAAATGGAACCGGGGCTGGAGCTCTTTTCTTAAAAAAAGAAGAAGAAGAAGCTGCTAGCTCATGGGACATTGTTTAATTTTAGGTGAACTGCACCAAAAGGTCCCATGAATTGAATCATCCATGTTGGTGAATGGTGTCATCCCTTCTACGATGGCGTTGACTGTAGATATGGTTCCCATCACGAGGTATGTTCCTTTTTGGTCTGACCATTTGCTAAAGATCTGGCATGTTGATCCTGCTCTTGTGCTATTGTTTTGGCACTGCCATGATAAAGCAGTAATGTTATTATTTTGCACCTTAATCTAGTCGCACTATTAATTTGAGGCAATGTTTTGGCACCGGTAGTGCCACTGTTTTTTTTATATATCGAAAGAGGGGGTTCCCTCCGATTTCATTAAAGAAACCCAACCATAGAGAACCATTATCCGACAATATCTCAGTGTAAACGGACAATTATGTAACTACTACTAGAACAGACTGGGTACTAGTAGGAGACAAGTTCGCCACATAAGCTAGGCAGGTAGGGGGACGCAGCACCAGCTCGACCAAGTTTGGATTACAACCCAAATGCTACCACAGAAACATCAGGGGGAAGATAGGGACTGAAAGAGCCAGCTTCAGCATCCCAGTCTAAGCACCCCCGACCTTCATCCTTGCAACGCACAGTACACCTCGTTTGCCACCTACTCGACCCTAGTGTAACTGATAAAATGAAGTGATAATACAGTTAAAATAGAGCGAGTGTCCTCTCTATCATTTCATTTCCAATGTAGATAAAGAAAGTGCTTCTCTTTGTTAATGTATGTTTCATCAACTAGTACCATTGTTAATGTTTAAGCGTTTCTGCAAACTAGGGTGCTTAATTTTAGTTGATCTGCACAAAAATAGAGATTTGAATGTCTCAAGGCCCCTCCTTGTACTACCGATGTACACTGATGTTCATCACTGGCAGAAGGTGTGTCGGGGAGACTTGGGTTGATTTCCAGTATGATGTAATATTTTCTTCTATTTATTAGTGTATGTTTCATCAACTAGTGCCACTATAATCTAATCACGCCTTTTCATTATCTGTGCAAATAGGGTTATTCAGCTGCATTTTGGTGGAACTGCACAAATGTACGGATGGAACCGGCATATATGCAGAGTGCGAGGTGCCAAGTAAAAATTACCGACACCAACCCTGCTCCATCTAAGAATTGTCATCCCCCACCATCAGTGGGATGTGTGGCACTCACTGTGGACGGATCTTTCTCGGCTGCAAATCCTCTAACCAAATACTAGTAGCTTAGACTTAAAAACATAGTAGTAGCTTATATTGGCAGTTTTCTTGGGGTGTACTCTTTTCTGAAAGAAGCACCAATTCTACAGATCTATTTTTAGCACTTAAAAAATGTAGTTTCATAGGAGTATAAAAGTGCAGACAATGTGATTCTCAGAGAAGAAACTGCAAGTTTCAGTTTCAGATAAGAAACTCCAAGTTCAGTTTCAGATAAGAAACTGTAACTTTCAGAGGCAGAGCAATTATATTAACACGGCCTTTTCAAACAGTGTTAACATCATGCTGGAAGTTTTATTCATGGTCAAAACTGGAACTACCAGCCAGTTAACATCATGTTGATCAACATTCATGCATAGCACATCTTCATGTGATGCACAGTCAAAAAGATATGCTATTTTCAAAATGCCCACACAATGCTGAGTGTGCGAAAAAAGAGAAAACGAGGGACGAAGTTTTGGCAAGTGTAGGACGTGGTGTGCGTATATGACAATTGGGACCCACATGCCAATAAAGGAAGAGGCAAAAAATTGGAGATATTTTCTTTGCACAGGTGGAATCGAACCCGGACGGAACAGCTATCGGGTAGTGTCACTCGGCCACTGGGCTAGTTCAGTTGTTTCGTTAGTAATAAGGCACTTCCTCAGGTTGTCGAATCGCGGACAGTCGGGACCCACCAGGTCTATGGTCGTACGCAAGCAAGTGCCTCATCGAAAAAAAATACTTCCTCCTAATGCTATACTGACGTTGGGGCCCACGGGTTTGTCAACATAGTTACATTTTTTAGGTGCTTCAACGTAGTTACTATAGGAGATAAATTCACAAAGAAGCCGGGGAGCTGGCAGGTATCATTTATTATCACTGGGGCAGCAAGTATCAGCTGGGTTTTGGGCTGCCCCGTCTAGGCTTTCTTTTTTAACATGCGCAGCCCACGACCTAGGATTGGAGGTCCATAAGGCTATTTGTATTTTTCTTGAGGGCCATCATGTATCGACCGGCCTATGGACCTCCCATTCGAGGTTTTATTTTTCCTAAAACATCGGCAACCCAATTATGTATTTTTTTTGAAGAAAAGGCAGAGGTTTATTCTATTTTTCTATATAAGAATAGGAGCGCCTGGGCCAACTTATGTTTCCCTTCTAACTATATTATATATATTTAAACTATTTCATATGTTATTATATATTATTGTTATTGTCATCATATATTTAACAGATACTTACATATGTAAGAAAACAATATCCCACATCTTGTTAACTTATAAAAATAATTTCTTAACAATAAAATCCTGGATTTTTTTGGCAACAAAAATCCTGGTCATTGTGTACAAAAGCTTGGTAAGATTTAAGGACCAATGTAATAATAAATAACTTATTATTTAAATATATATATATATAACAAAATGCTCAGCCCCTGTTTATTTTTTGATAACATTGTTGCGCCCACCCCAACATTATAATTAGAATCAGCCCAACAAAATCGTGTATTTCGAGAAAGTGCAAATGGCCTGTAATTTTTTAGGAAAAACATTAATGGGCCGCATGGACGCAACATTATTTATTCACCCAGCCCAATTAATGGACTGTAATTCAAAAAAAGAGATCAAATGGACTGTAAATTCTACCCCTAAAAAAGACTGTAAATTCTGAAAAATGGGTTGAATACGTGCCACATTTTTGGAGGCTGAAATGTGGGCCAATAGGCCGAAGCCAATGCAAGTCGTTGTCAACTTAGTCAACAAATGATTCTGACATCGTTAGTTGTTGGATTTACATCCAACGACCGGCATCCATCTTCAATCTCTCATCTTCTTCGTCCAGCGCCACCGGGACCACCTGCTCCCGCCTCCTGCTGCTAGCAGCTCTGCTTCGCACGCTTCGCTGTGAAGTGCTACTCCACCTTTGGCCAGGCCACCCCTCCACACCTCCTGTTCTTCTCAACCGACTGCCCAACCACACTGCACTAGAACCAGTTAACCCTCGTACACCTCTCCGTCTGTGACTCTACTCCCGCGTCTTCCCATGTCTGGCTTGTTGTTGCCCGGGGCCTCGCCGTCATCCACCACCTTGGATGCGCTCGGCGCGGAGTGGTCAACGTGGTCAACGAATGACACCATCGGAAGTAGACTGTGTGTGGAGAGGCTGACAGTTGGGTCCACGGCCGCATGCAAGGAAATGCCTCCTTATTACGCGTAAAATAATGATTCCTCCACCTGACAGCTGGGACCCACCGGAAGGGCCTCTGTATTTCGCTAAAAAAATGTTCCCACTGCTGACAGGTCGGGAGGGCTTGGACGGAACAGCCGATGGAAACGAGGCCTGGCGTACCGCAGAATAGAGGAAACGGCCTTGTGTTCGACCGGCCATGTTCTAAACGGGATCCTGTTCATTGGGAGGGGTCTGGCGTACCGCAAAACGGAGGAAACGGACCTTCTACGGTCGAAACGGGGGTCCTGTTGATCGGGAGGGGTGTGGCGTACCACAAAATGGAGGAAACAGACTTGTGTTGGAGCGCTACAGTCGAAACGGGGGTTCTGTTCATCGGGAGGGGTGTGGCGTACCGCAAAACGGGACTCCACGAGATACTGTTCATCTCCACCGTTGACCCCCTCCAGCCTCCACGGGCTACTGTTCATCCACCGTCGACCTCCTCCGGCATCCACCAGCGACTGTTCATCCACGGGCTCCTGTTCATCCAGCCTCCACCGCGCGCTACTTCACTGGCTATTTTTCAACCAGCCCTCTCCACGGGCTCCTGTTCAACCACCCTCCACGGGCTACTGTTCATCCTGCCCTCCACCGTCTACTTTTCATCCTGTCCTCCACGGGGTGGTCCTGTTCATCCTGCCCTCCACGGGGTCCTGTTCATCCAGCCCCAACCGGCTCGATCGATCGGGGTACTGTTCATCCAGAGGCAACACCACGGGGTCATGTTCATCCACCCCCATCGGTAACTGTTCATCCAACCACCCCCCCCCCCCCCCCCCGCAACGCTCACTGTTCATCCAGAGGTAGCATCGATCGGCTTCAGTTAGCAGCAGTAGCGAAGGAATCGCTCGATCAGGTTCAGTTAACAGCCGTCGATCGACCGCTCAGGTTCAGTAACGCGTAGCCTGCAGTGCAATCGCTCGGGTTCAGTTAGAGCCCAATGCCTCGCTTGGGTTCAGTTAGAGCCCAACGCCTCGCACACACGCGTGTACGTACGAGAGAAACGCGCATCGCTCGGCCCCGACCACCCACCGTAATCGGGGACTTCCTGATATTTTCCGCGCCCTCGCTTCTACCATGGTTTTTTCCATCATGGACGGCCCAAAGAATGTCATGCAACTGTGTCTCCGGCCCGCCCAGGACAAAAAACCCATTTTCTGTCATGATTTTTTGTCATAGAAGTAGGACCACACCACATCTATGATGATACCGGGTTTTGTCACAATTATCATCATAGAAGTGTCATAAGTATGACAGAAAAGATTTTCATTCGGCCCAAAATGTCACGGATGTGTCTTTTTTTTGTAGTGCAAGTATCTAGGGCAGTTCCACTTCTAGTGACCATTTCCTTTGCAGTAGAAGCACTCAGTTTCAGGCTTGGGTCTAGCTTTGGGCTTCTTCGTGGGAGTGGCAACTTGCTTGCCATTATTCTTGAAGTTCCCTTTCTTTCCCTTGCCCTTTTACTTGAAACTAGTGGTTTTTTCAACCATCAACACTTGATGCTTTTCTTGATTTCTACCTACGCCAATTTCAGCATCACGAAGAGCTTGGGAATCATATCCATTATCCCTTGCATATTATAGTTCATCACGAAGTTCTAGTAACTTGGTGATAGTGACAAGAGAACTCTGTCAATCACTATCTTATCTGAAGATTAACTCCCACTTGATTCAAGTGATTGTAGTACTCAGACAATCTGAGCACATGCTCACTGGTTGAGTTACTCTCCTCCATGTTGTAGGCAAAGTACTTGTCAGAGGTCTCATACCTCTCGACTCGAGCATGAGTCTGAAATACCAATTTCATCTCTTGGAACATCTTATATGCTCTGTGGCATTCAAAACATTTTTGACGTCCCAGTTCTAAGCCGTAAAGCATGGTGCACTAAACTATCAAGTAGTCATCATACCGAGCTTTGTCAAACGTTCATAACGTCTGTATCTGCTCCTGCAATAGGTCCGTCACCTAGCGGTGCATCAAGGACATAATACTTCAGTGCAGCAATGAGGATAACCCTAAGATCACGAAGCTAGTCCGTATCATTGCTACTAACATCTTTCAACTTATTTTTCTCTATGAACATATCAAAATAAACGGGGAGCTACATCGCGAGCTATTGATCTACAACATAGTTATGCAAATACTATTAGGACTAAGTTCATGATAAATTAAAGTTCAATTAATCATATTACTTAAGAACTCCCACTTAGATAGACATCCCTCTAATCATCTAAGTGATCACGTGATCCATATCAACTAAACCATGACCGATCATCACGAGAAATGGAGTAGTTTTCAATGGTGAACATCATTATGTTGATCATATCTACTATATGATTCATGCTCGATCTTTCGGTCTCAGCATTCCAAGGCCATATCTGCATATGCTAGGCTCGTCAAGTTTAACCAGAGTATTTCTGCATGTGCAAAACTGGCTTGCACCCGTTGTATGTGAACGTAGAGCGTATCACACCCGATCATCACGTGGTGTCTCGGCACGACAAACTTTGGCAACGGTGCATACTCAGGGAGAACAGTTGTACCTTGAAATTTAGTGAGAGATCATCTTATAATGCTACCGTCAATCAAGCAGAATAAGATGCATAAAGAATAAACATCACATGCAATCATTATAAGTGAGATGATATGGCCATCATCATCTTGTGAATGTGATCTCCATCTCCAAACCACCGTCATGATCACCATTGTCACCGTCTTGACACCTTAATCTCCATTGAAGCATCATTGTCGTCACGCCAACTATTGCCTCCATGACTATCGCTACCGCTTAGTGATAAAGTAAAGAAATTACATGGCGATTGAATTTCATACAATAAAGCGACAACCATATGGCTCCTACTAGTTGCCGATAACTGTGTTACAAAACATGATCATCTCATACAATAAAATTTAGCATCATGTCTTGACCATATCACATCACAACATGCCCTGCAAAAACAAGTTAGACGTCCTCTACTTTGTTGTTGTAAGTTTTACGTGGTTGCTACGGGCTGAGCAAGAACCGTTCTTACCTACGCATAAAAAAAACCAGAACGCGGTATAGTGATTGCTTTTTGATCTTCAGAAAGAACCATGTTCATTGAATCCGATTCAACTAAAGGTGGAGAAACAGACACCCACTAGTCACCTGTGTGCGAAGCACGTCGATAGAACCAGTCTCGCGTAAGCGTACGCGTAATGTCGGTCTGGGCCGCTTCATCCAACAATGCCACTGAATCAAGAATCAACTAGTGACAGCAAGCAATATGTATATACCCACGCCCACAACTCCTTTGTGTTCAACTCGTGCATATAACATCTACGCATAAACCTGGCTCGGATGCCACTGTTGGGGAACGTAGTAATTTCAAAATTTTCCTACGCACACGCAAGATCATGGTGATGCATAGCAATGAGAGGGGAGAGTATCGTCCACATAGCCTCGTAGACCGTAAGCGGAAGCATTATGACAACGAGGTTGATGTAGTCATACGTCTTCATGATCAAGCGATCCTAGTACCGAATGTACGTCACCAACGCGATCTGCACACGTTCAGCTCGGTGATGTCCCACAAACTCACGATCCAGTAGAGCTTTGAGGGAGAGTTCCATCAGCACGACGGTGTTGATGAAGCTACCGATGCAGGGCTTCGCCTAAGCACCACTACGATATGACCGAGGTGGATTATGGTGGAGGGGGGCACTGCACACGGCTAAAAGATCAATGATCAACTTGTGTGTCTCCATGGGGTGCCCCCCTCCCCGTATATAAAGGAGTGGAGGAGGGGGAGGGCCAGGCCTCTACTATGGCGCGCCCTAGGGAGTCCTACTCCCACCGGGAGTAGGATTCCCCCCCCCCTTCCATGTAGTAGGAGTAGGAAGGAAAGAAAGGGAAAACAAAAGAGAAGGAAGGAGGGGGCGCCGCCCCTCCCCCTAGTCCAATTCAGACTAAGCCTTGGGGGGGCGCAGACTCCCCTCTCTCTTTCCCCTAAAGCCCAATAAGGCCCATATACTCCCCAGCTAATTCCCGTAACTCTCTGGTACTCCAAAAAATACCAGAATCACTCGAAACCTTTCCAATGTCCGAATATAGTCGTCCAATATATCGATCTTTACGTCTCGGCCATTTCTAGACTCCTCGTCATGTCCCCGATCTCGTCTGGGACTCCAAACTACCTTCGGTACATCAAAACACATAAACTCATAATACCGATTGTTAGTGAATGTTAAGCGTGCGGACCCTACGGGTTCGAGAACTATGTAGACATAACCAAGACTCATCTCCGGTCAATAACCAATAGCGGAACCTGGATGCTCATATTGGTTCCTACATATTCTACGAAGATCTTTATAGGTCAAACCACATAACAACATACGTTATTCCCTTTGTCATCGGTATGTTACCTGCCCGAGATTCGATCGTCGGTATCTGAATACCTAGTTCAAACTTGTTATCGACAAGTCTCTTTACTCGTTTCGTAATACATCATCCCACAACTAACTCATTAGTTGCATTGCTTGCAAGGCTTATAGTGATGTGCATTACCGAGAGGGCCCAGAGATACCTCTCCGACAATCGGAGTGACAAATCCTATTCTCGATCTATGCCAACTCAACAAGTACCATCGGAGACACCTGTAGAGCACCTTTATAATCACCCAGTTATGTTGTGACATTTGGTAGCACACAAAGTGTTCCTCTGGTATTCGGGAGTTGCATAATCTCATAGTCATAGGAACATGTATAAGTCATGAAGAAAGCAATAGCAACAAACTAAACGATCATTGTGCTAAGCTAACGGATGGGTCAAGTCAATCACATCTTTCTCTAATGATGTGATCCCGTTAATCAAATTACAACTCATGTCTATGGTTAGGAAACATAACCATCATTGATTCAATGAGCTAGTCAAGTAGAGGCATACTAGTGACAATCGGTTTGTCTATGTATTCACACATGTATTAAGTTTCTGGTTAATACAATTCTAGCATGAATAATTAACATTTATCATGATATAAGGAATATAAATAACAACTTTATTATTGCCTCTAGGGCATATTTCCTTCAGCAACGGCCTCTACTGCCATGGGGTCCTGTTCATCCAACCACCCACTGGGAACTGTTCATCCACCCCCCAACAACACTCACTATTCATTCAGAGGCAGCATCGATCGGCTTCAGTTAGTAGCAGTAGCGAAGGAATCACTCAGGTTCAGTTAACAGCAAGGGATCGATCGCTCGGGTTCAGTAATGTAGCTAGTGCAATCGCTCAGGTTCAGTTAGAGTCCAATGCCTCGCTCAAGTTCAGTTAGAGCACAATGCCTCGCGCACACACACGCGTACATATGAGATAAACACGCATCGCTCGGCCCCCGACCACCCACCGTAACCAGGAACTCCCCCGATATTTTCCTCGCCCTCGCTTCTACCACAGTTTTTTTCTTCATGGACGACCCAAAGAATGTCATGCAGCTGCATCTCAGGCCTGCCCAAGATGAAAAGGCCATTTTCTGTCATGATTTTTTGTCAGAGGTAGGAGCCAACCACATCTATGATGATACTGGATTTTGTCACAATTATTGTCATAGAAGTGTCATAAGCATGACAGATTTTTTTTCGTTCTGCCCAAAATGTCACGGATGTCTCTTTTTTGTAGTGATTAAAGAACCAGAATGTGCGTACAAAGTCAAGCAACCGGATGCCTCTTCTAACACACATAAAATAGATACATCATCTGCTACCATGCCTCATTCAAAGAAGAGATGCCTATAGAACAAAAACTGGATCACTGACCTTGATGCTTTTTCCATGTGGAAAGTGCCATTATGGAGATACTTATAAAGAAAAACATTAAGAACAAATGGCCTTCAAAAGAGTTCAAATAGTTTCCTAAAAAGTAATTTGAACAACAAAGTGGCAAGACAAATGTACAACAGTGGAGACCCACGACAGCCTCAAATACATGTATTGTGACAACTAACCAATATACAACAGAAACGTGCTTAGCAGAGTGAGGGATACAACTGGAAAATATATATTATGTGTAACATTACTAACTGATCTCACTACCATAGAGTATAATGAACAACCATATGTTAAGGATGTTTTCGGTCATACAAACCGCATTTCTGATCCCTTTTCCATTATATCTAAATAATATCTAACGGAATTTTATGTTCTTTAGAGAACCCAACGTCAAATGGTGTACCATTATCAAGAAAATTCAGATGAAGGACTGCCAATTCGGTACAACATGTGTTTAATCTTATCCAAGTGTTTAAACCCCCTAAAGCGATCTCATACTGATTCTGTATCTTGAAATATCATTCTGGATGGGAAAGGAAAAAACAATGCATTAACCAAGGACCCTAGTAACATTTTAATTTATATTGAGAGCACTACGATATATATTCTCATGTGGCAGCAATATAGAACATCATTCCTATATAGTAGTTGTAGGCATCTTTTTTGCTTTTGATACATGGATATTCTGATTTCATGATTCTTTGCAAATCTCCAGTAGTTGTAGGAATCTTCTTTGCTTTTGAATTAAAAAAAGGAGAGTTAGCCAAGACAATACATCAAGTTTTGCAGCATAGCAATCCAAAGAAATCAGTAATACCTATCTCAGTCAAAGCCTTGTTTGGAAATACATTACGAGTGCTCTCACCTTGTTCACGAGCGAGCATGAAAAAAGTTTGGTATATGCTCATGCAAATGGAATAAAACTGGCTTGATAGAACAAACAAACAAACCTATTATACTCCATGGATATACTATATATTATTGCTTTTCAGAGCCAAAATGATCGAAAGTAATGAAATAACACGAAAGTAAATCAATGGCATGATTTGACACCAGAAAGATATAAAATCATTATACGAAAAGTGCCACACCATATGTTTATTCAAGACAGAATAATCATGAGAAATGCATAATGAAGAAAGTAATTTCTTACAAAAACAACAGCCAGCTGAGCTGTGGACCAT
The DNA here is from genome assembly GCF_056163025.1 of Triticum urartu. Lineage (NCBI taxonomy): Eukaryota > Viridiplantae > Streptophyta > Magnoliopsida > Poales > Poaceae > Triticum > Triticum urartu. The sequence goes on along the minus strand of NC_141874.1, from coordinate 587,585,442 downwards.
TCATGCTCCTCCAACTTGTAATAACACACTCAAGTTAGCACACACATTATTTTCTGTGTAAAAAAAAGACTTCCCTAAAGATGCAGTGGATATAAGCTCACATTTCTGGACATAATATGATTTAACAGAAACAAAATCCATTGGATTTGTGGCACCAGTTTGATGACAACATGTAAGATAGAAACGCACCAAGCGGCCTGCTTGGTAAGGTACCAACAAGAAATTACAATCAAAGAAATGCATATGGAACTATGGCTACTGTTTGTATTTCAGAAAGTTCTAAAGTAGCACAGCTTAAGACTTTTACAACAGTTAAAGAAAATATAACTGCCAAACTGAATTAGAGCCCATACAGCTACGATATGACAATAGCTCAGAGCCATGTTTCACTTAATTATCTTGTTAACAAAATTAGTGCAGGACTTATGGAGCATTTAGAAAGAATCCAAGAACAAAAGCACAAGGTACTTGGAAAGTTGGAATATAATACAACATATGTGTGAAAGTATTATATGTACTTAGTAGAAAAATACTCGTGAAAGTACACTGTTCCAACATCGAACGATAAATTTGACGAACTTGATGACAATCTGAAGCTGAAATCCTACCTTCAGGACATATATGCATTTTTTTATGGAACGCATTGAGGCATAACTACCCTGCCAGGAAAGAAACTCACACAATCAGGATCATTATACACTAAGAGGAAGGACTAAAGCAAAAAATGTAGTCAAATAAAAATATTAACACACAAAGCTCAATCAGCACCAAGAAGGGGTTAGCAAAAGATGTACAGCTGAACTGAACTGAATGTTTTTGGGGCTTTTCCATGAACTGCAAGCTATTCTTTTATTCGCCTGAGAATATTACAGTGATGTTGTCTACACAACACGGATTACTCTTCCACCCTGATCAGCTCCTACATTACAATGAGCTAAATGGCACAAATACATCTATTTAACTATTACACCACTTCGAGTAAAACGGAAGGATGGCTCATTAACCAATCAATGCAGGAAACTACTATCACAATATATTGAAAATCATCACCAGGCTGAATCTGTATTATTGTTTGGACTATACAAAACGAGAAACATGGTCTGGTCTACTGTAATTCAACGACTGGGATTCCAACCATTGTGTGGGATGAATGATACAATTTTGGTAGGCAAGACTTTAGGTTTTTTTCAAACCGGGCTATACCCCTTTCCATTGCAAATGAACGGAAATACAAAAGGTTTGGAAACATGTCAGGAGAAGAGGGAAAGAGGTAGAGCGAGTACGAGCACTGCCAGGAAACCCACTGCATTCGCCCGCCATCTGAACGAATGCCGTGGGGTGAAAACCTGGGCAGCACCAAAATATCACAGCATACATGTGAACTACTACAGACAAGGACATGAGACACCCACAAAAGAACCAGAACACCAACACAGGATCATAGGGTCACCCAGCTCCAGTCACCAGGCGTCTTGCATATTTATTCTCCCCCGATCGGCACACTCGCATCATTGCACATCCCCATCAAGCGCATCATGCTCGACCTGATCATCTCGGCACCGCGTCGCAGCTCCTTGGCACCTTCCTCCTACTACAGCCCTGCCCAATACAACAGAAAGAACACATGGAGAAAACTATTTCAAAGGGCATTTTGATTAGCTTCTTTTCGAAAGTAGCTCGATTTCAAGCTAGCCAAATGGCCCAGCAAGTAGCAGCCAGGCCCACAGTATAGTACTTTTGTCCATCAGGGACAAAAGCATGACACCAAGCAAAATATTGCCAGTAGCTATTCGGGCACATTTCAGTACCCAGCACCATCCCAACGCATCTCCAGACCACCCTGGCCACAGGACAGGTGAAGAACAGATGTTTGGAGGTTTCCAACTCATTGCAAAAAGAGCAAGTGGGATTCCCAGGCCATTTCCTCATTCTCATGACTTGCCTAGTGAGCACTGCATCCTGTGACAACTGCCACAGAAAAATCTTGATTTTGAGTGGGATTTTAGCTTTCCAAATGCATCTATAATGGCATCCACTAAGAGGGCTCTCTAGCCACTTATACACAGATTTAGTAGAGAATTTACCATTACTATTAAGCCCCCAGTAGACCCGGTCCCCACCCTGACTCAGCTGAATGCTATTAATCGTATTACTCATTTCTTCCCATTGACATGATAACTCAGGCATGAGCCTCCTCCTGAAAAAGGTATGGACGTCGACAGAACTGAACCTATCAACGGTGCAATCCTGATCATTACATATCTCAAAGAGTAATGGATATAGAGTCTAAAAAGGACTCGGCCCCTTTATGGAATCTTTCCAGATTTTGACGAGGTCACCAGATTCTAGATGGATCTTCCTGCCAACTAAGTAAATATCTTTTACTTTTAGTAAGGGTCTCCAACATGGGGAATCAGAAAACCTGGGCTTAACCGAGGCCAAAGATTTGTTTGTCAGGTAGCGTGCATGACGAATATCTTGCCACATCCCCGTTTGGGTCTCTAGTTTCCACCACCATTTGACCATCAAACTAACATTCTGTTTGTGGAGGTACTTAACCCCCAAACCACCTTTATCTCTGGATCTGTAGATCCTGTTCCATCTAACAAGATGATACCTCCTCTTCTTGTTGCACCCTTGCCAAAAGAACTTTCGTCTATGTTTGTCGAGGCGCTCAATGAAAGTTTTGTTCATAAGCCACATAGAAATATGGTACAAGGATATTTGGGTGACTACCGAATCTAGCAAGGTGAGCCTCCCCCCCCCCCCCCCCCCATCAAGGCTGCATTACCGATCCACGCTTCAAATCTTTTCAGATACTTGATAATGATAAATTCCTAGTCTGAGTTTCTGAGATTGGTGTAGCTAACAGGCATCCCCAAGTACTTAATAGGGAAGCTGCCCACCTCACAGTTAAACAGGTCCGCATACATATTCACCACATTTTCATCACCCCCACAGTAAGAATCTCACTTTTTTGAAAATTCACCTTAAGCCCCGACATCAATTCAAACATGTAAAGAAGCATCTTCAAGTTGACTGCTTTGTCAATGTCATCTTGAAGTTAACACCTTAGTTAACATGACGAATAGGGAGCTGGAGAAAAAAATAGTAACTTTAGAAAAACTGAAAAAGACCTCCACACCAAAAATAACCTCTCCAACCTATTGCAAACAATATTGATTTGATATGAACTGAAACAAAAACAGGAATCAAGAGAGGCCAAGAAGTGCATACCGGATCATGCTTAAACTCCATCAAGGGTTCGATCCTAAGTCACGCCTGCTAAACGTCATGCACACACAAACATACAAAAAAATCAAGCTAAGAAGGACGACGTGGTTGATTTAGTCTAGCTGAAATTGACGCACCAAAAATGGCACACGCCAAATTGAGCAATATTTCTACTACTGCATAATGCAAGGTTTAATATAAATGGACCAGATTTATTTAAGCCCTGTCATGCAAATCACATAGGTCCAGTAGACGTTTATAGAGAAAAATATTTGATTCTTCTAAAAAGAAAAATATTTGATATGTGTACATGTAAGGTCACCTCATTTCTGAAAGCACAAACCCACCCTAACTTTCACATGAACAAAATGCAGATTTTCTCTTCCATGAAGATATTACATGACTCGGCATCTTCTTGTAGGAAAGAAGGAAAGTAAAGAAAGAAGAAAATAGCACAGGAAATTGCTCACAAGACTACACTCACCTTCAAATGATCTGAAACAAGAAAAAAAATTGCAAGAGGCGTGAAGGGGGAGAAGGATTGAGAGCAGCTCACCTTGACATCATCCGAGCTCCTCCCATGCGCACCATCTTCAGTCGTCGGGACTTCACCTTCCCTGCCGCTCCATGAGGATTCTTCTCCTTCCCTATCACCAGCCTCTCCTCCACCCCATGAAGCGTCCGCCGCCTGGGTCGCCGGCCTCGCTGCTCCACCCCACACCGCTGGCCTCTTAGCCCTCCCCTACTCCTTCACCCCCAAAGGCGCCATCTAGCCGAGGAGGGGGTGTTGAAGAAGAACGTCAAGATGGAAGATGGGGCGAGGCGTGCCAATAGGAAGGAGGAACGTCGCAGAAGAGAGAGAGAGTAGGAGAAGAACAGCGGTGCGGCGGCGGACAAGGGAGGGACGTGGTTGCTGTGATTCGAGGCTACCCACGACGGGCCGCACGATGCACGCCGTGCGAGGACGGGCCACACGACGCGTTGTACTTTCCCATTGGCGTCCAGGCCAGGCGCCATACTTTCGCTCTCACCACGACCCTGACAAAACGGCATCCAGGGCAGCCGACGAGCGGGACCAGGAGCAGCGCCGGGCCACCTGTCATCGCGGAAGGCCAAAGGTGGGTGTAGAAATCGAGTGCACATGCACTGGCCAGCCCCTCCGCACAGCTGCTGCCCACAACGCACGACACGGGCAGCATGCCAGGAGCGTCCCGCCAAGAGCAGTTGACCCCAAAAAACTCTGGCCAACACCTGCACTATGGGACATGCACTGATGCAACCGATGAACGGGACCAAGGTAGCACTGGCCCACCAGTCAGTAGCCGCGGCGTAGACACCGGGTGCATAAGTGTTGGCTCACGCCGGACGACACGGACTCCGCGTGATGGGACACGCGGCGCTGCAGGACTGGGTGACCCGAGTAAATCAGACCCCGTGACGCTCGCGCATGTAGTGCGGCAGGATCGGTCGCCTAGGCACCAAAAAAAGGCTCACCCAGCCAATTGGTTGAGAGGCCGAGCCCACAGGTCATGGCCTGCATGAACTCACCCCGTGGTCAAAGCAAAAATGATCGAAGATCCAACGTCAACCAATGAAAAAATCTGTTGTTTGACCGCCATCCAATGGCCTAAATCGAAACAAAACGAGGGACAACCGAGGAGACAAGTTGGCTAGCCTCATTATCTCTACTATTAAAGTAGAATCGAACGTCGTGATGGTTCGACCTTCCTGAGGGTTCGACCTCCCTGCTCTCTCCTACGATCCCACCTCTCGCTACTTCCACCCGTCCTTCAACCGCCCCCATGCAGGAGTAATGAAAAAAAAGAGAAACCAGTACCAATCCTCCGTTCCACCGTTGGAAAAAAAGAATAAAAAGGATCCCACGACCCACGAACACATGTCCTCATCTCCCACGCGGCCACACCCTCATCTCCCTGAACCCGCCTCGATCATCTCTCTCATCTCCACCTCGTCTTCCCGCATGCCACAACTTCTCCCCACCTCGTCTCCCTGCACACCACAATGCCTCCATGGTCGCCGGCCATCAAGCTGGCCTCCGACCTCCACTACGTGACCTCCCAACATCGCTGCTCGCATATAACAGCCACAGGTCGGCGCCCTCCTGACCATCCAAGCTACCTTCGGCTGCCTCTTCTTGCCAGCAAGAGAGCCTTCTGAGCGCTGCTCCCTGTTGATCTTCGTCCCACTACCAAGGTACGTTGCCGCCCTCCAATCTGGCACCGCTCTCCTCCTGTCCTCCAGCGCCCTAAAGCTCAAGTCCTGCAGCCATGTCAGCCTCCACGGCTAGGCCGTAGCCAATGTCGTCACCAACATCCTCCTAGAGTCGGCGCCACACTCGAATTAGGGGATCATTAACGGTGAGCCGGTCGGTTTTTTGGCCGTTAGTTCGCTATTTTTCTCTCTGGTGTTGATATTTTAAACCACAAACTAAGATTTGCTACTTACACATGCTTCACCAACTTCATGCGATGCGTATTACAAGTGTGGAAAGGCTGGTCTGTGGTTGCCCTGTTGCAATTTCCGGTTCTGGTGGTGCCTTCTCCAACAATGTAAGTCCTCTTCTACTTTGGGCTCATAGAACAATGGACGATATTGATAGCACGTGCTTCTGAACTTTTTTTGCAGGGAAGGTGCTTCTGAACTCAACTGATCTGATACATGCAGGTTGTACATGTTTGGCCAAATGAGCTTGCCACCTGTTGCTTATGTACGTGCTCTCACTGACGCCACTTGCAATCATGCTACTGCATGTTCAGCAATGCGATTTACTTCCGTTTTATTGTCTACCCTACATGTTGTTTATACATCAGCAAAGAACACATGCTTCAATGATGCACTGGTGGTTGTCGGTGTCAAAACCGGCGGATCTCGGGTAGGGGGTCCTGAACTGTGCGTCTAGGCCGGATGGTAATAGGAGGCAAGGGACACGAAGTTTTACCCAGGTTCGGGCCCTCTTGATGGAGGTAAAACCCTACGTCCTGCTTGATTAATATTGATGATATGGGTAGTACAAGAGTAGATCTACCACGAGATCAGAGAGGCTAAACCCTAGAAGCTAGCCTATGGTATGATTGTTGTTCTGTATGTTGTCCTACGGACTAAAACCCTCCGGTTTATATAGACACCGGAGAGGGTTAGGGTTACACAAAGTCGATTACAATGGTAGGAGATCTACATATCCGTATCGCCAAGCTTGCCCTCCACGCCAAGGAAAGTCCCTTCCAGACACGGGACGAAGTCTTCAATCTTGTATCTTCATAGTCCAGGAGTCCGGCTGAAGGTATAGTCCAGCCATCCGAACACCCCCTAATCCAGGACTCCCTCAGTAGCCCCTGAACCAGGCTTCAATGACGATGAGTCCGGCGCGCAGATTGTCTTCGGCATTGCAAGGCGGGTTCCTCCTCCAAGTACTTCATAGAAGATTTCGAACACAAAGATAGTGTCCGGCTTTGCAAAATAAGTTTCCACATATCACCATAGAGAGAATAATATTTACACAAATCTAATCTGCTGACGTATTCCGTAGTGTGACACACCACGGCCAAGCCTTTATCCGAGTCATTTTATTATCCCACCTCAGCGCGTCATGCGAGGCGGTTTCCTTGGCACGTCTTGTTAAAGCATAGATCGTGTCCCCTTATTCCGGGATTCTCATCAATACGGGCGTGGGTAACCCAACCGCGCCATTGATTACGGCGCTTGGAGATAAGTGAGTTTTACCAGGCTGGTGGGGACACGTAGTTGCATCCACCCATATAAGGGGATAAGGATCCACCTTTTCACCTACGCCTCATTCCTCCTCTGCCTATCCATTCTCGCGCACTCGAGCTCCAGCGCCCAAGTCCGCACTCCCCACCTCAACCTTCTCCAGCCATGTCTGGAGCGGGAGGCAAGTGGATGGTCTCCTCCGTCACGGATGGACACATCAAAAGACTAAGGAAGGCCGGATACTTGTCTAACGACGTTGCACACCGGCTTCCTGAAGAGGAGCAGCTCATCCCCACCCCTAGGCCCCATGAGAGGGTGGTGTTCCTCCCCATTTCCTCCGCGGACTGGGCTTCCCTCTTCACCCATTTGTCTGGGGGCTCATGTTCTACTATGGCCTGGATTTCCACGATCTGGCCCCGAACTTTGTCCTCAACATCTCGGCGTTTATAGTCGTGTGCGAGGCTTTCCTCTACATCCGCCCCCATTTCGGCCTATGGCTCAAGACTTTGAATGTCAAGCCGAAGGTGGTGCGCGGCAACCAGGCGGAGTGCGGAGGCGCCATGGTGGGCAAGATGCCCAACGTCTTATGGCTCGAGGGCTCCTTTGTGGAGACCCTGAAGGGGTGGCAATCGGGGTGGTTTTACATCACCGAGCCGCGAGACCCTGAATGGGTCGCAGCCCCCGAGTTCCGATCCGGACCCCCTACGCGGCTCACCTCCTGGAAGGAGACGGGCCCGTCATGGGGTAAAAAAGGAGAGCTGACTGGACTCCAAACATGCGTCCAAACCCTGGTGGACAAGAAGCTCAAACTCGTCAACGTAGTCCAGGTTATGCTCATCCGCCGGATCCTCCCGTGTCAACAACGGGCTTTCAACATGTGGGAGTTCAACCCGGCGCGGCACCGAACTCTGAGCAGGCTCTTCGACACGACGTACGAAGATGCCTGGATGGTGCTTTTCAAGGGTGCCGAGGCCCCCGCATCCGCTACCGAGGATCGCAGATTCAGTATGCAGCGTCACGCTCATGCGGTAAGCTATTTTTACCTTTTACAGGGTATTAGTTTTTCATAGTTTGATTCCATGCGGGATCTAAGCTCCCTTACCTTTGACAGGATTGGCAGGAGACGTCCGGACAGATCAACTGTCCGGCTCCTTTGCCCGAAGGCCCAGCAGAAGCTCGTTTGGCGAAGCTGCTGGTTCCGGCACCCCATGTGGTGCCGGAGAAGAAGGCCAAGAAGAAGGCCACGGGGACTCGAAAGAGTGCCCGGCGCCTAGAGGTGTCGGATCCCTCATCTGACGACTCCAAGACGCACTCCTCCCATGAAGACGAGGAGGAGGAGGAAGAGACTCCTCCCCCTCCAGCGGGGGAAGGGAAGAAAAGGAAGGCCGCCCCAACTAGGGAGGCCGAAGGGTCCAGGAAGGGGAAAACCCTTCCTCCGGACTACTCCACTGACGCCGACGACGGCGGAGAGGAGTGGCCGCTCAGGGCCAAGCCCCTGGCTAAATCGTAAGTATCCGGATACCAGAGTATTTCATAGTATTCCTTTATTGCACAGCTTTCCCTTATGTCGAATATGTTTATGCAGCCCACCTAAAGACCGGCTCGACACGTCGTCGAGCGATTCACTGGACTCGTCGGATGTGAATTCGCTTCCGACGGCTTCCTCCCCCCGCCTTACGGACGACACCGAAGTGTTGTCCCAACAGGTTCCAAGCCGGGAGGAGGTGGTCCTGGAGGCGCCGCAAGGCGACCTCCCGGACTCCAGGAGTAAAGGGGATAGAACCCCCCAGGGCTCCAAGTCCGGCCCTAGGCCGGACACCGCTCCGGAACCTTCAAAGGTTCCAGAGTCCGGCGGGAGACCTCCTTCCAAGAGGAGCAAGCCCACCGTGCCGGTGACCCCCATCCAACCGGAGGCGCCGAACAATCTGTTGGAGGTGCTCAAAGGCACCTCCATCGACGAGGAGCACCGTTACCATTATGAGTGCGGTGGTCCAGAAGGTTCAGTCCGCCAAGAGCGGACTGACTGAAGCTTGTACTAGCCTTTTAACAGGCTTTGAGGTAAGTAAAGAATGTGTAAATAATATTACCGCATAGACAGTATCCCCTGATGCTCTGTTTGGCGTTCGGGAAGAAAAGCCGAATAGAGGATCAAAATGAAATTCGCAGGAGTCTAACAAAAAGGAGTCAATATGCGTATGCAGGCTTCTCTGCTGGCGTCCGCCGTACTGACTGCGGAAGTGGACACGCTAAAGCAAAACCTCGAGTAGTCTGAGCAAGAGCTCGGGCGTGCCAAGAAGCAGCTCGAGGAGAAGGAAGGTAAGAAATACCTTGTTTTAAATATATATAAAAAAGTGCAATTGCAAAAAATGACAGGATCATCTTGGCTATTGTAGGGGCCACGTCTGAGGTGGCGACCCTTAAGCAAGCGCTGGTCGAGGCCGAGAAGAGGGCGGCCACGGAGCGCACCGAGCGGGAGAAGTGTGAGGCCAAGGTTGGCAAGGTGCGGCAAGAGCTCCAGGCTCTCATGGAAAAACATGAGAGTTTGGAGCTTGACTCAAAGACGCGGGCGTCCAAGCTTGCGGTGGCTATTGAAAATGCCAAGTCTGCCAAGGCTGAATCCCAGAAGACCCTCCAGGAGTTGGATGAGGTGAAAAAGATAGCGGCAGGTAAGGCATTCTTTATGCAAAGCAAACACATAAACGTAAGTTACTTGTTACTTACCCGAATCCGGAGCTCTCCAGGAGCATTCGCAGATCTTCCCCGTAGCGTGTCCGATGCCACCGCATTCTATCGAGCCGAGGAGGGCAGCTCAACAGAGAAGGTGTTCTGGTCTCAGTATGCTGAGGCCGGACACCCCGTGCCCCTGAACGACCAGCTGAAGCAACTGGTCGAGCTCCACAAGGAGGCCGAACAGGCCATGAAGGGCCTAATAGTTCGGCTGTGGCCTGGAGAGGCTCTGCCTGGGAGCTATTTCGGTCTGGTGCGGCGGCTGGTGGGGGCCTGTCCAAGGCTCGAAGTCATCAAGCGCTCCGTCTGCATTGAAGGTGCCCGTAGGGCCCTTGCCCGTGCTAAGGTGCACCGGGGCAAGCTGGATGCTGAGAAGTTTGTGAAGGACGGGCCACCACTGGGGAAGGAGCATCGCAAGCCCGAGAATTATTATAAGGATGTTCTAAGGGGTGCCTGCCTTATGGTGGATGAGTGTCCCAGGGATGTAATTTTTGAGTAAAACTTGCTCGTTTTGTCCTGTGCACTGAAAACTTGTTCATATGCGCTAAGAAATGCTGTTGGAATTTAAAATATTACCTTATGTGCGGTTGTTTATCAATTCTGAGAGATGGCGAGTCGTCGGCTTCTGCCCCCGTGCCGCTAGTGCTAGGGTGTTCGGGGATAAACCTGAGCGCTCTTTTTCCCACGTTTCGGTCCTTCGAGGGAGGCGCTCAGCACAATGAACAAGGCAATCGGACCATAATGCTTGAACACTCTCACTTAGCCATAGAATTTTATAATTTTAAATTTCGGCGAAGCCCCTGGTATTCGGAAGACCGAGTCCGGGGCGCTATCCACGCCTTGGCCGGACAGAGCCGACTCCTCGCTCTAAGCGGCATAAGTCTTTAAGGACTCGAAAAACCTCTCGAACAGCGACCAGATCTAGCTTCATCATGACAGTCAGTTTTAGATTTCTCTACTTAGGTGCTCGACCAAGCTCAACTGGGGCACAATCGCAGTAGTTCTCCTAGTGCTACCTTAGCTGATATAGCGGAACGTAAGGCACCAAAACATAGGAGCCGGGCAAACCCAACTATTGACCCAAGACATGATTCGGAGCCGATGCATATAATGCTATAAGTTCGGGGTGCCGCACTTGTTGAAGTGTTCGGACTTCTCACACCATATTGAGGGGTACTAAAGCCCCTGGCGTATTTTGGCCGTACCAAAGTGTACGGGTGCAACATGTCGTTAAGGAACATATATTTGTAAAAAAAGGTAATGCAAAAGTAGACAAAAGCTATGCATTGTTTATTAAAAAGGGCTACGATCAAAGCAGAACGATATAAATAATGCGATAAGCAAAAGGTTGGACTATTTAACATGTCCGTTCCAGGGGCAGGCTGCGGAATGGTATGCGAAATAGGTATACTGCTCATGATAGAGACCACCTGGGAGTTCCGTAATGCGGCATGGCTTGTCTGCTTCCCTGGTTCTTGCATCGTTTGTGCGGCAATTGAACTGCCGAACAGGCCTTCCGAAGAATGGAGTCCTGAAAGTAAGAGAAAATTAAAAAATCGGCAGCCCTTGGTGCGGTTTAAGCCGTGTTTCGGGCGTGCCGTGATGGTGCCCCTCCCCCTGTACCCATGGTATTTCTAGAGCATAGTTATGTACGCGAAGCACTGGCGTCGCATTTTTGCGAGGGCTGGGGTTGGTGCCGCATTGCTACGCCTACTCGGAACGTGCCAGGCGGTCTTGTTGTAGGTTACTCCGGGCGCGCTTGACGGTGTCCGGACGTTTAATGGCCGGACTAGAGAACTGCCTAGAGAGGCTGCTTTGTACTTCCGCTGCAAGGGCCGCCGTGTGCTCCTCTGTTCGGAGGGAGCGTTCGGTGTTTCCATTGACCGTAATTACTCCTCGAGGGCCTGGCATCTTGAGCTTAAGGTATGCGTAGTGCGGTACCCCATTGAACTTGGCGAATGCGGTTTGTCCGAGCAGTGCGTGATAGCCACTACGGAATGGGACTATGTCGAAGATTAACTCCTCGCTTCGGAAATTATCCGGAGATCCGAAGACCACTTCAAGTGTGACTGAGCCTGTACAGTTGGCCTCTACACCTGGTATTACGCCTTTAAATGTCGTTTTGGTGGGCTTAATCCTCGAGGGATCTATGCCCATTTTCCGCACTGTATCCTGGTAAAGCAGGTTCAGGCTACTGCCGCCGTCCATAAGGACTCTAGTGAGATGAAATCCGTCAATAATTGGGTCTAGAACTAATGCGGCGAATCCGCCATGACGGGTGCTAGTGGGATGGTCCCTTCGATCAAAGGTGATCGGGCAGGAGGACCATGGGTTGAACTTTGGGGCGACTGGCTCTATCGCGTATACGTCCCTTAACGCGCGCTTCCGCTCCCTCTTGGGGATGTGGGTTGCGTATATCATGTTCACCGTCCGCACTTGTGGGGGAAAACCCTTCTGTCCACTATTGTTCGGCGGTCGGGGCTCTTCGTCGTCATCGCTATGCAGCCCCTTGTCTGTATTTTCGGCATTTAACTTGCCTGCCTGCTTGAACACCCAACAATCCCTGTTGGTGTGATTGGCCAGCTTTTCGGGGGTGCCATGTATCTGGCACAAGCGGTCAAGTATTCGGTCCAAACTAGACGGGCCCCTAGGATTTCTTTTGAATGGCTTTTTCCGCTGACCGGGTTTATAGCCTCTGAATCCGGCATCAACTGTCGTATCCTCGGCGTTGTCGCCGTTAATGCGGCGCTTCTGCTTGTTGCAATGCGACCTGCCATTACTATCCTTGGTATCCGAATTACCAGGGTTCTTGGTCATGTTGCTGCTACGAGCAAGCCAGCTGTCTTCTCCCGCGCAAAAGCGGGTCATGAGTGTCGTGAGTGCTGCCATAGATTTCGGCTTTTCCTTTCCAAGGTGCCGGGAAAGCCACTCGTCACGGATATTGTGCTTGAAGGCTGCTAGGGCCTCAGCGTCCGGACAGTCGACTATTTGATTTTTCTTTGGTAGGAACCGTGTCCAGAATTGCCTGGCCGATTCCTCTGGCTGCTGAATTACGTGACTTAGGTCATCGGCGTATGGGGGTCACACATAAGTGCCCTGGAAATTGTCGAGGAATGCGGCTTCCAGGTCCTCCCAACAACTGATTGATCCTGTTGGCAAGCTGTTAAGCCAATGCCGAGCTGGTCCTTTAAGCTTGAGTGGGAGGTATTTGATGGCGTGGAAATCATCGCCGCGGGCCATGTGGATATGAAGGAGATAATCCTCGATCCATACCGCAGGATCTGTTGTGCCATCATATGATTCGATGTTTACGGGTTTGAAACCCTCAGGGATTTGATGATCCATTACTTCGTCTGTGAAGCATAGTGGGTGTGCGGCGCCTCTGTACTGGGCTATATCACGACGTAGCTCCAATGAGCTTTGTCTACTGTGTTCGGCCCTACCGGATTTGTGTCCGGCGTGACGGTTACCGTCTCGAGTCGTGGGGCGCCCACGCGATCCGTAGATCGATCTTGTTTGCCTTGCCTTGTCCTCTAATATATCTCGCAGGTCAGGCGCATTTTCCTATGCCTTGGTACGGGGTGCGGCTTGAGTGGAGGGCCGAGAGGCCTCTCTGTCGCGGCCACGGGGTGGCCGATCGGCCATATCAAGTGCTGGTGATGTAGGTTTAAGTGCTTCCTCCTCTAATAGGGGTAGCAACCTGCGCTTTGGGTAGCTCTTGGAGGGGCGTTCGAGTTTATGCTCTTCGGCCGCAAGGACTTCAGTCCATCTGTCGACTAGCAAATCTTGATCAACTCTAAGTTGTTGCTGTTTTTTCTTGAGGCTTCTTGTCATGGCCATAAGCCTGCGTTGAAAACGCTGTTGTTCGGCAGGATCCTCTGGCACGACGAATTCGTCGTCGTCGAGGCTTGCCTCGTCTTCGGAGGGAGGCGTATGATTATCGTCCTCGACCTCTCTGTCTGCTGCTCTTTCATGAGGGCTGGTTTCTCCATCCTCCTGTGCTGAATCTTGCTGGAGGGGGTTTTCTTCGGCACTCTCCGGAGTATTATTATCTCCCGTGCTGGAATCACCGTATTTGTTTTGGCAGGATTTTGAGCGGCGCCGCTGACGCCGGCACTTAGGCTGTTTCTTGGAGGGGTCATCCTCCGCTGTTCCATCGCCTTCTCCTTCTTTTGGGGTGTCCACCATGTATATGTCATATGACGAGGTGGCTTTCCAGGGCCCAATAGGCGCTGGTTCTTCATCGTCTCCTTCATCGGCGTCCATACCGTCGATGTCTTCGGAGTCGAAGTAGAGCATGTCGATTATATCATCGACAGTGGCTACAAAGTGGGTGGTGGGTGGGCTTTGAATTTCTTCATCATCCGTATCCCAACCTTGCTGACCGTAGTCCGGCCAGGGCTCTCCTGATAAAGAGAGAGACTTCAGTGTCTTCAGAATATCGTTGAAAGGCGATTGCTGAAAGATGTCCGCGGCACTAAACTCCATGATCGGCGCCCAATAGGATTCGATTGGCACGGACGCGGAGGGTTTGGAGTCCGTCTCCTTGGAGTCACGAGTCTCGCGGGGTGCGGGGCTGGTGTTCAGCTCGATCGTCGTTGGGATCGCAGCCCCCGAGGCGGCGTCCAACCGCCTGTCCTTGATCGGCGCAGTTGGCTCCGAATTAAGGGTCGAAGCCGATGTGGGTGCGGCCTCCAGGGCACTGTCCGGCGGTAGAGCTAGATCATGCTCGTCGTGACAGTGCGGCACGCTCGGCAGTGGCTCGAATCCATCGAAGATCAAGTCCCCGCGGATGTCAGCCGTGTAGTTTAAACTTCCAAATCTGACCTGACGGCCAGGGGCATAGCTTTCGATCTGCTCCAGATGGCCAAGTGAATTGGCCCGCAGTGCGAAGCCGCCGAAGACAAAGATCTGTCCGGGGAGGAAGGTCTCACCCTGGACTGCATCGCTATTAATGATCGTAGGAGCCATCAAGCCTAACGGCGACGACACAGAGGAACTCTCAATGAAAGCACCAATGTCGGTGTCAAAACCGGCGGATCTCGGGTAGGGGGTCCCGAACTGTGCGTCTAGGCCGGATGGTAACAGGAGGCAAGGGACATGAAGTTTTACCTTGGTTCGGGCCCTCTTGATGGAGGTAAAACCCTACGTCCTACTTGATTAATATTGATGATATGGGCAGTACAAGAGTAGATCTACCACGAGATTAGAGAGGCTAAACCCTAGAAGCTAGCCTATGGTATGATTGTTGTTCCGTATGTTGTCCTACGGACTAAAACCCTCCGGTTTATATAGACACCGGAGAGGGTTAGGGTTACACAAAGTCGGTTACAATGGTAGGAGATCTACATATCCGTATCGCCAAGGAAAGTCCCTTCCGGACACGGGACGAAGTCTTCAATCTTGTATCTTCATAGTCCAGGAGTCCGGCTGAAGGTATAGTCTGGCCATCCGGACACCCCCTAACCTGGGACTCCCTCAGTGGTGCAGAGCCAAATCACCAGTAGGGTATTCGTGCATGAATGGGAAACTAGCTAGGCGCGTTCTTGCTTGCTTGCACACATTGGATCTTGTTTCTGTTGTATGATCAGTTTTTCCTTGAATTTGTGATTTGGTGTAGGTTTAATGCTACTGACACACATGAGCTTTGATTTAGTTATTCTCGATTGTAATGCTTTAGTTGTTTGTATGAACATACATTGGATTGCCAAGACCGTGCAAAAATTGTATCGAGGATTGACCATGTTTATATTTTATTTACTGTTGTCTTACATAAAATTCCTTGCTGCTCTCACAGTCCTAATTTGCAGGGATTGATGAAGCATGAAAAGAAGAGATATTTTAACAGTGATAACATTGCTAGGTAAGTAGTTATTGTGGCACAATAGTTCAATTGGGATGCGGAAGTGTGTAGTTGTTTCGATGTATAGATTACATATACATGTTAACATAAGGGAATTTGCTTCGAAAAGGATTAATTGGTTAAAGTTCTTGAACAGTGTTTTTATTATGCAATTGTGTGTTTGGCCGGTTGCTCAACATTAACAAAAAACACATGCCAACAATGAAGAAATTGATCCATTGCCAAAAAACTAAGAAATTGATTCTGATGCCTGGTGGCTTTTCACTCCATGGCTCCATGTAAATTCACTCAAGTACATACGAGGGGTAGAGGAAAATATGATAGAGGAAGTGGTATTGGACTTGTGGTTCTTCTCTTTACTGGTTTACCGTTACTACAATTTTCGTATGCAAATTAGTCTTTCATCTTACTCAGCCATTTCTTTCTACATGGCTGAGCTTTGCGCGTTGAGTTCCTACATACATATACATTGTGAGTTATCGTTCTAGATCACAGTAAGTTCAAAATATGAGGTGCTTAATTAGTTAGTGTCTATGGTGTACACTAGATAAGTATAATAATCAGTAGTCACAAGGGAGGGACGTTGCTTTGCCTAGACAATATTTTTGGTGAATAACATGAATGTAGGCACTTCCGATTTTCCCATAGCCAATTTTATCCATTCTTCGCCATAGATCTCCCATGGTCATTTCACAAAGAATTTTGGTTTGACCTCTTCCTGTTGTTTTCATTGAGCATTCTGGTTTGATTCCAATGATAAATTAGGCTTTATGTGCGGGAATGTGTGAGTTCCTAAGTGTTACCCGCTACATTTCTGTATGTTTTGCTTTTCAGATATGACGCTTGAAATGGAAGGGGTAATCCCCACAGTTCTTCATGTTATTTGTTCAGAAGCAAGGGCTTTGTGTGTTTCGCATGCTTATGAATCTTTGTTACTGTATGATTAATCCCTTCTCTGGAGCTAACGACCCTTAGCTAAAAAACTTGTTTGATTAGCTATAGAAACAAAATAATTCAGCTTTATTGATGAATGCACGTTAGGTAGAGTGAAGAATGAGGGCGCACTCTGCCCTTTTACGGATTTGTTTATCCATGTATTAACTTGTTGATCTTTTTTTGAACTGCAGCTTGCGGAGCAGGAAGTGTTTGACCTTATGAATTGTTTTTTATGTTCTTTGTTTGGTGTGTACATAATGCAGGAAAAGGCTGCGTACAAAAGACCCAAAGTGTTTGGACCCTTCTTGAACCCTACACAAGATGGAGTTATGTGCACCGGGCTGCACTTTTTAGTTTGGTGTGTGCATAATCCAAAGCAGCAAATATCTATAATTTTGATCTTAGGCAACATCCTACATTTGGCAAAAAAATGGCAATTCTACATAAAATGTAAAAAAATGTTCAAACATGACAATACATGTGTGATGTGTCATTCTGAATATGGCTCTGCTAAAAAGAAATAAATCACTTCCAACAGGATAATGTTGCCCCAGATTATCTGCTCGTGTTTGGGTTAGTTTTGGGGAGGGGCCGGGAACAATATAATGGGGTTGTACTCTGGGAATGTGAACCTTTCAGCAATCCTTGTTTTGCCTTTTAGGTTATGATTATGTAGAAGAGATAGCATTTTACCCTCCACAAAGTTGAGTTTTAGATATATTTTTTGCCACTGGAATAAATTAGGGTTTATTTCCTTCATTCTCATTCTTTAGTTGTTGGCTTTCATCAATCTTTTATCATTTTCCTTATTTCCTTTGCCAATCTAGTCATTTTGTTCATTTTCATTGTCCCTTTTGTTAGTCGTTCTTAATACATTTCTTTGTCCCTAAAATTTTCCTCACTCCACAATGTTGGCAGCGACAAGACCAGGATGAGCGCACGACAAGAGAAGGCCATATGAACCACAAGGAATTGCACTGTCACAGGGCACCGACACAGCCAAGGAGTCATACTCCTTTGCTAGACACAGCGGATCTGGCTGGTGCGGCAAGGAAGTCGTAGATCCGGGAAAGGCACGCACCCACCATTGCCACGAGGAGCGGGGTTCATGGATGAAACACCTGAGCAGTGGCCATGGAGCATTGAGCTGGAGCAGATGGAGCCGATCCAGGAGAAGGTCGGGGATGAGGAGGACAATGGAAAAGAGGAGAGTAGAGCCACACTCACGTGATTCTTGGAGCTGATCTTCATCATAGCCGGCGATGAGGCATCGGTGGCAGCGATAGAGTAGTAGTGGACTGGTATTCTTGGCCTCTAGGGTTGGGGGTGTCCCGGTGTCGCCCCTTGGAGCGACAAGGGAGTGGAGATCTCTTTCTTTTTATGGAGATATAACTGCCATCAAGGACGAAGGAGCATGAGAGAGAATGATGATGTGAAGTATGAATGAAAATTACATGACATGTTCGACAAACGTGTGTCAATTTGAGCCATTATTTTATAATTTTTTTGTTATCCCGTGGCAACGCACGGGCATTCAACTAGTATGTTAAAATGTATTTACTTTTATGCAAAGAGTTAAAAGTTTTTCCCTTTATTTCTTTTTATGTTCTCCTTTGACAAGCATCATGTGGTGAGGAAAGATCTAGGCACATATGTCCATTTAAATATGGGTGGCATGAGTTATTATTGTTGACATCACCCTTGAGGTGAATACATTGGGAGGCGAAACTGTAAGCCCCTATCTTTCTATGTGTCCGGTTGAAACATTTTGCTCATGTGTATGTGGTGAGTGTTAGAAATCATAGAAGACTATATGATGGTTGAGTATGTGGACTTGCCTAAAGGCTCCGATATGTGAACCTTCCTGAAAAGATGATGAATTGTAGTTGCAAAGTTGACTGAGAACATAGTTTGTTAGTTTCTAATAGAGTTTATGTTTTATACTCCAATTGTGTGATGAATTGTCACTTATTCATGGGAAGTCTATGATAAAAGTCTTATGTTTAATTTTTTTACTGTTATAATAATCTACAGGATGCTTCTGTGTCTGTATTTTGTTTTTATCGACACCTCTCTCTCTCTCTAAACATGTGGACATGTTTTTATTTTGGTTTTCGCTTGAGGACAAACGAGGTCTAAGCTTGGGGGAGTTGATACGTCCATTTTGCATCATGTTTTCTTACTATTATTTATGATGTTTTTATGCATAATAATGTTTTTTGGAGTAATTCTAATGCCTTTTCTCTCATAATTTGCAAGGTACACACAAAGAGGGAGAATTCCGACGGCTGGAAATCTGGACCTGGAAAAGTTACGTCGGGCTACCTATTCTGCACAATCCAAACAAGATGAAACTTCCTAGAGAATTTTATGGAATATTTGATGATATTGGAGCAAATAAGTACCAGAGGAGGCCCACCAGGTGGGCACAACCCACCTGGGTTTGCCAGGGAGCCCAGGCGTGCCCTGGTGGGTTGTGCTCACCCGGTCCCACCTCCGGTGCCTATCTTGTGGTATATAAATCATTTTGACCTAGAAAAAATAAATAGAGGACTTTCGGGACGGAGATCCACCGTCTCGAGGCAGAACTTGGGCAGGAGCACTTTTGCCCTTTGGCGGAGCGATTCCGTTGGGGGAACTTCCCTCCCGGAGGGGGAAATCATCGTCATCATCATCACCAACAACTCTCCCATCTTGGGGAGGGCTATCTCCATCAACATCTTCAACAACACCATCTCATCTCAAACCCTAGTTCATCTCTTGTGTTCAATCTTGTTACCGGAACTATAGATTGGTGCTTGTGGGTGACTAGTAGTGTTGATTACATCTTGTAGTTGATTACTATATGGTTTATTTGGTGGAAGATTATATGTTCAGATCCATTATGCTATTTAATACCCCTATGATCTTGAGCATGATTATCATTTGTGAGTAGTTACTTTTGTTCTTGAGGTCACAGGAGAAATCATGTTGCAAGTAATCATGTGAACTTGATATGTGTTCGATATTTTGATAGTATGTATGTTGTGATTCCCTTAGTGGTGTCATGTGAACGTCGACTACATGACACTTCACCATATTTGGGCCTAAGGGAATGCATTGCGGAGTAGCAATTAGATGATGGGTTGCGAGAGTGACAGAAGCTTAAACCCCAATTTATGCGCTATTCCGTAAGGGACCGATTAGATCCAAAAGTTTAATGCTATGGTTAGAATTTATTCTTAATACTTTTCTCATAGTTGCGGATGCTTGCGGGGGGGTTAATCATAAGTAGGAGGTTTGTTCAAGTAAGAACATCACCTAAGCACCGGTCCACCCACATATCAAATTATCAAACTAGCAAACACGAATCAAATCAACATGATGAAAGTGACTAGATGAAATTCCCGTGTACCCTCAAGAACGCTTTGCTTATTATAAGAGACTATTTTGGCCTATCATTTGCCTCAAAAGGATTGGGCTATCTTTCTGCACTTTTGTTACTACTATCGTTACTTGCTTGTTACAAAATTTCTTGCTATCAAACTACTTTGTTACTTACGATTTCAGCACTTGCAAACATTACCTTACTGAAAACCACTTGTCATTTCCTCCTGCTCCTCATTGAAAAAGAGCTACAATTGATCCCCCTATACTTGTGGGTTATCAAGCGACGACAGACATGGGCGGGAGGCAGAGGGATCCGGTGCGACGACGCGAAGTCCTTCCAGGTGGAGGCATGTTGGGTGCCTCTGGCTGTCACCGATGCGCAATGAGACAGGTGAGGAACAAAGCAACACACTGAGTATTTGAGGTGCCTTCTTTAGTTTCAGAATCATCTAAACTTCTGCATGACATGGCCTTGAAGTACAGAAATAGATTATGTCTTTTGTTAGACTAGATTGTTGCCTATGTTATGCCGTTTGCAGGCTATAATTGTTCAGGGAGCCATGCAATTGGAGCTGAGAGAATTATCGGCATAGAATGTAAAGAAGTGTTGAGCCAGTACAAAGGGACGATCCTCAATTTGTTAATAGTAGAGGTATGCCATTTTCTCTATTTCCCATCACTTGTTCAAATTTCCATCCATGGACGAGTTTCTCATGAGATGATTCTTTTATGAATTATCCGTAAATTTCAATTGATATGGCAATGCTCTATGTTCGTGCATACAGACCCACATAAAGTAAGGTCGGTCTATGTTTATTTGATGGTACTCACGCTGTCAGGTTAGTTCCTTATGACGGGTTGTGATGTACGTGAATATAACTGCCCTTTCAGTGTTGCAATTAAACTCATTTTCATGGTGGAATAAATAGTTGCATCAACATGATTCAATTCGTTGTCGGTAAAGAAAATGTTGGCTCGGAGTTATGTGCACAACGTGTGTGAGATGGTTGTTGTGTGATAGAGAATCAGTTCCATGAAAACAAATAAAGGAGCGGATATTGCAATAGGTTTACCAGGTTACTTTGTGATTTGCCTTGCCCTTTACCATTCTCTGATGTAATGTAATTCATGAAAGAAAGGTAAGAGGTGACAATACTTTTGCCTTTTATTCCAGCTGTGTGAGTGTTTATGGAGCCCGAACGGGGAGCCAACAGTCAGTTGCTGTCAGATCTCGAAAATGCGGGTTCTTTTTTCGTTGCTTACAGCAAGAGCCGTCGTGGTGGACGGGAACGACCACCACGGATCCCTCGCCCCAAGTCATGATCCAGTTGCTGAATGTCCACAAGAAAATTTATGTGTAAGCAACGCTGCAGCCCCATCTCTCTCTCATACAGTATTCTATGTTTTGTAAGTTTGTGTTGGCCACCTATTTGTTAATATGCTTCTCAAGGTCTAAAAATACTCTCTTTCTCAGTCATCCATCATGCTCTGTTTTGAAAATTATGCTATCCACCTATTTGTTAATATGCTTCTCAAGGTCTAAACATATTTTGTCATATTTCTCACACGGTGTACAAGGATTATACTGAATAAATTTTAAAAGAGCGGAATCACATATCCAAAAGGCCAATTCATATAGAGGCAATGACCTACAGAGCGTTGCTAATAATGATGCTACTATTTTTCAGAATAAACCCGAACCTACAGGAACCATATAGTAGTGGTGAAAGAATGTATAGAGTGATAAACAACTATTGTATTTCTCTTATTCATACTAAAGGGACCTCATTCCCCAAGCTACTTAACGAAAAATAAAATGTATGCATGCGCCAATGAAGTCCAAAAATAAATCCTCATGTGTGCCCAAATATTTTGTCTGAGAAGTCCGAATGTTCAGTGTTGGGAAAGTATACCTACTGCTGATAGAACTCGGGAAAGATCGTTTTGTTGATGGCGAGTTCACCCTGATGCTAATGACCAGCGCACGTTGGCAGTGTCATGTTGGCTGGTCGGCGCTGCAACTACACAGCTAAGCAGGAGGTAGGTGAGGTGAGCTTGAGATCTGGAGCGTCCAGCTAAGAGTGATGATTTTTGTGTGTGTTGATTTTTTCTGGTAGTGACACATATGAAGAAAGTTAGGTGAGCAAGAACATGTGGTTTAGGTACTTCATCTTCCTTTCCTACAATTTATATCTTAAGCTTCCCTTGATGTGTGTAATATGGCTAGGTAAAATTTGCACATGACAAGAGATGTATATCAATTCATAAGAAATAGATGTTACTTGCCAGCCGATAGATGTTTGCAAACTCATCCCGATAGTAACTTATGTCTCAATCTTAATTGTTCAAGAATCAACATTTGCACGTTGAAGTGTATTCATTGATCTTTTTTTAACATGTCCTTGCAGATTAGTTGCTGAGAAACAACCCAGCCACCTACATTTGGCTGAACCATCCTTGTTTGATTAATGTTTAATGAAACGGTCCATGTTCTAGCAAATCTTTGCATTTTGTGGCACCTACAATGCTAGGGAGTGCATCTCGAGGGGCATGAGAGACAGCGGCGGCGCTAAAGCAGGTGCATCGTGTGATTTGGGTGAGACGCCAATAGCATTGTCTATTCGTTTGTGTTTCTGATGGTATGTCTACACTGGCTACTACCTGTTGCTCTCCAATATATACACAACAAAGAAGCAGATTGGGGTTATGATGATTCTTTGAAGTTCTATTAGCATAAGAGTACATTACCGATAGTATTACTTGTCAGATGATCTGCTAAACTAGTGATGACTGAATTTTGTGTTGCGCGATAGTGCACCGGATCATCCCGGGGGAGCATGGGGTGAACGCACCACCACGTAGAACTGAGCATCGCCGAATAGGAACTATAGGGGATCACAGGGCAATGAGTAACTAACAGTCTGCCACAACTCCTAGCCCACTCCCATACT